>NC_067474.1:121399635-121699635 GCF_947179515.1 Apodemus sylvaticus | reverse complement strand
ATTTTCTGCTTCTGCTTCCCAAGTGCTGGGATTAAAGGTGTGTACCACCATTCCTGGCAATATCTGCCTTTTCAAAGACATTACATATATACATATGTGTACATACACACACACCTATACACACACACATGCACAGGTGTGCGCACGTGCACGAGTGTGGGTACATATGTGTATGTGCCCTGACACCTTGGTGGAGATGGAGTTTATAGTAATCAATACAACAAGCTTGTGCCGCAGCCCTACCCTTTCCTTCCTAGGCACATTGGCTCAGTCATTTCCCTTCAGTGAGCTTCAGCTTCCCAGTCATAACATGAAAGAGCTAGGACAGACTTCTAGATTTCAAATGCTTTTAGTAGATTTGTTTTCAATGAAATTCTTAACATGGCAACCAATCATATAACAGATGTAGTAGTGTTTCTGCTGTTGAAAGGCTCATGCTCTCATTAACTAAAACCCTTGAGAAGATTCTACTGTGTTCTGTGAAATATTAATTCCATGTGATGATAGCACAAACATCTGAGGGAAAGAAAGGAAGGAAGAGTCTGTACCGCCCTTGGCCAGCTAAGCTCCATGGATATTAAAACTGCCAGGGCCTTGGCCACACTAACATGCTTAATATACAGCTGCAGGAATGGTGATGGAGACGATGACGTAACATATATATAGTTGGGGAAAGGGTAATGTAGACAACAGTTTACTCTTGTTTTTGAAACAAGAGTCTTGCTATGCAGCACAGTGGTGGTCTGAATGGTAAGGCCCCCACAGACTCATGTATCTGAATGTTTGACCCATAGAGAGTGGCACTATTAGGAGGTGTGTCCTTGTTGGAGAAAGTGTGACTCTGTGGAGGCGGGCTTTGAGGTCTTCTATGCTCAAGCTATGTAGAGTATGACACACAGTCTCCTTCTACTGCCTGTGGATCAAGATGTAGAACTCCTGGCTTCTCCAGCACCATGTCTACCTATACTCTACCATGTTCCCACCATGATGATAAGGGACTAAACCTCTGAAACTGTACGCCAGCCCCAATCAAATGTTTTGTTTTATAAGAGTTGCCAAGGTCACGGTGTCTCTTCACAGTAATGGAAATCCTAAGATACCCAGTAACATAGTTAGCAAGCAAAGAACCCAGAACAGAAAATAGTCTCCCAAAACTCTGATTTAATATTCGCGTATCATATGATCTTTACTTTCAGATTCTCTTTCTATCCATCTATTTATCCACTAAGTTAATTCTCTATCCAACCAAACACCAGCCAGGAACTACAGATAAAATACAGATATAGAAACACCTTCTAGGGCTGGTAAGATGGCTCAGTGGTTATGAGCACCGACTGTTCTTCCAGAGGTCATGAGTTCAAATCCCAGCAACTACATGGTGGTTCACAACCATCTGTAATGAGAAAAAGAACCTATGGGCCAGAGCAAATGGGAAAGCAGTGCCTGGAGCGAGCTGGGGGGGAGGTGGGAGGGGGGAATAAATAAATAAATTTTTAAAAAAAGAAACACCTCCTAAGATAAAATTTCATCATCAACAGTGCTTTACTTGATGTCTGCACACTACGTGGTGGGAGAATGTAGCAGTATAAGACATTTGTGCACTTCATAAAAAATGGTCCATGAGCTAACTTTGACAAATGAATCAGTGCTAGCCAGATACTCAAGAAACAGTGGGGAAGCAGATGGCAGAAACCTATAAAGGACAGGAAGGCAAGAGATAACTATGAAGTAAATTAGGGAAACCCTGGAAGAAAAGAATTTAGATCTTACTCAGAGGAGATGAGGGACTATGACCTTATAACCAAGGTTATGATTAAAGCTTGAATGTTAGTTAGAAAGATCCTTCTAGTGCTACACACAGAATGTCACAGAAAGATTTAGAGAAAAGACAGGAATGGGAACTAGAGGAGACAGAGAAAGGGAGCACTGCTCTTATGCATGCACAGGGACCGCAGCTCTGGTTCTCTTGTAACTGGAGTTACAAGGACTTGTGAACATTGAGATGTGGGTGCTGGGATCCAAACTCTAGTCCTCCAGCTTGAGCAGAGGGGCACTCGCCAGCTCAGCTATCTCTCCAGCCCTGAGGGTGGGTGTCGACAGGAGAACGGGAGGGGCTACAGTGACTGGGAGAACTGACAGGATGCTTCTCCTGTAGCTGTAATACCTTCCTATTTCTGAGACAGCAAAACTTTAAATTGTTTCTAAATGCCTTGCTGTTGATTTCCAATTGAAACTGACAAGATGGAGTGAAAAGCAAGAAGAAAAAAGGGATTCTTTTTCACAGTAAGTTAGGGTCTAAAAGCACAGGTCACAGACGCTGCAAAGTGTCTGCCATAAAATGTCTGGCCAATAATCTTGTTTTAATTTCTAAAGTCATTTTGAAGACCTCCGATAAAGATTATAAGTGTCATGTGAATTCTTATTGTTTCAAAATCTATTTCTGATATAAACTCATGTGAAAGCATGTTAGGTCAACTGAATGTCACAGCAATGGATCCAGACAGCAAACTTCAGCAGGACAGCTGAGTTCACAAGTGTGAAGAAGATGGTAAGTAACTAAGATCTGCTTATCTGCAATTCAAGTCTAGACTTAGCTCCAGGAAAACGGTCCTCAAACCTTCCTAACATGACAGGCTAAAGTATTTTCATTTCTAAAAAAAACTATCTATTTATATATATATATGAAATATGTGTGTGTGTGTGTGTGTGTGTGTGTGTGTGTATGAAATTTTGATTTAATTGTTGCAGTTTGGTCTGCTCCTATGTATTGTAATGCTAAACGCTGTAGGCTTTTGTTGTGCAAACCTGGTTGCTTGATTTGAAACTATTAGTTAAATAAAATTGGCTATGCTGATTGAACTGCTGGAGAAATTAGAGGTAGGTAGGTTTTGAGTTACCTAGTTGGAGGTAGAGAACAGAGGAGTGAGGAGAGACCAGGAGGAGGAGGAACTAGAGAGAGAGAGAGAGAGAGAGAGAGAGAGAGAGAGAGAGAGAACGCTGATCCCCACCATGAGGGGAGAGGGACCATGAGCACGAGGTCAGGAGAAAGAGCAAGTATCTAGGGTACATCACAGGAGGCAGTCAGGCCAGCAGTTAGAAGGGGTTATCCCCCCCCCCACCCCGGTAATTATCAAAGCCAAATAAAATAACCATAGTCTGAGTCTCAATTTTGTAAGCTAGATGGGGCTAAGTCTAAATTGGTTGTACTACACTTAATTGTGTTAGCTCTACAGAACAATACAATCAATCAAGAGAATGGCTTTATAATCCATAAATTAGATTCAAGGAATCTCTAAAAACAAGTAAATTCCCTTTCACACAGAGGAAGAGAGAAAATCATAAGCCATCAATGGTGGGAACAAAGTTTCTCACTGTTGGACCAAATTATGAACATGAAAATGGTCATATATTTTGTTAAAATTTTACCAGACAATACAAACAATGTCACTACTACCAATGTGAGCTTAGCAAACAAAACTGTATGCAAAAAAAAATTGTATGAAACAAATGTGACTAAAACCTGTGATAATATTCATCAATAAAAATTCTATACAAACAATGAGAACTTTAAAATGAAACCAATGCTCTTACAAAGGCAAAAAACAGCTCTTCTTCTGAAAATGAACAATTTTCTTGGCTGACTGCAGTTTACTCAGACTGAACTGTCTTATCTGAATTCACCCGGTATCTGAAGCTTATTTGTTCAATGCTCTAAATGTTTTTTACGATTTATTTTTATTTTACGCAAATGTGTTTTGTCTGCATGATTGTATCTAAGCCACATGCATCCCTGGTGACCACAGAGACCGGAAGAGGGTGCTAGCTAGGTCCCCTGGAAGTAGAGTCAAGCACAGCTGTTTTTAAGTCACCATGTGAGTGCTGAGGACTGCTCTAAGCCGCTGGGCCATCTCTCCAGGCCCTCAACCCAAAACTCAGTTAAAATATATTACACATTTCTAATCCTTTTCAACAAAGCACACCGAAATGTCCTTTGGCTTGTGGCATCATTATAAATGCAGACATTCTCTGAGGATTAAGATGCATACAAAGGTGTTTCAAATTGCCCTATAAAAACTTTCCTATGAAGAGGGCTTATGGGACTTTCAGGGAGGGAGGATCCCAGAAAGGGGAAATCATGTGCAATGTCAATAAAGAATATATCGAATAAGAAAAAAAAAAAAAAACCCAACTTTCCTAGCCTATTTTTAAGGTTTCCTTTCTCCTATAACTAAGGGGCTACAGACACTTCTTACTACAGTCCACAGTATGAGCAATTCGTATCATGTGAAACTATGTTTAAATATGGGGAACAGGAACAAGAGGAGGTAATAATGGAACACCTCTGTCATGAAGACAGGATGGGAAATAAGCTGGAAAAAAGCTTTGCCCATCCTCACAGCACTCCAGAGGAGGCTACACAGAGGACTGGAGGCTAGCCGGAGCTATATGAAACCCTGCCTCAAAAGTCAAAATCAAAAAGCCATTCATACAAATACCTCCAATAAAAAGAAAGGGGAGGCAGAGGCAGGCGGATTTCTGAGTTCGAGGCCAGCCTGGTTTACAGAGTGAGTTCCAGGACAGCCAGGGCTACACAGAGAAACCCTGTCTCGAAAAAACAAAAACAAAAAAAAGGGGGGGGGGAATATTTCTATGAGCAGTAGGGGGTGAGGTGCAGCCAGAAGGAAAGAGGAGGGCTGGGGAGCGCAGTGGGGAGCACGTAAGCCCAGAGTACAATGGCGTGTGTGTGAAAGTACCATGAAGGAACCTCTCTCCTCCTATACTAATCAAAAAGCAAGCAGATGAAACAATAAAGCCTGAACACAACTGAGTAACTCTATGCACTTTAGTGCAGTAAACTTCTTTAGAATCCCAAATATGAAAAATTTCCTAGAAAACTTATCAGCTTTGAAAGATTCTATTTAAACCTCCTTATTAAAAATGAAAATTTTCTATTGACACCTCCTTATTAAAAATGAAAAATTTCAGTGCTGAAAAAAAAAGCTTGGCAGTTAAAAGCACACACTGCTCTTACAGAGAAACTCTTAACTCCATTGTCACAGGATCTAACACGCCTGGCCTTTGCAGGCCCCTGCACTTATGTGTACACACACACACACACATACACACACACAAATATTTGAGAAGGAACTGTAAAAATATGTAAGGACACTGATATATTTTCCTACTAAAAGTTGAAACTTTGCAAGGCCTGGTGGCACAGGCCTTTAATTCTAGCACTGGAGAGGCAGAGGCAAAAGGATGGCTGAGTTTGAGACCAACCTGGTCTACAGAGTGAACTCCAGGCCGATCACAGCTATGCAAAGAGTCCCTGCCTTTACACTAAAACAGAAAAACAAAACCCTGAAATCTTCTTTTCAAATTATCAAAGAGCAGTACAATATAAAGTATTATAATAGTTATTTTTCTAATATTGAAACTGATTTCAAATCTTAACCTAGTACACTATATGATTCTGTCGTGGTCTACTATGATAAACGGACTAAAAGCACAAGACACCCAGAAGGAAGTTCGCTATACCAATGACAAATATTCTAAAAGCAAGTGGGGCTGCCGAGCCAGCTGAGCAGGTACAAGCCAGGCCGGTGAAGCAGAGGCCTCCCGAGCTGGGCTCACGGCCAGACCCCACAGAAGAACTGCTGCTCCTCCAGGGGACCCGGGTTTGGATTCCACAGGGTAGTTCACAATCATCTGTAACTCCAATTCCAAGGGATGTGGGGCCTTTTTTGGCCTCTGTGGGCACCAGGAATATATGCCATGCCTACGGATAACAGGCAAGCAAACACTTTTCATATGTAATTCACACAAAATAACAACAAATAAAATAATTTTAAGCTGGATATGGTAGTGTACATTTGTGATCTCTGCATTCCGACAGCAGGATGGAAGGCAGGGACAGGCAAATCTCCCAGAGGCTGGCAGGCCAGCTACTGTGAGGTACTCAGTTCAGCAGCAGACTAACTACCTTAACAAAACTGAATCTCGAACACAGACAGACAGACAGACAGACACACACACACACACACACACACACACACACACACGCCACTAAATAAACAAATAATTGAAAAAAATCTTGAAAGAAAATGAGAGGGTAAACCAAAGGTGAGAACCCAGCCCTTGCATGCAGAAGCTCCCCAAGGACCCACAATGGCCGCAGAGAAGTGCTCACTTCAAAACCAGGCCATCCTGACTCATCTTTCAGACTCTTTGTTTTTATTTCATCTACTTTCAACTAATCTGAGAATTCTTTTCCTCAAACCTTTGCATGATTTTCTTAAATGTATCAAATCATAGTAAAGCAAATTACAGGTGATATATTCAAATGACTGTTAACTGAAATGTATACTCACTTGATACTGATACTAAAACATACTAAGACTGATATATTTTAGGAAAGAAGGAAATGACTTTACTATAAGCCTCACTTGCAGCTGGGAAAGGGAAAGAGAACAAAGTTACAAACTACCTATCAGTGTGACTTTGATTACCACATGTGTTCCATGTACTGCATGGAGGGACCAACTTAACCTGAAAACCAAAATCTAACAAGGCAAGGAATTCTGACAAACACTTCTGACATAATACTACCAAAGGAATGTCATATTCCATAAAAATAAAATATGAAATTCACAATTACTTATCTGATCAAACTATGAAGTATTTCAGAGTATTAATGAATAGGACTAGACAGCTAAGAAAAGTTCATTCTTTAGTCACTGTAAAACTCCTTTCAAAACCTTTTATTTTGGCATTCGCTAAAGACAAAATTAAAAAGGGAAAGGCGAACTTCATAATTGTTAAATTTCTAAGCTGCCGAGGATACCTGGTCAATTCTACTGATACTCTGAGCGAGCCTCCAAGGGCCGACTCCAGAGCTCTGTGGAGAGCAGGGCCACAGCGAAGCTCTCAGCAGTGGCCAAAAGGGCTGACTCTGGCCACAGTAAAGGCTTTCCACAGTGGGGATTTTAAAGCTCAGGAGAAGTTATTTAGAGCAGTTGTGAGATATCACACTCTTTAATAATAGAACAGACTACCTATTTGCCATGGAATAGTTCTGGAGCAATGCCATTCAATCAAAACCAAAACCAGAAGGATTCTAAGAGTTCCTTCCAGACCCAAGAACTACTTCTACACCCACATGGCAATACCTTTACTTAATTGAAGATCATTATGAAGGTTTTCTATAGTCTGTGTGTTTTATGGGCTATCTTTAGGTCTCTCTAAATGCAGTCCTCTTGCTCTTTCTGAAATGCAACTTTTACTTTTCAAATTTTTAATTTTTAAAGCAAGTTCTAATTACAGGGCCCCAAATCACCAAACTGATGCTAGCTACATGACCTTGGTAAGTCATGTAAAATGAGTCTGAAAGTCAGATCATTAGAATGTAAACTGTTCTGTTGGCCACACCCTCCCTTGCCAGCGGGTCAAGGAAGGCATGAAATGTTTATGACTAACAGAATTATTTCTGTCCCAAAATTCATATATACAAATAAATATAACCAATTTTTATCATTTTTCTGCTACAATCTTTTTTATCCATGTGCTAAGGACATAACCCAGGGTTCCAAGTACACTGAACATAGTCTACCACTAAGCCCCTGACTCAAAAACTAATTTAGCCCCTCAAAGAAAACTTTCTAAAGGACCCTGAAAATACGATATCCTAGGTAGAAAGCAGGTGTGCATGTATTTTAAGATCCAGTGGTTCGCTTTTAGATAGCAGTAAACGGGACATGGCTGGCGCCCTTTCTTTGCCCTCGGAAAGGGAATCATCTGGTTTTACTAGCTGCCTCTGTAGAGACAGCTTCCCTTTGGGGTCTGAAAGGCCACATCTATAAAACAGGGTAACTCAACTAAGTATCAATGTCTAAAGTCTGTGCTTTAAAGAAAAAGAAAAGACTCTGCTTTCATTCTACACACCAATGCAGCCCTAGTGCCTTGATATAGCGCTCACCTATATCCTAGACTCAGCGTAGCCTCACAATTCACTTCTTTCCGAACTCTTTACCTTCCCTTGCCATCTACATTGGACCAAATGAATTCAATCTAAAACTATTACATGGACACAGCTAAAAGCACTCTGGCTTTTGATGCTAGAGACCTAGATTGGAATGCAGGTTCTGCTACTAACTACATACCAAAAATAGTGGTGCAGTAACTATTTTACTGAGGATTAGTAAAATGTACAAATAGGTAGCCCACAGTCTGACATACCTTTCAGAAGTCCCAGTTTCATGGCTGCTATACGTGATGATTTTTAAAACTATTAAAACATTGTTATACGGGACTTTCGGGGAGTGGGGGGGCTAAAAGAGGGGAAATCATTTGAAATGTAAATAAATTATATCGAATAAAAAAAAATTAAAAAAAAAAAACATTGTTATCACAGTCCTGATGTGGTATCAGAAGGTGGCCTGTATTCTACCAGCATGGGGCAACGAACACAGCCCTAAACAGGCCTCTTGAAGTGTATTAAGTAATAGTACAGCCTCCCATAGCCCCAAGCCACATGTCAGGGAAAATGAGGGCTAGACTTTCTTTTAAAAGATAGATTCTATGGATTTTCTTGAAAGCAAACTCCTAAGCCTGCTGCTCAGTTCAGAGAAGCCGGTCCAGATTGCTCCAAATTAAAAGTATGGGAAGTAAGCTAATGTTGAGGTGCCACAAATATTTTAACTTACTTTGATTTCCAATCATAGGAGATAAAAAGCGGGAACAGAAAATAAAACCTCTTACAAACTGAAAGCACACTGAGCTTTGTAGACTCGTATAAACTTGTTCTGAAGAAGCGACAGTTTTCTCTCGATTTCTAAATAGACCAAAACCTGCTAGAGCAGGGGAGGAGTGACGACGGGAGCTGGTATCTTAAGATGTCACACTTAAGAACCATCTCTTTAAGACCAGGTGGTGATGACACAGGCCTTTAACCCCAGCACTTGGGAGGCAGAAGCTGGCAAACCTCAGAGTTCAAGGCCAGCCCGGTCTTACAGGGCAATAAGGACTACACAGAGAAGTCCTGTCTCAAAACTCAAACAAACAGAAGAGAATAATCAATTACACAGATTTTTTAAAAATTCCCAAAGGAGGGACAACAGCCTTTACTTTTCCTCCCAGCGAAGGGCATCGCTGAGCTACTGGTTGACAGTGGGCCTCTACCTGGAGTATGTAGGCAACCACCAGCCTGAGAAACTGCTGCAAACATAGTTACGGCACAGAATACTGCTCAGGAAAAAAAAATCAGGTGTCTTAGCTTAGAAATTACCCAAATTAATTTCTCTAAAAACACAAGCCTACTTACTAATTTGAGATCTGTGCTGTTCCGGAGCCAGACAGAGCCAAGCTGCTATCTTCAACCCTTAAATACACTATCCGAAGAAAAGCACAAAAATTTCTGCTATGGGCTGCCATTTTTCTGCAAATTAATTAATTAATGGCTTCTGGGTGATTCTTCCTTGTTTTGGCAAGCTTGTCAGCCTCCCCATGTTCTTTGCTCACAGTAGAAACCAAACACTAAAAGGCACAGTTTCACTACTAAAGATCTGAGGTATCTGACTGAACGAGTGCAATCCCTCTCCAGGCCCACTTACCTCCCCACCACCACTACCACCACCCGCCTCCAGGTGAACCTCTGTGAGGCTCGGTTTAATTTCTCCTCTTCAGTGACCATACTCCCCTTATCCAGGCTGTGTCCCAGCTTCGACCTCCCATTCCTGATCTCATCGCTGCCTGGTCCCTCCTTTGCTCCTACTCCCGCCCAGGCAGCACAATCTTTATCTCAGTCCCATTCCACTACTTGTCGTAATACTTAACCTTAGCCAAGCCCAGCCAGCCAGCCCAGACATTAAAATAGCCGAACCTGCTCCTCCACCTTGTATTCATTCCTATCATTCCTGGTCCTATCTAGGCCCTTCCTCATTTCAGACCCTGTCCTCTTTCTAACGGTTGGCTTAAAAACCTAAAGCCTACTCCTAACTCCCCTGGTCCTCCTGTATGACCCGGCAAAGGCCTTTACCCTGGCAGGCCTATAGCAAGCACTATTTCTGACTCTGAACTGGTACCTGTCCCAATCCCTTACTGCAATCTAGTGTCACAAACACTCCGTTCCACTGGGACATCAGTTTTGACACCTGATATTCATGTCCTTCCCATTTCCCAAGCCACGAGAATTAGGAAATGTGGACCCTTCTCCCCATCCCTCCAGGGATTCCTGCCCACTGCATAGACTCAGCAGGTAGCCTACGGAGACCCCGCCACAGCCCAGAACCGTATACCTAACTCCATGCAGGAATATTCCTCCCCCAAGGCCCTTCTCCCCATATGACCCCAGACTAGCGATCCCGATTTCTGACCAAAGCTGGTGCTCTATTATCTCTGTGCCCCGAGTTCCATTACAGCCCCCGCCCAAGAGTCCCGCTGCGAGCCGGGCAGGCAACGTTCCCTGTGCAAGGGAGTCAAGCGCGGTGGCCTCTCCCGCGAGGTCAGGGCAACCCCACTCACCTCCGCGTCCACCACCTCGTGGTAAGCGGGCGGGGGGTCGAAGCCGCCACCACCTCCGGTGCTCCCGCCGCGGGAAGGCCCGCTACCGTCCCCGCCGCCGTCGCCCCGTGGGCCGCCGCCCGGTCCGGGACTGGGGCCGCCGCTATCCATGGGCTCGTAGCCACCGTAGTCGAGGCCGGGCCGCTCGTTGGTGAGCAGCGCCACGGCCTCGTTGATGTCGTTCTTGGCCAGGCGCAGGGCCTTGCGGATGGTGGCCGGGTCCGAGAAGCCCATGCACAGCAGCGTGGTCATGTGCTGCTCCTCCTCCGATTCCATGGCTCGGGCCTCGGAACCGCGCCGGCCGGCGTGCGGCGAAGCTGCGGCTCCCGGGCCTGGCGGGCCGTGCCGCGCTGCCTCGGCTCCGGCCCCGTACCCGGGAGGGCCCCTGCGCTCCTGCCCCGCGCGCTCCGCGGCCGCCGGGCCAGGGTTAGGTGCGCGCGTGGGCGCCGCGAGCCGAGCTAGGGTGGTGGGGCGCTCAGGCGCGGCAGGCGGGCCCAGCCCTGCGCGCCGCCATGTTGGCCTGCTCCTCCTCTTCGCGGGGCCGCGCCTCCGCTCCCGGAAGCAGCTCAAGCGGCGCCCGGGCGGCCGTCCCCGGGCTCGGGCTGCGCGGAGCGGTGTGTGTGTGTACGTGTGGGTGTTTCTCCGCGTCCAGGGCCAGGGAGGGGCGTGCGCGGAGCGTGTGTGAGGTGAGAGGCCGCGGCGCGCAGAGCGAGCGAGCGAGCACGAGAGCCCTCCGCCCGCGCCTCCCGCCCACCCCTTCCCCGGCAACAGGTTCCCTCGGGGACGGGAGGGGCGGGCACGGAGCGGCTGGCTGGCGGCGTCGCCGAGGTCCCCGGCCGCCCGGGCCTCGGTGGCCTGAAGCCACTCGTGTCCCATCGCAGGTGATTCCACCCGCCGCCCCCGGAACCCTGCGTGGTTCTCCTGAAGTGTCCTGCAGTCCGAGAAAGTGACCCCACGCGCCGCTGAATCCGTAGCATCTCCGCTCACCCTGGGCCTCGACCCTCTAACCTTCTCTAAGGACCCCTAGACCTTGAACTCCCGGTCCCAAGAACACTGACTACACTACCTGTCCCACCACATCTGATAAACTTTACCGTACTTTATAGCCGACATCCATGGAAAATCTAAAATACATCCCTTGCCCCCCATCCCAATATAGAGATCCCAGTGCTCTGTATGAAAACATCGGAAAATGCAAACTGTACTGCTGTCCTTCAGACACGTGGAAACATTCTGGGTGTTTACTCCTAGCCTGATTCTGACTGTCAACCCATGTTTCTACTGAAGTCTTTGGCTCAGGGGTCAGTCTGTCTTGGGGCTAACCTCTGTTTCTGTCTTCCAGCTTTTGTCTAGCTCTTTGCTCCCCCTATTTCCACCTCAGCGTTGGCATTGCCCTTTTACCCGTTTCAGTGTGCTAGGACACTGATCTAGGTCTCTTCTGGGTTCTCTCCCAAGATCCTGGTTCCTCTTCCTTCTCGCATACTTGCTTATTAGTTCGTCTCCTGTGGTCTTCATCCGGCTTTATTCTTGAACCCCAAATCCACCAACCTTTCTTTCTCACACTGTTAAAACTTTTCAACAATCAAACTTCACATCTGGAATTATTGATAGCACCCAGAACTTTTCTCTGCATTCTCTGCCAGCATCTTTTCCCTCAGATCCTGGTGGCTTCTTGCTTAGTAACTTGACAGTTTATAAACACCAGCAATTTGATTATTACAGGGTGAATTTATTGCCTTAGTCAGAGTTTCTATTCCTGCACAAACATCATGACCAAGAAGCAAATTGAGGAGGAAAGGGTTTATTCTGCTTACACTTCCACACAGCTGTTCATCACCAAAGGAAGTCAGGACTGGAACTCAAGCAGGTCAGGAAGCAGGAGCTGATGCAGAGGCCATGGAGGGATGTTTCTTACTGGCTTGCTTCCCCTGGCTTGCTCAGCCTGCTCTCTTATAGAACCCAAGAATACAGCCCAGGGATGGCACCACCCACTAGGGGCCCTCCCCCTTGATCACTAATTGAGAAAATGCCCCACAGCTGGATCTCGTGGAGGCACTTCCCCAACTGAAGTTCCTTTCTCTGTGATAACTCCAACCTGTGTCAAGTTGACACACAAAACAAGCCAGTACATTTACACATATGTGAGTAATACAATACACATATGTGTGTGTGTATTTTTTTCTCTTGTTACTAAAGGCTAGGTTATGGGTTTGGTTACAAAGTAGACACCTAAATAAGATTTTATTCGAGAGATAACAAGTTCCGGGGTGTCAATGAAGTTTTAAGTACATATAATAGATAAAGACCAAAGTAGCCTAAACTTATGCAGCCTGTCACAGAATATACACCAACACAATAGGTCAGGGCACCTGTAATCCCAGCACTCCAGGAGCTGAGCTAGGGGCATCTCCAGTTCAAGAATAGCCTGACCTACATAGCAAGACCTCCTCACGAAACGACCAAGTGTACCGTTTACCAAGCAGGTCCTGTCAATGCTTGTGATGCCATGGGAGAGCAAAAGGACCATTTAATGATGGAAAGTGAAATGAAAACCCTCGAATTTTTACCCTGGGTTTACAGCTAAATTACTAAATGAGTTAGCAACAACAAAAACTTGCTTGCTCCTAAGATGGGAGATAGAACTGAAGAGGTGATGAGAGGAGAGCCAGCCCATTCAGATGGCAGGCACATAGAAACACACAGCAGCAGTGGCAGGTTTACAGACCGTGACAGAGGAAGCTGTGCTTAGCCGAGAGCGGGACGCAGAGAAAAACAAAGTCTGTGATGAGAACTCGAAAGCAGCCACTACCCTCACCCCCACCCCCCACCCCGAAACCTACCCTCCCCGCACAAAAGATTACCCCCCAAACCTACCCTCCCCCCAACAAAAGTCTACCCTCTTCCCCTTCCCCCACAAAGCCAACCCCCTCCCCCAGCCAAAAAGGCCACTTTTGAGTCAGATGCTGGAGTGACTGAAAAGCCAGAGTGTCACTTGAGGATGCAATAGCAATAGCAACGCCAGGATTTTTTGCATTCTTTTTTTTGGGGGGGGGGGTGGTTTTTTTTTTTTTTTTTTTTTTTTTTTTTTTGGTTTTGTTGAGACAGGGTTTCTCTGTATAGCCCTGGCTGTCCTGGAACTCACTCTGTAGACCAGGCTGGCCTCGAACTCAGAAATCCGCCTGCCTCTGCCTCCCAGAGTGCAGGGATTACAGGCATGCGCCACCACTGCCCGGCTGCATTCTTTTTTAAAAGCAAATCTTGTAGAGTAAGCTGGGTGTGGTGGTAGTGCTCGAAGGTCAGGTCAACCCAGCCCATAGGCTGAGATAGGAGATTAAGAGGTCAAGGTCATCTTCAGCAACATAAATTTGAAAGCCATTCTGAGCTACAGGAGACCTAGTCCCAAAGAAAACAAATATCTTGTTAAATTGGGGAAATAGAGATGTGTCTTATCTATGTTTCCATTTACATTTTTATTTTAATTGCAGAAAATCCAGAAATGTTAAAAAAAAAAAAAAAACTTTAAAGAAATTTAATTATAGCCGGGCATGACGGTGCAAGTCTTTAAGCCCAGAACTTGGGCGGCAGAGGCAGGTAGATCTCTGTGAGTTTGGGGCTAGTCTGGTCTACAAATAGAGTTCCAGGACAATCAAAGCTATTACACAGAAAAACCCTGTCTCATAAAACAAAACAGCAACAAAATTACACCTGTTTTACACATATCTTCTTTAGAAACCTAGAGAAAAAGAAAAAGCAGGAAGAAATAAGGTACAATGGAGTATCTTTTTGTTTTGTTTTTAAAGATTTATTTATTATTGTATGTAAGTAAACTGTAGCTGTCTTCAGACACCCCAGAAGAGGGCATCCGATCTCATTACAGATGGTTGTGAGCCACCATGTGGTTGCTGGGAATTGAACCCTGGACCTCCGGAAGAGCAGTCAGTGCTCTTAACTGCTGAACCATCTCTCCAGCCCATGCTGGAAATCTTAAAGACACGAAGGACTCTACCATTCGTCATTTTTACTCGGTGTAATCTGAACTCACATGGGGACATGTGTGAGCAAAGGCACAGCTTCTGTCCCTTTGAACTTAGTGTCTGTGAAGGGAGATGATCATAAATAAACCATGATAGATTCTTTGATGGAATTTCTTACTCTCTGGTGTCAGAGCAGATTTCTTACTCTGCACAGAGAAATTTCGAAGGCCAGGGTGTCTAGAAAGGAAACGACATCTCAATTATAGTGTGAAAGGAAGCAGGCAAGCCAAGAACAGGGGTGTGAGGTGAGAAAGTCCCAGGTGACAGAAACAGCATGTGCAAGTGTCCTGAGGCGCATTAGAATAAAGCAAGGGAGAGGCACAGAAAGCAAGGGCCCTATGAACTATGGAATTCAGTAAGTAGAAGAAGAGAAGCTACAAAACCACAGACACTCGGTCCCAGAGGGCTGTATGAACTGGAGGCTTGAAGTACGCCATCACATATGACTGGATGTTATTTCTTCACATATTTCTATTTAATTTTCCCCCCTTCTCCTCCTTCCCTCCCTCCCTCTTTTCCTCTGTAAGCCCCTCCCTCTCTCCATCCTCCCTGCCCCCTTCATGGGACTTCTGTTACACATACACATTCTATCCTTCACGCCTATCCTTCTGTCACTCTGCCTCAGTCTAGATACTTTCTTTGATTTTCTGTTCTAATTCACAGATTTTCTCTTCAGTGGTATCTTTTCTGTGAAACTGTTTATTGAGTTTTAATTTAGTTACTGAATATGTAAATCCTTTGTTTGTTTTTCTTCGTTTGTTGAGACTGGGTCTCTCTATGTAGTCCTGGATGTCCTGGAACTTGCTACTTAGATTAGGCTAGCCTTGAACTCACAGAGATCCTCCTGCCTCTACTTCCCAAGTACTGGGTTTAAAGGTGTGCAATTTATAAGTTCTTAAATTTCACTTTAATTTTTTATGGATTCAGTATCTATCTTGATATTTAATTCCTTTAAGTATTAGTCACAGCTATTTTATAGTCTGTGCCTGATAATATCCATAGCTGAATCTCCTTTAGGTCTCTGTTGTCTGATTTTCCCCTTGTCCTTCTTATTTGTTCCTAAGTATAGAGTTTTTGTTTATTTATTTTAAAACTGTCATTGTATCTTAAAAACTACAGGAATGATTCTGTGTTTGTTTTGCCTCAGGCAGGTAATTGGAGTTAGAGGTGATTTTTAAAAATGATGTGTGTTTATTATTATTTTTAATTATGTGTATGTTTATATGGGTGAGTAGGTGGAATCTGTACCGTGAGTGCAGGTGTCCCTGGAGACCAGTGACATCAGATCCTCCCAGAGCTACATGTAGGTGGTCGAGAACCTCCTGATGTGGGTGCTAGGAACTGAAGGTTTTTTCAGATCTTCTTTCTGTTTCTTTAGATCTGTTTTCAATTGCTGAGCCCAGTGATACTGCTTTTAAAGTGTGAACCTATTTTTAGGTTCTTTTTGGTTCCTAGCTGTTTTAATTGTTTATTAGTATATATCTCAAACCACCTCAATATTTGTGGCTTAAAACACGGTGTCTTAGTTAGAGTTTTACTGCTCGAACAGACACCACAACCAAGGCAACTCTCATGAGGACAACCTTTAATTGGGGCTGGCTTACAGCTTCAGAGGTTCAGTCCATTATCATCATGGCAGCATCCAAGCAGGCATGGTGCAGAAGGAGCTGAGAGTTCTACATCTTCACCTGAAGGCTGTTAGCAGAATACTGGTTCCCAGACAGCTAGAAAAAGGGTCTTAAAGTTCATGCCCTCAGTGACATACCTACATCAACAGGGCCTTACCTCCAAATAATGCCACTCTCTGGGCCAAGCATGTTCAAACCATGACACATTGATTTGTTATTTCTTCTAATTTTCTGAGTTGATGGAACAATTTTTCACCCCAATTGATGTTGTACCCACATACATAACACATAAATCTTTTTTTTAAAAAAAAAACAAAACACTTCTAATTACCAACCAGAGGTAAACCCACATATCATCATTCCTGTAGTTTTTAAGATATAATGCCCCACTTTTAAAACAAACAAAAACTCCACAGGGCTTACAAATTTTCAAGAATAGACAAGAGGAAAATCAGACAATAGAAATACTTCTTGTGTTGGCTGGAACTGCCCTTTAAATCCATTCAGCTTGGAGCTTGGCTGGAAAACTCTAGTGCTTTCCACGTGACTTCTCCCTTAACATAATGTCCCATCTTGTAGGCCTAGTCTCTCCCTTGGAATGACCTTGACTTAAGTCTGGAGGCTGGATCCTCAAATACAAGCCCCAGTGAGCAAATGTATATAAAATCTCTCTGTTTTAAAGAGATTTGTTCTTATTATTCTTTGTGTGTTTTGTGTGAATGAATGCCACATTAATGTGGGTACAAGTGGAGGCCAGAAGAGGGTGTCAGGCTCCCGGAGCTGGAGTACACAGGCATGAGCTGGGTTGATGTTAAACGCTAGGTCATCTGGCAAGAATGCTTAACCACTGAGCTTACCTCGCTAGCCCCTTGAATCTCTCTTTACAGGACCTTTACTGATATACTACTGATAAAAACAGATCTCAAGATCTAAAGGTAAACAATGTAACATATTACTACATGCACTAAAATTGTAGTGTGTTCTCTTCAATGACCCTTGAACTCCAGTTTGTCATCTTAGCCCAGTAAGACCATCCAGTCTTCTCTGAGCTGCAGATGGAGAGTCCAGGAGTCTATCAAAGCAGTGTCAAATGACATATGACGGGCATATCTCTATATGGCTTCTTTCTGCAATTTGGCCTTTCAAGTTCTCACCGACTTGGAAACTTCACAGACTCTTCAAACATAGTTCCTGCCTTCCGCCCTGGTCTTCTAGTTGTTCTCCGCAGATGGTATTAGCTCAGATGAGCACATCAGTCGCTGCTGGAAGCAGAAATCCCATAGTGGAGAGAGGATGGGAAAGGGAACTTTCGAGGCTGAGAGCAGCAGATGCCTGGGGAGACAGTGAGTGAAGGTGATTGCTGCCCAAACTGATTATCAGAGTTTGATGCCCAGACCCTAGGAGGTAGGAGAGAGGAGACTGCCTCAGGTCGTCCTCTGGGCTTCCCACATGGTGCCTTGGCATGAAATAACTGCATCTGTTTTTCAATAAAAGCAGGAGCAGAGGGGACATAACAAGGCAGGCCCCTGACTGAGGAGACTTTCCAAGACTAGCTAGAAGCTCCTGTGGAGGAAAAGGAGCCTTTTTCTGCAGCTACATAGTATCCAGGAAGTGGAGAGAGTTCAAAGAATGACCATCTGGGCCCTAAGACCTCTATTTTCCCTCAAGTTCCCCAAACTCTAGCAAGACAGAGAAGCAATAGAACAACCTCCTCTTAGAGAACCTCACCCTGTGCCATTTTTATATAGACTATGAACCTTTTAGTGTTAACCAAGGACCAGAGGCCACTCTGCAAAGCCACTTCAGAAATCTATAAGCAGAGTAGGTAACTGTGGTGTTAAGAAAGACTAGAATCTAAATGCCTTTATGACACAGTATGTGTAGGGGGCCGGATGAGAAAATGCAGTCTGCAAACTAATATTTATCCTGGAATTAACCAATTTAGGTTAGAGTAGCTGTTCAAATTTAATTCCATAGGGGCTGACAATACGGTTCAAAGGATAAAGACACTTGCCACCAAGCCTAGTGACTCAGGACCCAAATGGAGGGAAGAAAAGAACTATGATATGTACCCCTTCAACACACAAAATTAATGTTAGGAAATACTAACGGTATAAATAATTTGTTATATAAAAGAAGTTATGACATTTAAAAAAAAAAAAGAAACACTAGAATCCAGTGTTGGGACACGTTGGAAGACAGGTTTTCAGAAGAGTTTTGTTTAGAGATGTCTTAGGCACTGTCCTACTGCTGTAAAGAGAACCATGATGAAGGCAACTCTTATGACAGGAAGCGTTTCATTGGGGGCTTACTTATAGTTTCAGAGGTTTAGTCCATTATCATCCTGGTGAGGAACATAATGGCATGTAGGCAGGCACTGGAGAAGTAGCTGAGAGCTGCATCCTGATCTGTAGGAGGACAGAAGGAGAGCCTGGGCCTGGCATGAGCTTTTGACACCTCAACGTCCACCCTGAGCGACGCATTTCCTCCAACAAGGCCACACCTCCTAATCCTTTCAAATAGTGACACTCCCTGTTGACTAAGCAGGAGCTACATGTATCATTCTCATTCAAACCATAACAAGAAAAAAATTAGAATAATACTCAAGGTACCAGAGTTTGGTCAATTCATATTTATGCCCATTACATATATTAGAAGAGATTAAACAGCAACCAGAAAGCTGATAACTTTGGATGCACTAATCTGGCATTGATTGGGGGTCAGGGGAGGTGTTTTGTTTTTTAACAAAATCTCAATCATTCCATTTTCTCAATGAAGACTCGGAGTCAGATGTTGGGGTTAAAGCCTGCTAGTTCAGAGAGGCAGAGAAAGCACCCAGCTGGCCTTCCCCCTCAGCCGATGTCCCAGAAGCAATGCCCCCTCACTCTATCTCAATAAACCTCCATCATATGGAATGTTCCTCCTTTCTACTTCCTGTGCATCTCTCTGTCCTCCTGATTACCTCTTACTATCTATGTTTTTTTTCTTAACAATCTTATGCTCACTTCCTGCCAACTAGTTGCTCTGCCTCATGACCTATGGTTGCCTTTATCTAATCCTGTTTACAGTATTCAGGCAGAAAGGTCTTGGATTCAAACCACCACAAGAAAAAAAAAGTAGAATAATACTCACTGCACCAGAGTTGGGTCAGTTCAGAGCTATGCCCATTATATGTGCTTGAAAGGATAAAACATACCTTTAGGTGTGTGCTAAGGCTAACACCAGAAATAAAAAAACAGGTTTCCCCCCCCCCCAGTAAATAAAACAATCTCGGGGTTCACAGTGTGATCAGATATCCTGCAACAGGTGGGGAGGGTGTGGTTTAGGTTTTTTAAAATGTGGGTCAGCTGCCACATGTTCACTCATACGAAGTGTACAGTTCCACGGTTTTCAGCATACCTATTTGCAGAACTATGAGACTATTACTGTAATTTAGAACACTTTTATTATTGGTTTCCCTTTACCATCATTCTTGCACATGTGTTAGGGACCCTTAAGAGGAAGAAAGTGTTACTTTAAAAAAATTGACTATAAACGCTTCTGTCAATTCTGAGCCCTAGAAGCCTACATTTTAAGTCTTTGGAAACTGCAGGTGAGTCTATAATTTCAAAATAGCTTTAAGCAAAATTTGGCCCCTTTGATTAAGTCTATTTAAAATCAGGCTGAAAATCAACCACTTACTAGCAGTTTTCATGGTGTTTGTGTTAACTTCTTATCTACTTACTTTTTCACTTTTTCATCAAACCTGGCTTTAAGGACTGATTAAGCCGCAAGCAGTGTGAGCTGGACCTAGAAGAATCTTAGAATAGGAGCATTTAAGGCCACCTCTCCTAGGAATGAAAAGGAATACATTTCAACGTTGCGTTCAGATTTGCAGTTAGTTTAATGGAAACATATTCCTAAATAATTTATCTTAGAGTCTAAAGTTTAAATGAGAGAAGATGGGGAGGACAAGGTGGAGAGAAAGCCAGTGGGAAACAGACTCTAACCCCTCATTCCCCAACCAACTCCCTAAGTAACCGTATACATTTTGCCTTTTCTAATAAGGTGTGGCCTCTGCATCTGGCTGCCTCTGCTTTTTCCTTTCAAGCTTGATTGTGTTGTAGCTTGCTTAGAACTTCACTCTGTGTGGATGAATGAAACTGAGTTATATACAAATATGCTAAATTCTATTTATCCACTCATGGCGAATATGAGCTCTCATCTACCTTTTTGGGGTTATAAATGATGTCTCAGCAAACACTCAAGGTTTTTTTTTTTTAAGATTTATTTATTTACTTTAATGAGTACACTTTAATGAGCTGTCTTCTAACACATTAGAAGATGGCATCAGATCTCATTACAGATGGCTGTGAGCCACCATGTGGTTGCTGGGAATTGAACGCAGGACCTCAAGAAGAGCAGTCAGTGCTCTTAACCCCTGCTGAGCCATCTCTCCAGCCCAACACTCAGGGTTTTTTTTTTGTTTGTTTGTTTGTTTGTTTTGTTTTATTTTTGTTTTTTGGATTTGGTTTTTTCGAGACAGAGTTTTTCTGTGTAGCCCTGGCTGTCCTGGAACTCACTCTGTAGACCAGGCTTGCCTGAACTCAGAAATCTGCCTGCCTCTGCCTCCCAGAGTGCTGGGATTACAGGCGTGCACCACCACTCAGGTTTTTATGTGAATAAATGTTTGTATTCCTTTCAGGCATCTACTAGGAATTGAATTGTTAATGTAGTTCTGGTGAACTTTTTCAGGAATTGCCAAATTGTTTTCCAAATGCGTCTCACCCTTTACAGCCCTTCCTTCTAACAGTGTTTGGGGCTTCTGGAGGTGGGGAGTGGGGATGTCTACCTCTGTCTTAGTTAGGGTTTTACTGCTGTGAACAGACACCACAACCAAGACAACCCTTATAAGGGCAACATTTAATTGGGTCTGGCTTACAGGTTCAGAGATTCAGCCCATTATCATCAAGGCAGGAGCATGGCAGCATCCAGGCAGACGTGGTGCAGGAGGAGCTGAGAGTTCTACATCTTCATCTGAAGGCTGATGGTAGAATACTGACTTCCAAGCAGCTAGAATGAGGGTCTTAAGCCCACGCCCACAGTGACACACCTACTCCAACAAGGCCACACCTCCTAATAGTGCCACTCCCTGGGTCAAACATATTCAAACCACCACAAACTCTTATTTTGAGGAGTAGCGGCTATCAAGTGGCCTTGCATTGTAGGGGGTGCTTTAGCTTGCACTTCTCTGACAGCCGATAATGTCAAGTGTGCTTCTGTTCCTATTGCCTATTTATTTCCTTTGAGGAGAGTGATCCCATTCAAGCCCTTTGCCCACTTTTGGTCCAGGTTATTTGTCTTTTATTCTATCAGATGTATGATTTGCAAATTGTCTTTTATCCTGGGTGCCGAGGAGATGGTTCAGGGAGCACAGTGCTTGGGTTTGGATCCGCACCTCCCGTGTGGAAGCCAGGTGAGGCAGGAGTGCCTAGGCCGGAGTGGGCGCCTGACACAGAAGGACCCCAGGGGCTCCTCTGCCCAAATAACAAGCTCCTGGTCTAATAAAAGACAGCATCTCAAAAAATTAAGGTAAAGAATAACAGCGGTAGATACCTGATGTCAGCTTCAGGCTTCCTCATGCCTGTGCATGGGCGGGCACCACACACACACACACACACACACACACACACACTCATATACACACACACATGTACTACCACCACCAAACACATAAAATTTACAATGTAGAGTAACAGTCTGATGGTTAACCACAATTTCCATCCATTTCTAGAATCTCTCTTAATGAAGGTGTAATACGTTTAGAGAACCAGTTAGTAATTAGCAGAAAATATTCATTCCTGAGTGTGTGAGGTATGGTTCTTCCGCATGTGGCAATCTAGATGTCTCAGCACACTTGTTCAAAAGACTTCTTCCCCAGCTGAATGGCCTTCCCTTGCCCACCATCAATTAAGCATAGAAACATGGTTCGTTTCTGAAATCTAAGGACTACTCCCGGCTGTGTGTCTTTATTCATGTCTGTACTATGTCTCTACGACTTACTAGTAAGCACATTTACTAGCAAATTTTTCAATCTAGTGTGACACCTCCAATTTTGTCTTTCACTTTAAAAATGGTTTTGGCCATCTGGATCCCTGGGAATTATATTTTAGAATCAGTCTGTTAATTTCTATGAATAAGTCTTCTGTGATTCCCACAAGCCTGCTTAGAATCTATAGATAGATTAAGGGTGTTTTGGCACATATATAATAACTCATTTGGCCTGTGAATATCAGACATTTTCCCATTTGTTTAGGTTTCCTTTCATCTTTCCTATTGTTTTCAGAGTATGTCTTATATTTCTCTTGCTAAATTATATCCCAAATGTTTTACTTTCCTGGATGTTTTTGTAAATAAAACTATTTTCTAAATATTATTTCGTGTTGTTTACTATAAGTGAATAAAAATATAATAGAATTTTGCATATTGATTTTATAACCTGAAACCTTGCTGAACTTATTGATAAGTTCTAATGGTTCCTGAGCAGATTCTTTAGAGCTTGTTGATGCAGGGTCGTATTATCTGTGAATAAAGACGGTTTTGCTTCTTCCTTCCTAAGCTGGGTGCCTCTTACTTGTTTCTCTTGTCTGTTTATTCCAAGTGGAAGTTTAGAACAGTGTTGAACAGAGCAATCCTTGCCTTGCTTTCTGCCACTGATAGGAGAGGAAATGCTCCTACCCAATCTTTCACCATTAGGTATCCCATCGATGACATTTTTCCTTGCTGTTCATTACCAAACTGAAGGAATTTCTCCCCTTTCCCGTTCTGTCCTTTGGTCACGTCAAATTAACCTGTCAAATGTTTTTCTCATCTAGTAAGATGATCATATGAGATCTTCATTTCTTTTGGGTCAGGGTCTTGCTAGGTTGTTTAAGTTTGTCTCACACTCTTGGCCTCAAGCAATCCTCTTGTTGGCCTTTTAAGCTGCTGAGGCTATGTGCATGGGTCACTATGCCCAGAAAGAATGTAATTTTTAAAATTATGTGGATATGGTATATTACTTTCTTTGGTTTCAGGCATTAAAGCAGTCTCACATTTTAAGGATAAATACTGCTTGGTTATATTATATACTTCTTCATTATCACACTAAATTCATTTTGCTCATATTTTGTTTCAAAATATGGAGGACTAGGGAAATGACTCAGCAGGTAAGAATACTCATTGTGCAAACATGGGGATCTAAACTCAAATTCATATCATCTGTATAAAAATGAGGTTGCTTTGCATTTGTGATGAATAATGACAGGGGAGCACTGGGGTTTGCAGCCACCAGCCTAGCTCCAGGTGCAGTGAGAGACCATTGCAAGGGAATAAAGAGGAAGCGGTGGAACAGGACAACCCACCTTCTCCTCTGGCTTCTGTGAGTGCACAGAGAAGCATGCCCACACGCATGTGGATACACCCCCCCACGAAAGAGAGAGAGAGAGAGAGAGAGAGAGAGAAACACACACACACACACACATATATATACATATATATGTACATACATACACATCACTCTTAAATTTCATATATATATATATATATATCTCACTCTTAAAGGAATGTAGTTTGTAAGTATGTCCAAAAATAAAAGTATGGACAAGTGTAGAAACTTTTTTTGCTGCACGTGAACAAATGTTTACACCAGATAGTGTAGTAAGCCACCCTTTGTTCATCTCTATTACAAGATGGCGCTGGCCACATGCAGCTCCCTGGTAGTAAATCACTTGAGTATATGCGCGGTGTGCTGTATTCCTTATCACACTTACATGCTAATGAGGTACTCACTTAGTTGACGTATGAGGAAACGGCTGGCTATCTCCCTGGGCAGACAGAGCTGAGTAGGCTCTATAAGGTGAGGCTGGGAGAGAGCCCGGGGCCGCCAAAAGAAGAAATAAGCTTAATTCAAGGTGTCCCGAATAAACCATAGAAGGAAGAAACTCCCTGGTGTTGCATCCTCTTTGCTGGCGAGGGTGGACGCGGGTGGACGCGACAAGATAGGACTTCAGCAACGCAAACAAGGAAACAACTCTACCCAAGTGTAGCTTGGAGAACCAATTAGTTTAATTGTTTTTACATTCATTCATTCATTCATTCATTCATTCATTCTTATGGGCATAAACTGTTGAAGGATTTTTCTTCCTCACTGGTTCAGGTATCATATGTGCCTTACTTAATCATTAAGCTTCCAAGAACTTCACAGTTGTATCTGGCTCTTGCAAACCACAAAAACTGATTTCCCCTCTTGTGTTTCTTTAGGTGTGTGCCTATGTCTTTCAGATGCTTTTCTAAACATGTAACATGCGCAGAGGTCAGCATTGTAAAATGTATGACCTGACACCATTTGGCTGGAAGGATCGCTGAAGACCCACCATTCACCATTCTCAAATGTGGCCAGCTGATCTTGGGAGCCGGCAGCTTAGGGACACTACAGACAAAAGTTGACAAGGTCAAGTTTTCACACCATGAAACAATTCTATCAGGCTGTTGCGTTCGCAAAAAAATCAACGTTGATAGAGCAGTGTGAGTGGGAGCACAAGCTACTTACCTTCCACAATCTCAGTCATTTCCATTGCTTCATCCTGGGGCGCGGCCACAGGGCAGCCATGACTCTCTGTAACTCCGATGGGCTTGGCCAGGCGAGGCTAGCTCTTACTGCACTGAATGGCCTCTCTCGCTGTTCCTGCACAGGCTTCCTGGCTTTGTAAGCTCACAGGTTCACACTGTGGTTTGCTGATGCCTCTCCGATGTTGCTGGGCTAAGTGCTAAATGAACATCTTCCAAACCCCAGGTCACTTTCCGGAGGAGAGAAATGTATATAGCTTAATCTGGCAGGTAACTGGCCACCGTGGGACAGGCTTTAGTCTTCACCTGCACTGTTGTAGTATTTATGCCTTATAAAACTTCTGCTCAGGTCTTAAAGCCTCCCAGAAGTTCACAGGCAATGAATTTGGCTTTATATGTATATATTTGTGTTCGTGTGTGTGTGTGTGTGTGTGTGTGTGTGTGTAGGGGGCATGGGCATGTGTTTGCTTGTAGGGCGCCTTCCTCAGTCTCTCTGCCTTACTCTTTGAGACAGGGTCTCACTGAACCTGTAACTCACCAGTTCAACCAGTCTAGCTGTCAGAGGAACCTGCCTTCGGCTGTAACCCCCAGGGCTGGGTTATAGCTTTTTATGTGTGTTCTGAGGATCTGAACTCAGCTTCTTAGGTTCAACCTTTAAAAAATTTTAATTCTCCTGTAAGCACAGTCCTATCTGGCCCAATAATCTACATATTAGGCACATTAAGCAATTTGCTCAGTTCCCTTTGTAATTCCTGCCCTTCCTTTAATGTCCTCTAGTTAGGGAGCTGGGGGAAGACAGAGAGGGAGAGAGAGGGAGAGGAAGAGGGGAGAGGGAAAGGGAGAGGGAAGGAGGGAGATGGAGAGAGAGGGGGAGAGGAAGGGAGGAAGAGGGGGAGAGGAAGGAAGAGAGAGGGAGAGGAGGAGAGGAAAGGAGGGGGAGGAGGGACTAGAGGTACAGGGAGGAGGGGAGATGAAGTAGTAGTAGTAGGAGGAGGAGGAGGAGGGAGATGGGGAGAGGGAGGAGACTGCACCTCGGGCATGCACATGTGTGGAGGTCAGAGGGCAACTTTTGGTGTTGGGGCTCACACTGCACCCTGTTTCACACAGAAGTCCTCTTAGCCAGGCTTTCTTACCTGAGAGTTTCTTCTGTGTCTATGTCCTGCCTCACACAGGAAGCACTGAGATTACAGGGCATAACTGCACCTGGCTTTCAATGGGTTCCACACACCTGCAGAAGGGCGGGCAGTGTCCACGGAGCTTCTCTGGGTTCCAACCCACATTCCCATAAGTGAGTCACAGTCTTAATAAGAGAGCTCACGGGCCCCTTCCCTGCTCGGTAACAGAGAATTCGATTAGGGATCTGTTTGCCCTGGAAGCAGGCTTGCAGTAGGAAGAGGGACTCCCCTACTTTTGGCTGGACACTCAGGATCTGAGACTTTTTAAAGGACTTGGCCCTGAGGCTCCAGCGGAATTGCAACATGGCTTAGAAGCCTGTTTCATTTCCCTGATGTTGAGTCACCAGACTGGATTCATTTTCCAGGGCGTTATGCTAATTATACGTTACTGGAGCTAATGGATTAAACAATAATATTAAAAGTGGCAACTAGTGTAAAAAGCAACAGAGGGCCCTGGCCTCTTCCCCTGGCAGGCCTGCTTGCAACCTCGCTGCCGTTTGGCTACTGTTAATTAATAAGCATCACGGTGAGCTTCAATTTTCTGAGGTGTCCAGCATGATTTTCTAGTTGATCTTCTCCGGCCATTACAGCACTGACTTTACACAAAGGGTGGAGTTGATGAATTGGTTGCCTGAGGTCATGTCTGTGGTGAAGCCAAAATTACATTTTAAATGGTATGAATAATAATAAAAACAGAGTAACTGTGATATACCTCACAGTTTTCAAAGGACTTCCTCCCTCATTATTTCGCTGATGTTTCCTAAGGGCCCTGGGAAGGTTTCCTGTTGAGTAGCTGATGGCAGCAGCAGAGAATTCACTTCCTAGCCGTCTTGGCGAAATGGGAACCTGGAAAGGACTGTCTGTAGTCTGTACTGTGTGACCTTCACTTTCTAGCTCCCCTTTTGGTAGGATGCTGGGATTTTTCAGGCACTACGGAACAATTTACATTTAGTCTAACACATCTTGTGTTTTGTAAGGCTTGTCTTACCAGAGACCATATAGCGTATAAATCCCCAGAATTCAGTGTCAATAGAAACCTAGTTTAAGAACCAGGCATGCTGGCACAAGCCTGTGATCTCAGCTCTCAGGAGGCTGGTAGGGAACCTCAGAGTCAGTCCAAGACACCCCAAGACCAGGCTCTTGGCACCAAGGAGATTTATTTGCCACAAGAGACAGAGGAAGAGGGAGATGGAGAAGGAAACAAGGGATAAAGAAGAAAGGGGGAAAGGGAGGGGGGAAGGGGTTATTTATTTATTTTTTTTGAGTGTGTGTGCGGTGCGTGCCTGCGAAGCACTGGCTCTGGACAGAGAAGAGACAGATGTGGCCATAAACAGATGACAGTTTATAAAAGTAAAAGGGGAAACCCAAGTTTAGAATGCGGTGTTTAATTTTAATTGTACATGTTAATTAGGTGAGCTGAAGGGGGATTTTGATCGCGGGACTTCAATACTTTGATCGCTGGACCTTGGTAGTCAGATTCAGGAGGTGGAAGTGGCCAAATAAGGGAATAAATCTTGGGGGCCTGGCTTTAGGAAGGTAATCTAGAGCTGGAGGAATGAATGGCTCAGTGATTAAGAGCACTGACTGCTCTTTCAGAAGTCCTGAGTTCAATTCCCGGCAACTATATGGTGGCTCATAACCATCTGTAATGGGACCTGATGCCCTCTTCTGGTGTCTGAAGACAGTGTCAGTGTACTCATACATAAAATAAATAAATAAATCTTATTAAAAAAAGAATTGGTTATGTTAAAAAAATTTTAAAAAAGAATGCAATCTGATGTTTTTAAAGTAAGGCAGAGGGAATGGGGGAGAAGGGCAAGGCCTTCCACAGCTATGTTTGCAGTGCTTGGGCTGGCTCGAGTTCCTTCAAAGCTGAGGTAGACGATTGCTGCAAATTTGAGAGCAGCCTGGACTTTAAATTAAGTACTGGGTAATCTAGGGCTATATAGCAGGACCCCATCTCAAGTAACACAGTTCAGTGAAATAAAGTTAGTTAATCCAAAGACTGCTCCTGCTAGGATGTGGCAATAAACTCTCTGAAAACCTGGTTTGCATCTAATGGCTACCATGGATGTGCACAGCAGAGAAACGTTTCTGCTTGCTTTCTTCATTCCCTCCTCTCCCCGTCCCTCCTCCCCTCTCTCATTCCTCCTTCCCCCTAACTCCCCTCTTTTATCTTTTGCTTGAGACAGGGTTTCAGGTAGCTTAGGCTGGTTCAAACTCCTTATGTAGCCAAGGCCGGCCTTGAACTCTTGATCTTCCTACCTTCACCTCCAAATTGCCGAGGTTTTCATCATGAGCCATCAAGCCCATCATTTCTCAGTGCCTGGGCCTACCTTCCCTTTGTAGACCCGGTATCCACACTCCCCATTTAGCCCTTCTAGATCCTCTTATAATTAATTCCACAGCAAAGAACTGCATGGTTGGACAGATTTTTAAAGACACGGAGTCTACGCCTCTTACAAAGCAAAAAGTGAGGCTCAAATAGTTACATTCTAAGTCACCAAGCTAGTAATCATCATACCAGAATCAAGAAGCCACTAGACTTTTAAGTAGAGAAGGACAGTGTAGCAGTGTTTGCCTAGCTCACTGACCACACATACAGAGAACTGTTTCCAAGATGTGTTCAAAGTCATAGGGCCTCTTCTCAGTGTAGGGTTCTGTGGTTATATCTCTTGGCATAGTTGGAAATTCATAATGCAAATTAGAAAATTGGAGACTCTGGAAAGTCCCTTGGAAAAGAATCTGTTTAACCAAGCGCTTCTCAAAATACTTCGTCATTTCCCCCCTCCTCATGGAAAGTCTAATTACAGCTTATGTAATTAGTGTTTCATGGTGATGATGGCGCAGTAACAGACAAACAGATGTTGTCTTCTGAGATGGGCAGTCACAAGCTAGGTCCTCTGCTACCAGTTATGTTTATCCTTACGTAAGTTTAGGAATAGGTATTGTCAAAAAGGGGCTGGTTTAAACTGGGTATGGTGGCACAGGGCCTGCAAACCAAGTATTCTAAAGTGTAGACAGGAGGATGAGAAATGTAGGACTATATTCTATCAGCTACATAGGAAGTTTGAAGTCTGCCTAAAAATAAAAGAATTTAGAAAAGACCAGCTCAGGGTCCCACTCTTCTATTCAATTGGAAATAATAAGTATGGAGAAGTTCCCTTGGAACTGGCAGCCCTGAACTCTAGAAGCTTATGGGATGGACGCTTACTTCTGTCTCTAAGCCCCAAGAGTCAGATTTCTGACTCCAAATTCCCAGTTAGAAGCTTATTGCTTTGGGCTCCCACAGCCAGAGGCTTATGGTTGTAGGTCTTCAGAACTAGTCTATGACTCTGAGATCTTAAAGCCAGAGATGTATGGCTCTAGATGCTCAAGTAAGAAGCCTGTTGCTCTAGGCCTTGAGTGTGGACAGCCCAGTACCAGGCAGCTAACGTAGTCTCTCTGAAGTTCCTGTGGTAACAAGGCTCTCGGGTTGTAACGTTCAATGGTTCTCTTGAACGTTTCCATTGGTATGTACAGATATTCTTAGCAGTGGTCTTGGTTCTTCTTACTCTCTTGCTTTCCAGTAGCCTGAGTTCTTTGCTTCTTCTCGCCATTTTCGCTCTTCTGAAGTCCTCAATAGTCTCGTTCATCCACCCCAGCCACTCTCCAGAGGACTTGGGTTGCTAGCTGATTCTTAACTGCTGCCTGAGCCAAGAACTTAAAACACCAGGAATCTGTTACCATCAGGCTGCACCCTGCTCCGAGTTTCTCCTTAGTGTGTAAAACGGTGGTTTTTCAGGTAATGCTTTGCCACGGGAGACTCCATTTCACAAGCCTTCCCCCACCACACACACATCTTGAAGGCAGAAGATGATTGTATGCCTGTATGCCTGGTGGACTGGCAAACAGGGACATCTATCTGTATATCTTGAGGCTTTAGGGGCACATGGATATGTTAAGAGTCACATCAGGGCAATCAAGCCCAACAATTTATTGGGCATGCCAGACTGAGTGAAGGATATAACCCCCTCAACTGAACCCCATAAAGCAGTAGATATTTAGCACTGTGATCACATGGCCCCACTGACCAGTTATCTGACACCCAGTGTGTTTGTGTGTGTGTGTGTGTGTGTGTGTGTGAAGGACTGACAGAGAACTCTTGACTCTCCCCAGAGCTTCAGCTTGCCTCAATCCCCTCCTGTTGATGTGGCCTACTTGACTGCTATCTACCCACCTCCTACTTGTCTATCTTGATCAAATCTGTTGTTTCTGCTCTGAACTCAGTCCTGCCCCCTTCATTTCTAAAGCTGATTACATCTTCCTTCTCAACTCTGACTTTTCTCCTTCCCTGCATCTGGCTTGGGTCTGTTAGGTCATCAATGCAGATTCCACATGTACTTCTGTGGGCCTTCTTCTGAAACTTTTGGAAGTCTGCTATTGCCTCTTTAGTGTTTATATTCATTCACATAAAGGTAGATAGATAGATAGATAGATAGATAGATAGATAGATAGATAGAGATAGAGACATACTTTTTTCCAGGTGTGTGATATGAGTTAACATTAGTAATTCATAGTGGAATAAATGAGCCTGCATTTGCCTTGACCAGGTTAGAATAGATAAAATCATATGGAGGGGCTGGAGAGATGGCTCAGCAGTTAAGAGCATGGACTGCTCTTCCGAAGGTCCTGAGTTCAAATTTCAGCAACCACATGGTGGCTCACAACCATCTATGAGATCTGAAGCCCTCTTCTGCTGTGTCTGAAGACATCTACAGTGTGCTTACACATAATAATAAATAAATAAATCTTTAAAAATAATAAAAATAAAAGAAGATGATCTGGAACACTTTCTTAATGATTTATTCTTATTTTTAACAGTGTGTATTCACATGTGTCTGTGTGTAGGTATTAGCTTCCTCAGAGGCCAGAGTCATCAGATCTTTCTGTATCTAGAGTTACAGGTAGTTGTGAGTAGCCCAATATGCCTGTTGAGAATTGAATTTGGGTCTTCTGCAAGAGCAATGCATGTTCTTAACCGCTAAGCCAACTTTCCAGCTTATTAATTAATTTTTATTTAATAAATTTTGGCACTGTAGAAAACCACAAATGTCTTTATTTATGTCCCTGGCATAGCATGCTCAAGATAAGTCCCAGCAGGTTTATGGCTTTGGGAGTCACTTTTCAACTGCTTCTAGCTGCTGATACTGCTGCTGCTGATACTGGGTAGCTAGGGTGGGAAGCCTATGCTTTTCTTTGTGTTACCAGCTGAACTAACTTCTACCTATGACAAAGACCACAGGGAAACAATAGACAGCCCAGAAGAGACTTTTAGTGGGGCCAACTGTTGCAGCACTTGTGGGCAGTACATTAGGAGGGGAACTCTCCAGAATCATCCAGATAGAGTAAAAACTGTCCACTTATCAGGACAGAAAAAGAACACAATTTCCATGTAAACAGTTTCTAGCTCCATCCATCACAGCTTCGAGTTCCACCAATGGCAAGCTTTTTGCTAAATCAGCAAGTTGCTCTTCCTGAGGATGACCAGCTGTGGTTTGGTGGGGTGGGTCCCCTGGAGTTCACAGAGACTTGTCGTGGCTGAAGTGAAATCTCCTGGAGTTGGGGCAGGATGTCTAGGGCAGTTGTGACTAGAGCAGAGCCTCAAAGCTGAAGCTGCAGCTTCTTCGCTGTGATGGTTTCGGGATACTTTGTAAAGAGGAATTTGCTCAGAGAGACTGTTGTAGAGCATTCACAGAAGCCAGGCTGTTATGACTACAGTACAGCCAGCTTGCCAAAGCAACAGTGCTGGACTGACAGCTCTTTACTTGCAGCAAGAGTCAAGGGAAGGGTCTACCAGCTGTTGGTCAAGTGGCCCACTGACTGACTCTGAACAGCTTTGTGAATTTAAAACACCAAAGGGTGCTTATAATAAAGGCCTAGTAGGAAACCAACATATTGGTACGTACTAGCACATAAGTCCTTCCCAGATACCCTTTGGAGAGCTGGGTCTCTACCATCTGTCTCAGTATTACTATCCCTACTCAACAGGTGAGTTTGGGACCTTGGTTGCCTGTGGCCAAAGTTGAATAGAAACTTACTTAAAGAAAAAGGACTGGAAAGATGGCTCGGTAGTCAGGAGCACTGGCTGCTCTTCTAGAGGACCCAGGTATGGTTCCTAGCACCCACAAGGTGGCTCACGACTGTGTGTGACTCCAGTTTCTTCTTCTGGCTTCCTTGGACACCAGGCACACAGGTGCTGCACAAACACGCATGCAAGCAAAACCGCGCATATACATGAACGAGGCGGGGCGGGGTTTTATTCCTGTAACTGGGAAGTTTAGAAACATTGAAAGCGACAGTTCCTTTCCTTATCTCTGCTTCCAGGGTTCTGAGGTCCAGTCATCCCTTTTACAGACAAACCTCAGAGAATGTGAGCACCGCTACACGATTTACATCCACTCCTCCAAGCTGCAGACAGAGAAGAAAGACTTGCTTCTGCCTACCTCACTTACCAAAACCAGAGGAGGGCTTGTGATGGTACAGCAGGCCTCGCCCTTGCCATCCATCACTGGGACAGTGATTCCCAGTGATGTGGAAGTCTGATGCCAGTGCCGAGTCTCAGGTTACACAGGAAGGGTTTTGTTTGTTTGTTTGTTTTGTTTTTTTAAGAGTCTAAATGGCTCCAAACTCCATTTAATTTTCTCTATAGTTTATTGACTCAAAAAGCTATAGCTTCCACCCTTGAGGAAGTAATAGTCTGATAGGACAGTTGGAAAGCCCTGTGGGAAGGTGGGTGAAGGATACAAGAACCACAGCACTCAGTAGAGGATTATGGGAATCTTTAAAAATCTGCTGAACCTCATGGGTTCTTTTCTAAATGCTCATGCATGTATGCACATGCATACACACACACACACACACACACACCATGCTTTAAATTTTTTCATGATTTTTTTTGGGGGGCTTGTATTTAAGTGTGTTCACTGTTGCTTCTCCAAGGTACTTAATACTTCAGGCTAAAAACCACTGTTCTGAAATTACACTTAGCTAGAAGAACCTGGATACCTGGATCCAAAGATCTAACCCTGCTGTGGAATGCTGGTACCAGCAGCTACAGGGCTGGTCTCAGATGAGAAGCCCCCTGTGTCAGTCAGCACGGAGGGTCTGGGCAGCCCAAACTGTGTAGTGTGAGGACAGACGTGCTAAAGAAACCTCAACTTCCCTGGAGCACACACTGGGATGTGTAATTCACAAATGCTGAAGTAGGCGATCAAAAGAGTTCCAGAGTAGAGGTTGCCAGCTATCACTACTTTTTAAAATGTAGGTAGAGCAGTCATAGTGATCAGGTCTGAGCTCATTCTAAAGAAAAGGAAGTACTGAGAGACTGAAGAGATTTATCCAAGAGTTAACAGTTTCTGCCCCTGAGTCGCACAAGGGCCTTCGCTCTGATTGTTTCTTTGATCTCCCTCACCACATAGCAACAGAGTACGCAAACAGCGGAGGGAATGTAAATAACACTGCTCCCTGTGATGCCCATCTCACTTTATTGTAACCTGTCTTAACAGTTCTCTCGCTCTACCAGCCTGTGAACTTCACGAGAGTGGAAATTATACCTGCTTTGAAAATCCGCAGCCACAGCCAATACTCTTGTAATCTTGGCACCACAGGGGAGGCTGAGGCCAAAAAAAGTGATGATGATGATGATGATGATGATGGTGATAGCAAGTTTTATACCAACCTAGGCCACATAGTGAGACTCTTGTCTCAAAAGAATGTATCTGCCCGTCTCTGTAACTGGCTCACAGTAGACGCTCAGGAAGCACCTCCCTCCCCAGGATGACTGAAGAATAACAGAGTTCCAGGAGCTCCGCTTCTGTACATGGTGTACTGCTGCTATTTTAGAAATTTCTACACAGTGGTCTGCGACCCTACCCCTTCTTTTGTCCCTTGCCACTTTCAGTGCTTTCCTAATTCATATGAGGGAAGCCCTCATCTTCCACGTATGGCGAAAATCCGCTGATTCCCAACTCCTGGCTGTGTTGGTGTTGGCTGAGGGGGAAGCGCTGTTCTTATCTCTCTAGATGCTCATCGGGACAGACCTGGCATCTTGTCTCTTTTCTGATGCTCTGAAGAGACACATGACAAGGCAACTTAGAAGAGAAAGCATTTATTGGGAAAGCATTTCTCACAGTCCCAGGGGGTTAGAGTCCATGATCATTATGGTGGGAAGCCTCGGGCAGGCAGGCAGGAATGGTGGGGTGGTGCTGGAGCAGGTAGAGACTGTGTGTGTGTGTGTGTGTGTGTGTGTGTGCACGCGAGTGCGTGCTAACTGGGAATGGCATGAGCTGTTGAAACCTCAAAGCCAGAACCCAGTGACTCCTCTTCCAACAACACCACACCTCCTAATCTTTCCCAAACAGTTCCACCAACTGAACAGAGCATACAAATATCTGAGCCTATGGGGGCCATTTTCATGCAAACCACCACAGTCTGTGCGATCTCAAAGAAATGTGTTAGAGGAGCTTTTCAGATTGAGGGCCAACCCCCACTGAAGGTAGCTCTCACTACCCCAGTCCTTAGCAGAGCCCACCATCCCAGGCTGAAGGCTACAGAACTCTCTTTTACTTCTTTGAGGCCGAGAATAGCTTTAGGAAGGGGAAAGGTTCTCCTTGGTATTTGTCAAAGTTCTCAGAGGCTTAGTTAGCTGCAGGCAGGAATAGACGCCACATCTTGCAACTTGCAGGTTCATCACACAGGAAGTCTGTGCTGTGTGATGTACTTTTAATATCCTGTGGAAGGGCAAGTGCTCAAACCTTTGAAATTTTACATCGGAATTAATTCCTCAAGGTCTACATAAGTGCAGGCTATCAAATCGTCCTTAAAAATCTAAAGGGAAATGAGGCGTGGTGGATGATTCATTTTTGTAAACGTCATCCTTCGTAGTGATGTAGAGAAGCTTAAAGAGACTGCGATGTGAAGGCGCCCAGAACCGTGCTCAGTGCCTCAGTCTTTGCTCGTGTCTCCTCTCCCAGATCCGAGGGCAGAGCAGCCGGAACAGATGAACCTCCTATGTGTATGGGGCGAGACTGACTTTGGCAGTAAACAGCAGAAAACTCGACATCAGATGTCAAAGTGAGAACTTCATTTGTTTTAGTCGAGGAGCCCACTCAACTCATGGCCAACAGAGCTTCACTTTTCTTGGCTTTGCCCCTGTGTTTATTGCCTCACAATTTCAAAATATTTCCTGTGACTCCAGTCCCATCCAAGACAGGGAGGGAGGGCAAGCGAGTCATGGTACTGTGGATTAAACCCAGGGCCTCACTCATGCTAGCTAGTGTTGTGTCATTGAGCTATATCGCTCTGTGTGTGTGTGTGTGTGTGTGTGTGTGTGTGTGTGTGTGTGAGAAGGGGTGTTCGCATGCATGTGGAGGAGGTACACATTAACTGTCTTGTTTAATAACTCTTTACCTTAATGCTTGAGACAGAGTCTCAGTGAACCTGGAGTTCATGAATTCTGCTACCCTGCTGGCCAACAAGACCCCTGGAGCTCCTGCCTTCTTTGCCCAGATTGGGATTACAGGCACATATAATAGTGCCTTGCTTTTTATTTTTGTTTTGTTTATTTATTTATTCATTTACAGGGTCTCGCTATGTAGCTGGCCTGGAACTCCATATGTATACTGGACTGGTCTTAAACTCACAGCCTCCTGCTTTTTAAAATGCGAAGGTTGGAGCATGAGCTCAGATTCTCATTGTCACAGAGAAAACATTTTACAAACCGAGCCATCTAACCAATGTGCCCAGCCTTTTTACTTTATATTTTGAGACAAGTTCTCACTTGAACTTATTCTGTAACCCAGGCAGGTCTTGAACTTACATCTCTCTGACTCAGCCTCTGTAATAATACAGGCCTCAGCCATGAAGACTCCCTCTGTTTGCAACTCAGTCTCCCAAGAAGTGGAGAAACAAGTGTTTACGTTTTTTCCCTCTATCAAGCTGTCTATACAGACAAAGGAGCCGGTGGCAAGGGGTGGGCCTTGGGTCAGCTGCTCTGTGATCACTCTTCCTACAACAATTTCAGCATGAACTTGATTTCTTCCACAGAGATGGAAGTGGGAGTTGGGGATCACGTAGCAGGATATGACTTTACTTTCTCCCTTTAATCTAACTGAAGACGTTGTTTACCATAGTTGGCTTCTGTCGGAGAGATGTATAGGTCTAGTCAATTGGAGAATGAACAAGGTGCTTGCTTATACCATACTAGATGGTACTTATACGATCTTAGTGGAATGGAATAAATGAATAAATTTATCAACAAACCAACTTATTAACTCATCCAGTACTAAAATTATAATTAAAGTATACACATATTAGCAGATAAATGTACAGAGCCTTATTGGGGAGTCATGCCACATGGTAGGAACTTAACATTGGCCAAGAACAAGGTCTTCGGGCAGGAAATCCTACGTTAGGGCATAACTGGGAAATAGGATCCTCCTGGAAGCAGGATCCTACTCCACCTAGGGTGGAAGGCTCAGAGTGAAGGTGAAGTTCATTGTTCCTCCAGGTCTATGAATTCCTGAATTAAGCAGGTGACCCGCCCAGATGCCTGAGCAGTGGAGCCAACACCCAGCAAACTGCCAGAGGACTTCCCCGGAACTCAGCCCGGGGGGAGGGGGGGGTCTGGGGGGGAAGGGCTTGCCCAAACTGTTAAAGGTCTGACTGTCTTTAAAGTTGGGGCCTCGATCCGTAAAATATCGTCCTGGCCTCTTTCTTTTCGCCCCTTCCCCATACATCCCTCAGCTTCTGTTCCAAGAACCCAGTTCTTAGTAGGTGCAGGCAGCTGTTGGTCATTCACCAGCACACTGGTGTGGTAATGACTTGGAGAGAGGCTGAAAATGCGTGAGCATCTGGGGCAAGCATGTAGGTGCTACAAAACATCTTCAGACCCCTCCCCTTCCAGAGAAACCACAAGTAAAACAAAACACCAACAAAACACCAACAACAACTCCCAAGCACATAGAATGCATTCTATACCTTGCCTTCTTTCTGCATGGATGCAAAGAGAAGTACAACTTCCTTATCCCTTGGTATTAAAGAATTATCTCCACACAACTCTTTCCTTCTCTATTGCCACTACCATCATTAATAAACATCTGTTGTTGATTATAAATATTCATGACTCAGCTTCCGGGTTTAGCTAAGTGATGCAAAATTGGATGTCTGTATGATGAGGAAATGTTCAGCTTTTCTGGAGTATGGTGCTGGTTTGTATCTGCTTGATCCAGGGAGTGGAACTATTAGGAGGTGTGGTCTTGTTGAGGTAGGTGTGTCACTGTGGGTGTGGGCTTTAAGACCCTCATTCTAGTTGCCTGGAAGTCAGTCCTCCACTAGCAGCCCTCAGATGAAGATGTAGAACTCTCAGCTCCTCACGCACCATGCCTGCTTTGATGCTGCTATGTTTCCATCTTGATGACAATGGACTAAACCTCTGAACCTGTAAGCCAGGCCCCATTAAATGTTGTTCTTGTAAGAGTTGCCTTGGTCATGGTGTCTGTTCACAGCAATAAAACCCTAACTAAGACAGTATTCTCAGGAAAAATGAGAGTAGCTGATGCTAGATGCTCCATATTGTCTCTTCACAGTGCTTATCTTGGTTTATATTTAAATGCATGTATATATTCGATGTATGTATCTATATGTGTACATACATGACTAGACTGCATTGTATTGATGGCAGCATCTGCCTCTCTTTTGTTCCCGGCTCTTTGCTTGTATTTTCAGGGTCTGACAGATAATAGGCACACAGCTGATAATTAAATGCATAAATGAAATGAGTGATTTGGACAGTAAGAAGGGTAGGAGGTAGGAGGAAGGGACCAGGCACTGGGGCCATTAGACATGCTTTAAGGAGGCGCTAGGACTTCAGTGGAACCTTGAAGGAAGGGCAGGATATAAATGAGCTATCATTTTGATAAGGTTGGAGCAAACAGTGGTAGTGAATCTCCTGCGTTGCTGTGTCACCCAGACTCTAAGGAGGCAGGTACAACTTAAGAAGCCCTGCCGTTTGAACAGAGTATCTCCAGCAAGCTCATAAGGTTGAACATGTGGTCCTCAGCTGGTGGCACTGATTTTTGGACGTTGTGGAACCTTCTACAGGTGAAGCTTAGCAAGAGGAAGTGAGTTTTTGGGAACAAGCCTTGAGGTTTATAAACCTTCTAAACCCTGGCCCCACTTTCTGCTCTGTCTTTGCTTTGGTTTCTGAGATGTGAGCCAGTGAGCAGTCACAGTGAGGGTCATGCCTTCCCTATGGTGGTGGGACTTGACTCTCAAACTGTCGGCCTGGACACACCCTTCTCCTGTCACACCGATTTTTCTCAGGTAGTTGGTTATAGCAACATGAAAAGTTACCAGGGCAGGAAGCAAATGCAGATCAAAGCTGGGAAGGGAACTCAAGAGTAAATGAACAGAACAATAGCTGCTCTGAGATCTAAGGGACAACTCTGGTCGAGACCTTGAGACTAGGGAAGCAGGAATTCAGGATGCGGTGGAGTCTGGGTGAGCCTAATCTGATGCTGGCCCTCAAGTCTTTCCTCTTTCGGTCTGCTTTCTTCCTTCTGTATCAGACAGGGTTTGCTAAAGCAAAGAACTGATAGAGTGACTATATACATATATGTAATTTATAATTTTTTTTAAGATTTATTTATTTATTATAGGTAAGTACACTGTAGCTGTCTTCAGACACCAGAAGAGGGTGTCAGATCTCTTTACAGATGGTTGTGAGCCACCATGTGGGTGCTGGGATTTGAACTCATGACCTTCGGAAGAGCAGTCGGTGCTCTTACCCACTGAGCCATCTCTCCAGCCCCTGTAATTTATAATTTATAATATATACCAATATCACATAATATATAACATAGTATAATATATAATTTGTGTTCTATATTATAGAAATATTATTAATAATAAAATAATATATATTAAAAGAATATTTCTTAGAGTGGCTTACAGGCTGTGGTCCATGGAAGTCCAACAATGGCTGTCTCACAACAGGAAGTCTGAGAGGCCACTGGCTACTTAGTCCATGGATCTGAATGTCTCAGCAGTCCAAGACTGGTGCTGGAGACCTGGAAGATTATTGGGGAGCTGTGGTCTTCAGTTTACATTGGATTCTTGAAGAAGTGGTGATACACGCTTTTAATCTCAGCACTGGGGAGGCAGAGGCAAGCAGAGGCAAATCTCTGAGTTTGAGGCCAGCCTGGTTTATAGAACAAGTTCCAGGACAGCCGGGGATGCACAGAGAAACCCTGTTTTGAAAACAAAAAAAACAAAACAACAACAACAACAACAAAAAAAAAGAAGAAAGGAAGGGAGGGAGGGAGGAAAGAAGGAAGGTAGGAAAGGAAAGAAGAGAAAACGGATGCCTCACCAGAGTGCCCAGCCGCTTAGGCCTTATTTGATTGGGGATGTAGTCAAGTTGACAACCAAAATTAACTATCACACTTTTCCTAGGTGATGTTACCCAGTGTCATGGCTTGAAATGCCTCTTCTCTTGGGCCCAGACTTAACATTGCTAATATGAGTTCCAAAAGATGCTTCAAACTTACCATGCCTAAAACAGAGCTCTTGATTTTGTATTCCATTTTATCCCTTCTGTTTCCCTCACTCTGGTCTTGTGTCTTAGTGAACAGAATCACTGGTCTCCCTGGTACTGGCCTCATCATTCCTAGTATTTCCTTGCCTACACCATCCTACCAGGTGTGACCTACAAGTCACACCTCATCCAACAGCAGTCTTATCTGGTCTTGCCTATACAGTCCCACTTCTCTACTGACGTATCTCTAACAACTGGAATTATCCCAGCTGATATATCTCTAACATCTGGAGTTATCTCATCTGATGTATCTCTAACATCTGGACAACTTCAAGTGGCTTTCTAAGCAGCTTCTCAGCAGATGTGCTTCTCCTTCTCCCCCTCCTCTTCTTCTTCCTCCTTCTTTTCTTCCTCCTCTTCTTTCTCTTCCTCTTCTTCCTCATCTTTTCTCTTCTTCCTCTCCATCTTCTTCCTCATCCTCTTCTTCCTCTTCCTCCACATTTTCTTCCTCTTCCTCTTCTTCTTCCTCCTCATCTTCTTCCTCCTCATCTTCCTCCTCTTCTTCCTCCTCCTCCTTCTCCTTCTTTACATTCCATACAAAGAAATAAGAGTGATCTTTTAACAATACAAGTTAAATAGTATCTATCTATCTATCTATCTATCTATCTATCTATCTATCATCTACCAATCATCTATCTATTTGTGTGTGTGTGTATTTGCTGCACAAATTCATGTGCACCACACATACAGTCTTGTAACTAAGAAGTTCAGAAGTGGGCATCAGATACATTGAAAATGGAATTACAGATGGATGTGAGCTGCCAAGTGGGAGCTGAGAACTGAATCCAGGTCCTCTGATGAGCAGCCAATGCTCTTAACCATTATGCTATCTCTCCAGCTTCAGAGGCAAAAATGTTCTTTTAAAATTAGTTATTTGAATTTAGCATTGTGTAAAAAAGATATCCATCTTGGTGACAGGGAAATGGGGTTTATTTCAGGCATAAAAATCTGGTCAGTGTTTGAAAATTACACAGTGTTGTGTTTTTTGATAAAGTTCAACTTTCATTCTTGAAAACTCTCATAAAAATAAGAACAGGCAGAAATTAATTAATTTGACTAAGAGAAACTATAAAATTATCTATAGACAAAATTGTATCAAATGGTGAAAGGCTAAAGGCTTTCCCTTTATGTCTTAGTTACTTTCCTTTCTGTGATAAAATATCTGACAACAGTCACAGTTCAAGAGCACTGCCTGTCATAGCTGGGAAGTCTGACGGCAGGACCTCGAGAGGACTGACCACATAGCATCCGCAGTCAGGAAACAGGATGGCCGGTGTTCGTGCTCACTGCTTTCTCTGGTTTCTTTGTAAGTAACATATTGAAGAAGATGCATGTCAGCTGAGAAGCTGCTTAGAAAGCCACTTGATGCTGTCCAGATGTTAGAGATATGTCAGTAGAGAAGTGAGATGCAACCTGAGCCCCAGGTCCCAGGGAATGGTGATGGTTCTTTTCTCCCCACTTACCCTAATCAATAAAATCCCTCATAAGCACTCTCAGAGATTAACTGTGGCGTTTGAATAGGTTTGGGCCCGACAGACTCATGTGTTTGAATATGCTTGGCCCCCAGGGAATGGCACTATTAGGAGGCATGGCTTTGTTGGAGTAGGTGTGGCCTTGGTGGAGCAAGTGTGTCACAGAGGGGGCAGGCTTTGAGTTCTCTGCTCAAACTGCACCCCGTGAAGCATTCAGTCTTTCCCTGCTGTCTGTGGAGCAGGATGTAGAGCCCTGGACTCCTACAGCACCATGTCTGCCTACATGCTGCCATGCTTCCCGCCATGATGATAATAGACTAAACCTCTCAAACTGTAGGACAGCTGCAATGAAGTGTTCTTTATAAGGGTTGCCGTGGCCATCGTACCTCCTCACAGCAATAAAAGTCTAAGATTTAACCTAATTTAGATAATCCCTTGCAAGTGTGCCCAGAGGTTTGTCTGAAGGTTGATTCTAGGTCCTGGCAGGCTGACAGTGTTAATCATCACACAGCACTGTAAGGGAAAACCAGGCCTGCTCATTCCCATCACTCTCACTCAACATTGTTCTCAAAGTTCTATGCCACCCATAGAATCGAAATATGAGACATACAGCTTGGAAAACCAAAAATAATCTCCACAGATTTGTACACAGCATAATGGACTATATAGACAGTCCCAAGTCATTTCAAGAAGCTACAACTAAACAAAGCAGAAACTCTTAAGTTCAACAAGGTCACAGACAGAGCGGAAGACAGACATAAAACTCTGCCTCCTAACAGGGGTTCTGTAGAAACCAAAATTTAAAAAACATAGTACCATGTATCCTAGCTCCAAAGAAAATGAAGTACTCAGGTATAATTTTCACAAGATATCCACAAAAGCTGTATGCTAAAAAGAGCAAAATGAAGTTGAAATTTTTTACTTAAAAAATTTAAGTAAGCCAGGCGGTGGTGGCCCATGCCTTTAATCCCAGCACTTGGGAGGCAGAGGCAGGCAGATTTCTGAGTTTGAGGCCAGCCTGCTCTACAGAGTGAGTTCCAGGATAGCCAGGGCTACACAGAGAAACTCTGTCTCGAGAAAACCAAAAAAAAAAAAAAAAAAAAAAAAAAAAAAAAAAAAAAAAAAAAATTAAGTAAATAAAAGCTACACAGTGTTCATTGATTGAAAGATGATGCAGTGTTAATATTTTTTTTTCTAAATTGATCTATAGGGATCTAGAGAGAAGGTTCAGTGGCTAGAAGCACTTGCTACTCATCCACAGGACCTTAACTTGGTTCCAAGAACATACACTGAGGGGCTCACAACCTCCTGTTGCTTCAATACTTCAGGGGATCTGATACCCTCTTCTTGTATCCATGGTTACATGCACACATTGTCATACAGAGAGAGGCGGGGCAGGGAGGGGAAAGAGAGAAAAATGCAAAAGTAAAGGCAAATATTTAAAATTATTTATAAGTTTAATCAATTTCCCTAAAACTTGGCAAGGGTTTTGTTTTTTTTTTTTAAATTAGAGTTTATTCTAAAATATAATATGGCAGGGCAAAGGTCCTCTAGAATAGTGAGAACTTATAGAATAGTGAAAAATTTAAATGGGAAGAATAATATAGTATAAAAAATTTTTTTTTGAGAAAGGGTCTCATGTAGCCCAGACTGCATGAACTTTTTGTCCTCTTAGTTCTGCTTCCCAAGTGCTAGGATTACAGAAATGTGCCAACTCTCTCTGCAACATGGAGTACACTCAAGGCAAGTTTTCTATATAGTCGTGCGGTGCTAGCAGACAAATAGACTCATGGGCTAATAGAGCAGAACAGAAGCTCAGGATTAGACCCATATAAACATGCCCAAATGACTTTTGACAAAGGATCCGAAACAGTTCTGTGAAGGAAGGCTAGCCTTCTCAACAAATGTGCAATTGGACATTTTTAGGGAAAAAACCCTACCTTGTTCTAATGTTTAGAATTAACTCAAAGTGGGTTTAAGAGTAACACATAAACACTACACAACAAAGTTTTCAGAAGCCCACGACAAAATGATAACTTCATACCAAAATGGGGGAAAGGGGGAATATGCACCTTGTCAAAATGGAAAACTTGTGCTTTGTGAAAGACTTTCTGAAAAGATGAAAAGATGGTTTGTCCTCAAACTGGGAGGAAATACTTGCAGACCACATATCTGACAAAGGGCTTGTGTCTAGACTATAGAAAGACCCCCTTAAAATTCAACAATCAAGAAGATCTAGTTAGAAAATGGGAAAGACATTTTTTTGTATGAAAATGGCCCCCATAGATTCATATGTTTAAACACTTGGTTGCTTGTTGGTGGAACTGTTTGGGAAGGATAAGGAGGTGTGGCTTTGTTGGAGGAGGTGTCACTGGGGATGGGCTTTGAAGATTCAAAAGCCCACTCCACGCTCAGCTCTCTGCTTCACACTTGTGGATTAGATGTGAGCTATCAGTCACTGCCATGCCTGCTTCCATGCTGCCATGCTCCTTCCCATGATGCTCAGGGGACTCTAACCCTGTGGAGCTGTGAGCCCTATAATTAAGTGCTTTCTTTCTTTTATAAATTTCCCTGGTCTTGGTGTTTAGTCACAGCCATAGAAAAATAACTAAGACTGGTGCATAAAGAATGTCCACTGAATTGGAATTGCAGGTGGCAAGTAAGTGTACAGAGCCATACAGGGGTGTCATGCTGAGTGGCAGGAATCTGACGTTAAGGCATAATAGGGAAGTAGGTTGCAGCAGGAATTTTTATCCTAGGGTGGAGTGCTCAGAGTGAAGGTTAAGTTCTTTGTTCCTCCAGGTCTAGGAATTCCTGAATTAAACAGGTGACCCACCCAGCTGCCTGAGCAGTAGAGCCAACCATGGACCGCCAGACTTCCCTGGAATTCAGCCCAGGGTCTGGAGAGAGGGGCTTGCCCAAACTGTTTAATGGTCTGACCCTCATTAAAGTTGGGGCCTCGGTAAACTATCATTCTGGCCTTCTTCTTTTCACCCCTTCCCATCCATCCCTCAGCTTCTGTTCCAGGAAACCAGTTCATAGTAGCTGCAGGCAGCTACAGAATACAACAAGTAAGCACATGAGATCATAGTAACCCCATTATTCATTACCATGGGCAAATTAAAACTATAAATGAATTATCACTGTATATCTAGCCAGATAGCTAGAAGGAAAAATAGTGTTAACAGAAATGAGGATGCAGAAACACTGGATTGTCAACAGCCGATTGATGGTGGAAATATAAGAGGGTAGCCACTCTAGAAAACAGTTCAGCAGTTTCTTTGAGTGTGTGCATATTTATATAAATACATAGGTGCACATGTGTGTGCACGTGTGTGGAGGCTAGTGGTCAACCCTGGGATTGTTCCTTAGATGCCATTCACCTTGTTTTTGAACCAAGAGCTCTTCCAATATCCCAAGTGCCAATTAGGATAAACTCAATGCCCAGAGCCCCAGGGACACCTGTCCCTGCTTCTTCAATGCTTGGATTATAAGCCTGGACTACTGAGCACTTTATCTGCTTTCTCCCCAATCTTAGCAATTTTTTAAGCCAAAACTGTACTCACTATATAGTATAGTGAATGTATTCTTGGACATTTATTCCAGAGGAGGAAAAACTTATGTTTATGTAAAAACCTGTATGCAAAATTCTTATTATTCATAATAGCCAAGAACTAGATACAGCCTAGACTTTCTTCATAGTAACAAAACAATGGAAATTCATGTCAAGGAATACCACTCAGCAATTAAATGAAACAACACCTTGGATGGGCCCTAGGGAAATTCTGCTTAGTAAAATGTCTGATTCAGAAGGGAACACACCATGCGATTCCATTTATACAATATCTTTGGAATGTTGTAATTACAGAGATGGGAACCAGATCACTGGTTTCTTGAGATTGGGATTTGAGAGGAGGGAACAGGACTGGTTACAGAGGGTGAATGCCATGGAGCCTTGTGGTGAGGGCGTAACTGGCATCTTGACGTTGATGGTGGTTGTTATAAGATTATCAACAACTCTCTCTCTCTCTCTCTCTCTCACACACACACACACATGCATCCATGCACACACACATGCATGCATGCGAGTGTAGGTAGGAACTGTGAGATCTGGCAAGTTCTGAGCACCGCAGCTGTGTCAGTCACAGTGTGGATCTTACACTTCTATAATGACACGAGCTGCTAATGTGGGAGCAAGGTGAAGGATTTTAATACCAGTCTGTGTAAATTTTTTTTGTACTCCCTGTGAATATAAACTGGAACTTTAAGAAATGTCAATTGGACTTCATTTGGCAGGTCTAGTCTCTTATCTAAAATTACCTCAAGGCTTTACATTATGATATAAGAAACCCCACATTCCTCACTTTGTGTCCTCCGCTCCTTGCCCAGCGTCTCCTCTTCATCTTGTTAATTAGCTTCTGTCACACGTCCCTTGCACACACTTTCCCACTTTAGGGATGTTTCTCTGACGGATCCTGCCAGAAAAGCTTCCTTGTCTGTCTTATGCCCATATCATTCAGGCTCCTCTGAGAAGCTTCCCCTTAGCCCCTTCCCTGTCAGTCAGTCACTGCACTTGCTCCCTAGTGCCTACCCTATTTAAATGTAGTTTTCCTTTGATCCTGCATCTTTTCCTTTTTTTTTTTTTTTTATGAGGATGTAAACTGGGCCTTTTTATTTCTTTAGTTTTTAAAAGCAGTTCTCTCTACATAGCCCTGGCTGTCCTGGAACTCAATATGTAGACCAGGGTGGTCTAAAACTCACAGAGATCCACCTGCCTCTGCCTCCTGAGTGCTGGGATTAAAGGTGAGTGCCATCACGCCTCCTCCTGCCCCCCTGCTTTTCACCATACTGTCTTGTTTGCCTCCAGTGGGCTAGACCATGCCTCATGCTTGGATCCACACATTTCCTGACTGCAAAACAACCCTTACTCTCCATCCTCTTTTGAGTCCAGGACAATTTTATACATGCACTAGAGAGGCAAGAGCAGAAATGAAAGCACCGCGGTGTTCACCAGTAAGAGCCAGTTTATAAGTGTATTTTTGATAAAGGTCAATGGCAAACCAGATAGTCTTAGCTGCCAACCTGCTCTGGTCCCATTAACCTCTCCTTCAATGCCTGGATCACTAGTGTGCACTAATTATTATGCAGCTTGTGGGGCTCCAGAAAAAGGAACAGAAATAGGCCTGCTGATTTAAAGATACAGGTCTCCCTGGAGCATGGGGGTGGGGTGGGAGGTAGAGTGGGTGGGTGGAGACACGAATGGGAGGAGCCTGGTGAACACCCCAGAAAGAGACCCTGGCAGCTGTCCAGGGGACTGTTGGAGTGAGCTCACACCTGCTTACACCTCCATCCGCTCATTCACCAGGTGCTATTTTTATTATTTGTGGGAGGCGTGAGCAATTGCATTTTCTATGACTAAGCTCTCTTCCCTACTGAACACAATACAGTACGAAGCAGTCCATCAGCCTTAATGGGCTTTGTGTCTCTGCCACAGCTGCCTTTTCTTGAAAATAATAAAATTGCACCTCACGTGTCTATGCATCAGCTACATTAATGTGCTGTATTAGTCAGAAGTGGAATTTTAAAAATGCTAAGTTGTGAGTTACGAACCACTAACCCAAGTGTTCCCCTTAATAGAAAATAAAAGTTTCAAAAGCAAGCAGATTATTGGGAACAGTCTGGCCATAGTTGTGAATAAGAGATTTTTAGGGGAGTGGGGGAAGCACCATCAGCAAACTCAAAGGAGCACACAGAAGTCAGTATATATGGCTAATATCAGAGACTGAAGGGGAGACCAGACAGCTTAGCACAGTAGCCCCTCAAAATAAAATTACCCTTTCTCCTTTCATGCTTAAATATTTACTTTTAAATGTGTGTGTGTATGTGTGTATGTGTGTGTGTGTGTGTGTGTGTGTGTGTGTGAGAGAGAGAGAGAGAGAGAGAGAGAGAGAGAGAGAGAGCTGGTTCTTTCTTCCTTTGGTGGGGCCCCTCAGGATTACACTCAGGTTATTTAGGTTTGGCAGCAGGTCCCTTTATTGGCTGAGCCATTTCACTAGCCTCTGTTTTGACATCACTTTAGGATTTGAAGAGGTGGACTCACTCGTGATTATTGTGGTTTGTGAATGAAAAAAAGAAATAAAAAGGAAAAGAAAGGACATGATTGCTCGTAGGTATGGTGAATTATATTATTATCTTATGTTATAGATATGTGGGAGAGCATAGCCAGAGGCAGACACAGCTAGGACAGACCCATGCCAGGAGAGGGAGAGGGGAACGGAGAGAGGAGAGCCTAGTACAGCAGCCAGGGGGCCAAAGGTGCAAAAGGAGAGAACAGAGGGAGAGAGGACAGGTAGGTAACCAGTGTCTGGATTCTGTAGGGAAGAGACTCTGGGGGAAGGGCAGCCCAGCACCTTGGCTGGAAAGTTCAGGGTGGAGGGTGAGGTGTGCCAGCCACACCCTGTAAAAGGTAGGGACTGGGGGATGCTGGGAGAGCCTGTTTGCTATGTCCCAGGTTTGACCCTTAACTGTTAGTTTCTTTCTCTCCTTGGTTTGCTATGGAAGAAGAGTGTGCCAGGAGAGCATGAAAGGCAGAAAGCAGGAACATAAAGACAATTGTTTAGTTGAGATTTGATCTAAAGCTTGTTCTTTGAAACCAACTCATTTAAATGACATGTCTCTCTGTGCTCCTCTGTGGTGCTTAGTGTGACAGAAAGGCTTCAACCATGCTCTATGAAACTGAGTTTTAGTCAGGAATTTGCCACATTGATGGGAGCTTGTGGCTGGCATCCTCAGCCCACAGGGAAGTGTGTTGTTTTTTTTTTTTTTTTGTGGTTTTTTTTTTTTTTGTGTGTGTGTTTTGTTTTGTTTTTTTGGGTTTTTTTTTTTTTTTTTGGATTTGTTTTTTTCGAGACAGGGTTTCTCTGTGTAGCCCTGGTTGTCCTGGAACTCAAGTCTGTAGACCAGGCTGGCCTTGAACTCAGAAATCCACCTGACTCTGCCTCCCAGAGTGCTGGGATTACATGCGTGTGCCACCATGCCCGGCCAGGGAAGTGTTTTAAATGGTCAGATCTATGTGTGACACCTCACCTCTGTCATGTCACTGCCTGTGGGAGGTTGAGGCAGGAGAATTATCTAGGCTACATAGTGGGCTCTGAGTCACCCTTGGAACCTGCCTCAAAACAAAGCAAAGGGAAAAAGGCAGCCAGTCTAACAAACAACAAAAATTAAAAAAAAAAAACAAAACTGAAAAGCAAAACAACAAGAAACCCCTTAAAACAGTTAAAGGACAAAAAGTACGAGAAAGTCGTTGGATTCCCACACAGCCTTCTCCTAATGTTTATTGTTGTTGGACTCACAGTGCTGTTTCCACTTTTGACTGTCCCATTCCTTGTTCCCTGAGTGAAAAGGGGGTTGGGGGAGTTGGTACATCAGTCAGGGGCCTGCAGCTCAGCTGGGTGGGGAGGAAATGTACATCAGACAGGGTCCTGCGTCCCTTAGGATGAGCCTAAGAAGCAAAGTTGTGGCCCCATCCAAGGACAAGGTGTTGCCATCTAGAGGTCGTGCCTGGACTCTCTGGCAGCTAAAGCATGCAGAAGCACACCAGGCAGTGGCACAGGAAACCTCAGGCACAGCAAACAAAGTCAGCGGGTGAAGAAAGGCTTTCATTAGGGATGAGGAAATGCATACCCAGCAAGGCACACAGAGAAGGCCGCCCTCTGAAAAGCAGAGGCGGCCCTGGGGCAGCCGAAGCCAGTTCTCTTCTTGAGGGATGGGAGTTTTCAGGGTCCTTGAGGGTGTCTTCCTCCCCTAGTTTAGGGTTGGTCAGTTTGAGCAAAGACAGGGAGGCCGATAATCCTGGCCAATAGGCAGGAGAGCCCTTCCGCTGGGAGAAAAGGGCCACTCGACCTGTAGTTTAAGCTGCCAGGCTTTTGTGTTGTGTCAGAAAGGTGAGGGAGACACCATCCATCTTGGAATTTCACCATCTTGATTACCTAACCCCTCTCCCTATCTGACTGTCTATCAGGGAATCTGGCTCTCAGTCCCTCAAGGTCCCATGGAGAAGTCCCTACCACCTTCTGGCCCATGGGTGCTGGAGTCCCGGAGGGGTCACCCCGCAGGGACTAAAGTCCCAGAATGATTTCCAAGAGGACACTGCTCCATGGCCTGTTAGTGCCTTCCCTTAGGAAAGGAGCCCAAGAGATGTGACCCCTAGTAGTTAGTGCCTTGAAATCCTGAGCAAGACATGGGAGGGAGGGTAACATTTCCGTAGGTGGAGAGGACAGCAAAAGACAGAATTCTTGCCATTTAATGTGCGTGAACTTGATATTCCAGGTAAAGTGGATAAGAAACTTTAGGAATACTTAAAAAAACAAAACAAAACAGTATAATCACTGTCTTAGTTAGGGTTATTGCTATGTTAAAACACCGTGATCAAAAAGCAACTTGGGAAGGAAAGGGTTTATTTGGCTTCCACTTCCACATCATAGCCATTACTGAAGAAAGTCAGGACAGGAACTCAAACAGGGCAGGAACCTGGGGGCAGGAGGTGATGCAGAGATCATGGAGGAGTCCTGTTTACTAGCTTGCTCAGCTTGCTTTCTTCTAGAACTCAGGACCACCAGCCTAGAGAGGGTAGCACCCACAATGGTTTCCCTAGCAATTACTTAATTAGAAAAATGCCCTACAGCCAGATCTAATGGAGACTGTCCCGGCTAGTTTGTATGTCAACCTGACACAAGCTTTATAACACAAGTTATCTTAAAGAAGGGAACCTCAATTGAGAAAGTGCCTCCCTAAGATCCAGCTGTAAGGCATTTTCTTAAGTAATGACCCGGGGAGGACTCATCCCATTGTGGGTAGTGCCGTTTCTGGACTGGTGGTTCTGGATTTTATGGAAGCAGAGTAGGCAAGCCTTGGTAAGTGAGCAGTCAGCAGTGCTTCTTCACGGTCTCTGCACTAGCTTTTGCCTCCGGGTTCCTGCCTTGCTTGAGTTCCTGCCTCGACTCCCTTCAATGACAGACTATGAAATGGAAATGTAAGTCAAATAAACCCTTTCCTCCCCAACTTGCTTTTTGATCATGCACCAAAAATAATTCTGAGACAGAGACCTTTTCTCCATTGAGGTGCCCTCTTTTCAGATGACCATAGCTGATATAAAACTAGCCAGCACAATCATCCATGCCCAGACTATTTGAGGAATGAATGCAGAGAAGGCAACATACATTCTTTACTGGTCTCCGGAGGCAGCAGGCAGCCCAGCTCTTAGGCAACTGCCTAGTCTGGCACAATTTCCAGCCCATTCCTGCCTGACGGCTGCTCCATTGAGCAAGGAGTTTTGCTCCTTTCTAGGGCTAAGGTTGACTTAGGTAAAATGTCTTCATTGTTGGAGAAGTTATCTTGGCCAGGGGGCTGACTTCACTCCACCAGTCTTTTGCACCCAAGAGTGAGACTTTACCACAGGGCTGTCTTTGGCCGAGCCTCAGCCAGGACCTGCAACACGCATGTGTTATACCCCTGGGCTTTTCAGAAAGCTTGAAAGGGATGGCTTTGTGGAGAAATGGAGAAGTGAGTGAGGTTTGATGGAAGGTGAGAAGTACTTATGTATTCTGGTGGTCTCTTTCGAAAGCCCTCTCCCTAAATTAATTTTGCTACTTTTTATCCATTCATTCATTCTATAAATATTGAGTGTACTGTATTGTAGAAGGTTGGTCTAGTTCTTCCTCTCAGCCTCATGCTCCCAGAAATAAGACTCAGACTCAAAATATGTTTACAAATACCTTGACCATATAGCGAGGCTCTTCTTTGACCAGCTCATAACTTAACACATTTATTCCAACCTGCATTCTGCCACATGGCTGCTTACCTGTGCCCAAGCACCATGCATCTATGCTTGTCACATCTTCCTGGGTGAATCTCCCGTGCCCAGAATATCCCAGAATCCTCTCTGCCTACAGGATATCCCACCTCCTATTTCTTGTCTAAGTTATAGGCCATCATATTTGTTATTGACAGGTGCCATGGCACAAGCTATTTTCTCTCCATTGTATGGCTCAGTTCCAGCTCATTCTAACTTAAATGGTGCCATACTGTGGTTAGGCTCTACACTTGGCCCAGCCCATATAGAGATGGGTCAACTATTGTCTGTACCCTTTGAAACTATTTGAAGAACAGGGCAGATGTGTGACGTATCACGTTCACTACTGGGAGTCTTCAACAGATGCAGCCCAAGTGATGTGGCTTGGGGCAGGGGCGGGGTGGCGGGGGGAGGGGGTAGAGTACTAACATGGCCCTGGCAGTGTGAGACAGCTAGATGGTCCCACAGCATCGGTGGCTTGGGCTAAATCATCAAATACCTTTTTAAAAACATTAATCTGTTCTGGAAAGTGGGCACTATTAACTTTATATCTGTAACTATAATTGTTTAAAACTGTGTAACAATTTTCAGACCCATTTTTTTAGACCCATTTCAGCCACTTCCTTCCTGTGTGTGCCTTTCAAGCATCTAAGAATGCTCAAAGCTTGTATAGTTCAAAGTATTTTGTCTGGATCCACTTCCTCCTGCGCTCCCCTTCCCCCCTTTCTCAGTGCTGCAAAACTTCTCAAAGGAAGGGTCACCTCCCAATCATTCCTCCTCTCCCAGCTCCCCACACCCTCCCTGATGCACCCCTACCAACATCAGCACCAACACCCTACCCCGGGTTGCTATAGCAACTGGCAACCTTTCAGTCCTCAGCTTGCTCAGTTCTCAGCAGCACACCTTGGAGACCATCAGCTTGGAGACTGCACCTTGGTGGTCACCAGCTCAGCTTCCAGCACTTGCTGTCCTTGGCCCTGGTGCAGCCTGCTCCTGTTTTTCTTCCCCTTTCTGTGGCTACTCCTTTTTGCCTGGAGCATCACCCTCCTCTTCTGACTTCTGAATGTGATTCCTAAATGGTTTTTCCTAAGTCTCTTTCTTTTGTTCCTCAGTATTCACGGCCATGTGGGGCCCAGGGATCCCAGGTACACCGATGCTCACATCTATCTATGTCTTTAGACCAATTCTCTCTTTTGAGTCTCGGATTCATATATATTAAAATCCCCATTGAAATGTCTAAAAGGCACTCCAAATTCAAGTTATTTAAACTAAATTCTGTGGAGTTCTATCTCAAAACTGATCTTTTTGTAGTGGAGAAAAATCTATATGAAAGTATACCTTCATTTTTTTCCCTTTTCCTTTCTTTCTTTCTTTTTTTTTTTTTTTAGAATGTATTTATTTTTTTCTGTGTTATGTGTATTTTGTCTGTGTGTAAGTGTAAGTGCCCTCAAATATATCGAATGGGTTACCTGGAAGGGAAGCTGGGGATGTATGGGAAGGCGGCAAAAAGAGATGGAGACCAAGAGAACACCTGCCACTCAAGGTCTCAAAGTTTAATGGAGGACTCCAAATATATAGGCAGAGGAAAACCCTTCTCCCAAAGGTTGGAAACTTCTCAGCAGAACCAGTTCAGTTGCTCAGCAGGTGGCTAGAGTTTCTCAGGAAACTGCAGGTTCTTGAAGAACAATAGGCTTCACCTGGGTCTGAGCGCCCCACCCTAGGTGGAGGGGATTATGGCTGACACAGGAGTTCCCGCTCAAAGGCTGGGAGAGGAACTTCACATTGGTCAATGTCAAGTTCCTGCCAGGTGGCATAGCACCCCAACAAGACTCTCTACATGTAAGTACGCATCTGCATGCCTAGAGCCCATGGAGATCAGAAGAGTTCTGGGTTCTAGGTACTACACATGGGTCCTCTGCAAGAGCAACAAGTATTCTTAACCGCTGAATCTTCTCTCCAAAACTTCACTCTTATTACCTTCTGTTCAGTTTTCCCAGACTTAACTCAGTTTATTATCTATAAGTATCTCTATAGTATGCCTCTAATTCTCTGAATCTACTTTTCTCTTATAAATTTAAGCTATCATCATCTTCCCTTGTACTCTGGCATGACCTGCTGACTGATTTGCATATGGTTCCACTTGCTGGTATATTCTGTATGGACTCATCTGCAAGATCACTTCAGAATCAATATAACCAGTGCTAGAAAGGTGGTCCAGTGGTTAAGAGCACTTACTGCTGCTGTACCAGAGGACCCAAGTTCAGATCCCAGCCCCTATATCAAACAGCTCAAAATGCCTCTAACTCTAGCTCCAAGGGATCTGATGTTCCTGTCTGGTTTCCATGGGCACCTGCAAATGCCTGTGAGCATGCACAGATACATATAAATAAAGTATAATGAAAGGACTACACCCTTACATCCTGAGCACCACTCCTGGGTGGTGCTCCCCCTACTGTGAATCCAGCCTCACCATCTGGGAACTGCTTGCCCTGAGCACTTTCCCAGGCAGCCTCCATTCAGTCTAAGGACTGTGTATTCTGTGGATATCCCCAGGTACTCATAGCTACAACCCCATCCCTGCTGTCTACAGACCCTACGTCCTGCCCACCTTCTCAGGTAGCACCACCCTCACCTCCTGCCACAACTGTACCCCTACTTCCTGAGGGTTACAAGTTGAAAAACCACTTGTAAAACTCTGAGCCTTCCATCTGTTTCTGAGGATCTCAGGAAGATCCTTCTAACCCTACAGAAAGTTTGCTTCTTTACTTATAAACTTCATCCAGCCCCAGCTGAGCAGGAAACACTTCGTATGCTCTATTTGCAGATTAACATCAAGTGACTCCAAGACTGAATTCCTAGCATCTTTCATCTGGTCTATAACTGACAAATTAAGGTAACAGCAAACAGAGATCCACATGCCTACTCAACAAAGGTTGGATAATGATGTCAAATAGAAATTATGAAGGTTTAAAGAACTCAAAGAAAAATAAATAAACACCAGAAAAAAGACTGATGGGAGGAAAGTAGAATGAAATAAAGAATTCAAAATATAAAAATAGAATTTAATAAAGAAATTGAAAACTTTAAAATTTTAGAGGCAGTGGTGGTGGCACATACCTTTAATCCCAGCACTTAGGAGGCAGAGGCAGGAGGATTTCTGAGTTTGAGGCCAGCCTGGTCTATCTACAGAGTGAGTTCCAGGACAGCCAGGCAACACAGAGAAACCCTGTCTAAAAAAAAAAAAAGAAAAGAAAAGAAAAGAAAAGAAAATTTTAGGAAGTCAAATAAAAGGCTTCATGGAAAACCTCACCATTAGAATTGATCAAGTGGGAGAGAAATTGGATCATTCACACACACACACACACACACACACACACACACACACACACACACACACGACTTAAATTAAGAACTGATAAATAGAACAAGCAGAAATTCTGGGAGGCCACAAAAAGACCAAATATATGAATCATATATTTAGAAGAAGAAGAAATTCAGGTAAAGACACAGAAAATCATGGAAGAAAAATTCCTAAAGAGATACCCACCAAGGCAGAGTCATACATAAGACCAAATAGACAAGACCAAGAAAATAAAACAATGCAAAACAAATAAACCAAAAACCTCCCAGATCATATAAAACAATAAATGTGTAGCGCAAAGGACATATTTAGAAAAAGAGAAAGGCCAGGTCCCATATATAGGCATGTCCATTAGAATAGCGGCTGGTTTATAAATGGAGACAATGAAACCAAAAAGGATTGGAACAATGTTCGACAAGTTATGAAAAAATACAGATGCCAAATTACTATAGCAAACGGAACTATCAGTCATGATCAATGAAGAAAGGGAAACTTTCCATGATAGAAACAGATTTATGGAATTTACTATCTCTGAGCCAGCTCTAGAGAGGGCACTAAAGGAAGAGAAGGTCAATGTGCTGTTCAGTTTTATGTCAACTTGACACAAGTTAGAGTCATCTGAGAAGAGGCAACCTCAGTTGAAGATGCCTGTAGAACATTTACTTAATTAGCAATTTATGGGGGAAGGCCCATCAAACCCTTTATGGCTAATGCCATCCCTGGTTAGGTGATCCAGGGCTCTGTAAAAAAGAAGGCTGAGCAAGTCATAAAGAACAAGTCAATCAGCTACACTCTTAGATGGCCCCTGCTTCAGTTGTTGCCTTCTGCCCTGCTTGAATTTCTGCCTTGACTGCTTTCCATGATGGACTGCAATATGGAAGTGTTATCAAAATAAAACCTTTTCTTTCATGTTGATTTTAGTCATGGGTTTATCAGAGCAATAGAAACCCTGAAAAAGGTAAGCATACCCTGAAAGGCACAAGGCTCAAATAAAGAACTCATAATGCTGAATAAAAACTGTCTACTAGAACACCACAAAAGCAACAAAATATCAGGAATAGATACCATTTAATAATAGCTCTTAATAGCAATGGTCTCAACTCCCCATTAAAATTACACAGAGATTAACGGATTGACTACCACAATGATGCACTTGAAAGCCATGGGAAAATGAAGGCAAAAAAAAAAAAAAAACATCCCCAAACAGTAATCAAAATCAGGGCTGAGATGACTGAAATAGAAATCAAAATCACAAATAATGGATGAAATGAAAAGGTGTTTCTTTGAAATACAAACAAGATAGATAAACTAACAAAAAGGAGGAGAGAAGACCCAAATTAAGAAAGTTAGAGATGGAAAAAGAGACATTACAACAGACACTGAGGAATTCAGAGAATCCTAAGGATGTATTCAAAACCTATATTCTAATAAACTTACAAATCGAAAAGAAACAGATGAATCTTTAGATGAATAGGAACTACCAAAGTTAGATGAAGCTATATAAATAACTTAGGCAGATCCATAACACCTTCAAATTAGAAGTAGTAATTTAAAAATTTCCAATTTTTAAAAAAGCCAAGGCCATATGGGCATAGTACAAAATACTACCAGACTGTTAAAAAAGAATTAGCGCTAGTATTTCTCAAATTACTCCATAAAATAAAATAAAGGATCACGTGCAGATTTATTTTATAAAGCCAGTATTGTCCTGATCCCAAAACCCAGATATTCAACCAAAAAGAAAAAAAAAAAAGAAAAAAGAAAAAGAAAATAGTTCACTTTCTTTGATGAATATAGATGTAAAAACTCTCAATAAAACACCTACAAATCAAATCCCAGAACATATATAAGAGATCATTCAATACAATTACAGTGTATCAGGGATTCAAGGATGGTTTAATACACATGAATCAATAAGTGTAATGGACCATATAAATAAACTCAAGAACAAAAAACACATGATCATTTCTTAAGATACAGAAAAGCTTTTGACAAAATCTAACATCCCTTCTTGATAAAGGTTCTGGAGAATCTGGGGATAAAGTGGAGATGCCTCAACATAATAAAGATGATCAATGCACATGAAGCTCAGAACCAACATCCTGCTAATGGACAAAACTGAAAGCGTTTTCATTAAAACCAGGAATAAGACATGTGTATTCATTCTCTCCTCTCCATTCAATATAGTAAGTACTTGAAGTCTTAGCCAGAGTCATAAGACAAGCAAAGGGAATAACAGAGACACAAATAGAAAAGAAGTCAAAGCATCTTTATTTGCAGATGATATTGTTCTATACGTAAAAGACCCTAAAGACCCCATACCAAATAGCTGATAAGCACATTCAGCAAAGTAGCAAAATACAAAATTAACACATAAAAATCTGTAGCTTTTTATATACCAATAACAAATACACTAAGAAAGAAATCAGGGAATCCTATTCACAATTGCCTCAAAAACTGTATGTTGAGATACATTCAACCAATGAAATGACTTATATACATTGAAAGCTTTAAGACTGAAGAAAGAAATTGAAGAAGGTACCAGAAGACCTCATAGATTGGTAATATTGTGCAAATGGCCTTCCTACTAAAAGCAAACCACAGATTCAATTCAATTCCCATGAAAATCCTAACACAGTTCTTCACACAAATTGAAAAACCAATCTCAAATTTCATATGGAAGCACAAATGATCCAGGACAATAATGTTTGCTGAAGGCATTTCCAGCATTGATTTCAGGGTATAATACAGAGCTGTAGTAACAAAAAAGAGGATGATAGTAGCATTAAAACAAACACTTTGATAAACAGGATAGAATTGAGGACCTATAACAAAAGCACACAACTCTCAACGTGGCCTGATTTTGACAAAGAAGCCTGTCTTAGTTACTGTTCTATTGATGTGAAGAGACACCATGACTAAGGCATGAAAGTAGAAAATCCTTTAAATGGGGGTTTGCTTACAGTTTTAGAGGGCTGGTCCATGATCATCATGGTGGAAAACATGGCAACAGGCAGCAGGAAGCTACTTGAGCAATAGCTGAGAGCTTACATTTTCTCCAAAAGATAGAGGCAGAAAGAGAGCAACACTGGGCTTGGTGTGGGTTTTGAAACTTCAAAGCTCACTTCCAGTGACACATCTCAGACAAGGCCATGCCCCCTAATCCTTCCTAAACAGTCCAATAACTGGGAACCAAATTTCAAATACATGAGTCTGTGGGGATCATTCTCTTTCAAGCCACCATATTCCACTCTCCAGACCCCATAGATCTGTAGCCATATCGTAACGCAAAATGCATTAAACCCAACTTCAAAAGTCCTCATCATCCTTCACAATCTCAACATTATTTAAAAGCCCAAAGTCTCTTCTGAGACTCAAGGCAATCTCTCAGCTGTAAACCCCTGTAAAATCAAAACATAAATGACATACTTCCAACATATGATGACACAGATTTTACATTCCCATTCCATAAAAGAGGAAAGGGAACACAGTGAGGAAACACTGGACCAAAGCAAGACTGAACCCCAGCAGGACAATCTCCAAGTTCTGCATCTTCACATCGGATGTCATAGACCTCTTCAGACCTCCCACTACTCCCAGCTTAGTTGACTGCAAAACACTTCTCTCTCCTGGGTTTGTTCCATACCTTGCTACAGCTTTTCTTGGCAGGTATCCCATGGTTTTAGTATCTCTAACATCTTGGAGACGAAATCAAGGCTTCACCCTCACAGCTTTGTGCGATGACCTTTTCAGACGGAGCAGATTTCCTTTGTCACCTGCCTGTTCTCAACTACTTTCCTTCACCATAGAGAAAGTTTTCATAACCCTTTTACTTCTATGTCCTTCTTAACAAACCCAGAACCACTTGGCCAAGAATTGTCAAGCTCTGTTGCCTGCTGGGGCAGGAACCCCCTCCTTGAATTAGCTTTGCTTTAGCTTTGACTTGTTGGTGGTTTCCTTTGTTGAATGACCTTTTATCCTTTTCAGGGGTTGGAAGATGAGCTGGATGGGTTCTTACCTTGAGAGCTCCATTTCCTTTATTCCATCCCCTAATCCTTATCTCTTTGAGTACAATACTTGGCTTCAATATTAAATGTCCTAGAGCTCCTTTTTTCACTATACTGCATTTTGAATTTCTTTTGCCATGCTTGCTCTTTTACACTATAGATCTTCATAACAATGATCAAATAATAGCCATGCAACAGAGTCAATACTAGCTTGTCTTGAAATCTCCTCTGTCAATTACATTATCCCAAAATTATCCCAAATCTCTTCATTTTAGCCTTTGGCTTGCTCATTCATTCATTCATTCATTCATTCACTCATTTATTTAGTACAAGGGCCAAAAGGCACATCATCTGCCAAAATATCACAATAATGGTCTATACTATTATTCCCTTCTGAAATCTCTTGATCTGGAGCTCTACAGTTCACACTGCTCTCAGCATGACTGTCTTCCAAGCCCCTTAAGCCTTGCTTATAGCATTCAATGTCCAACTAGTCAAAAGTCTCAAAGCCTTCTATATTCCTCCAAACAACAGCATGGTCAGACTTGTCACAGTGATACCCTAGTTCCTGGTACCAATTTCTGTCTTAGTTACTGTTACATTGCCATAAGAGACACCATGACAAAGACAACTTATAAAGAAAAGCTCGCTTATGTTTTCAGAGGGTTCATTATCATCCTGGTGGAAAACTTGGCAGTAGGCAGGCAGACAGGAACAGCTTAGAAGCAGTAACTGGGAGAAAAAAAAAAAAGGAGAAATGTAGAAAGGGGCAAAGAGAAAGCAAGATTGTGTCTGGCATGGGGTTTTGAAGCCTCAAAGCTCGCCTTCAGGCACACACCTCCTTCAAAAAGGTCACACCTCCTAACCCTTCCTAAGAGCCCACCAACTGTGAACTAATTGTTCACATATATGAAACTGTTGGGGGTGGGGATATGATTCTCATTTAAGCCACCCGAAGGCCAAAAGTATACATTGGAGAAAAGACTGTTAAGGTCTGGGGTTGTTCAGAGATTCACCAGTCTGACCATGAATATATTTAAACAATGAAGAAGCTTTTATCCAGATACTGGTGCTGGACACTTAGGGCACCTGGATTGGAGTGTTCTCAAAATACAATCCCAAATTACATCAGTCAAGGGTTTATAAAGACAAAATTCACAAAGCTATGCACTTCCTGCCTTGATGCAGTCAGGCACCTGTCCCACCTATGTGCAGTCAAGCATACAAGCAAGCTTGTTTACAGAGTGAAACACATGGTTTGTTATTATATATGAACAAGATCAGGCAATTACAAGAACACCCCTCTGAATTCCAAGAAGTTATCTGTCCCTGGGAAATCAGGACTTACAGGTTAGAGGCATTTTTGTTTTATAGTTCTTTTAAGCACAAACATTTTAAGCTTTTAAACATAATCACAAGACAGTATATTCAATAAATCATGCTGGCCAAAGTGAACATCTACATATAGAATAATAAAACCACTTCCTTATCTCTGACCCTCCACAAAACTCAACTCCAGATGCATCAAGGCTCTCAGCATGGTTTGCTCGAGGAGAAAGTAGAGAATATATTTCAACTTCTAGTACAGGAAAGGAATTTCTTAACAGGACCCTGATAGAGCAGGCATTAAGACCAAGTATTGATAAATGGGACTTCATGAAACTAAAAAACATCTGTACCATAAAAGACACTATCATTCCAGTGAAGAGGCAGCCTACAGAATTGGGGAAAAATCTTAAAATAGCTATACATTTGACAAAGATTATTGTCTAGAATACAGAAAGAACTAAAACTAACAAACATCATTAAGACAAACAACCCAACTAAAAATTGAGGCATGGAGCTAAACATAATTACCAAAGAATAAGATACAAATGGCTGAGAAACATTTTTAAAAATGTTCAAAACCCTTAGCTCTCAGAGAAATGCAAATTAAAACTACTTGGAAATTTTATCCTAGCCCGGTCAAAATGCCTATAATCCAACAAAACCAAGCATGGATATGTTGTCATGTGTTGACAGATCACATGACAGTGAACACATCGTCTGTGTACACAATGGAATATTATTAAACCTAAGAAAAATGAAGTTATGAAGTTTCAGGTAAATAGATGGATCTGGAAATAATCTTTCTGAGTAAAGTAATATAGATCAAGGACAAAGGTCCTATGTTCACTCTCATATGCAGATACTCACTTTGAATCTTTAGATATATGTGTGTTTACATTGGAGTAGACATAGAATTCAGGAAACAAGTAAAGGGACATGGAGATGCTTTCTATGGAGTGGAGCTCAAAACCAAGTGGAATGAGGAGGGAAATGGGAATAAAGGAGACACAGAGATTAAGCCAGGTGGAGGATGGGAAGGCAGGGAAGAGGAAGGAGCATATGGAGGATGTCTTAAGGTTTTATTGTTGTGAAGAGACACCATGACTGTGGCAACTCTTATAAAGGAAAATATTTAATTGGGGCTGACTTATAGTTTTAGAGGGTTAGTCATCATGGTGGGAGACAAGGTGGTATGCAGACAGACATGGGGCTGGAGAAGGAACTGAGAGTTCTTCATCTTGATCCACAGGCAGCTGAAGGAGACTGCCACACTAGGTGTAGCTTGAGCATATAGAAAACCTCAAAGCCTACCTCCTCAGTGATGCTCTTCCTCCAACAAAGACACACTCACCCTAACAAGGCCACTCCTCCTAATGGAACCACTCTCTATGGGCCAAGCATTCACACACATAAGTCTATGGGAGCCATTCTTATTCAAACCGCTACAGAGGGGATAACTAATACTAAAGACCTTCAAAAAGGACTTACTTGTGTGGAAGATATCTGCAATAAGTATATATACATATATAAAAAATGTTTAAAGGGAGTTAACCTACAATATGAGACAATACCTATCATAGACACCATAGACTATATATAAAACGTCTACTACCAAGAATGAGTTATTGCTTTTGGAGTTGTTAATTAATGTATCTTTCAGACACTCCAAACAATGCAGGTTATTACCTTTGCTTCTGGTTGTGGTAATTGATGGTAAAACCATATTGCTGATGACACCATCTACTTGAGTCACAGAACATGGAGAAATCAAGCTAGTACTAAGCAAGAAGCCTTATCCCTACTGGCTAGTGCCGTAAGGTGCTATGCATGCTACTGAGGAAAAAAATGATCATGGATCTTCCCCAGCTGTGCACCCTGAAAGCTACAATAATGAGCTATATGGCAAGATATGCCTACTGGGCACAATAGTGGCACAGATATTACGAATGTAACCAGTCATTTTCTGATCAGCTTTAAGTCCTGTTTTATTAACAGAACGTATGGCTGGCAGTCCAATAATCTGTGGTTAGTTACATCACAGGTCCCATGGGAGAACCTACTGTTAGTATTCTGCTAAAGAACTTAACATTAAATAAACTTCTAATGACTTATTTGGTTATTATTATTATATGGTTACTAGTATAATGATAGCTCAGTGCATCTGTTTCCCATTCCTCTTCCCATTCCAGTGCTCAGAGATCACTGTGGAAAGATTGTGGATGATTATAGTGAAACTTTGCTTTCTGGACTCAACAGGGCAGCAGCTCACAGCAACTTACAGCAGCAGTGACAACATGCACGAGATCTCTGCAAACTCAAGCCAGACAAAAACCCCAGCATGGAGGAGGGAGGTGATCATGAAATCTCACCCCTGGCTGAGGGAGCTGTTAGCAAATGATAGTTGTTGCAAAAGGGAGAGTCAGTTTTCTTCAAGGATTTGGTTCCTGAGAGGTTACTTATAATCAAGTACACGATTCTACACCTGAGCGTACACTGGCAACAGTAAGTGGACTCAGGGGCTTTAAAACTAATTTAAAAAGAACACATGGAACTGGAAGACAGCAGTTGTGAGGGTGAACCAGGCAGAATTGGAAGGGATGGAATCAGGGGCAGGGGAGAGGGGATTTCAACAAAATATGATTGCGTGAAATTCTCAAGCAAGGAAACATACAAATAAGTAAATTTCAAAAGCAGAATACCTTGAAACCATATTACCCCTCTATTTCCCAAGGCCCAGGGACCCAAGTGCTCTGCCCCTCCCACCTCTTGCCATCTTGCTGGCTGCACTCGTGCTTTGTGTGTCTCCTGCCCGGGATCCGTATTCTTAGTGCTTCTGTCTGGAAACCTTCTTTTCTGTTTGCCAAATCAACCCACTTTTGGTTCTGAGCTCAACCTATCCATCTTCAAGGAGCCTGAAGATTTGGGCTGGATAAGACCCCTGGTGCTGACATAATAATAGCAATTACTTTCTCTTTCTTGATTTTCAGTTTTCAATTGTTTGTGTAATTATTTGATTAATGCTTTTCTTTGACACTAAAGTTTGTGATATCTGGGTTGATTTGTATTTCCATGGTTATAGGGGCCTTAGCTGGTGCTAGGTATGTGGTAGGACTCTATAAATCCTTTTTTTCTTTTTCAGAAGGAAAGAAGAAAGAAGGGAATGAAAGAAGGAATGTTAGAGATGACTTGTGAGCTGGAGGCCAAAGAGAAAGCGACTGAGGGGAAGTAGGCTTAGCTGAAGAATAGTCAGGAAGACATGGTGACCTCTGGACACGTGGGACAGGAGCGCATTGTTAAGGGTGGAGTGCATAGACACCATCTCTCTCTTCCTTGTAAGGCTGGGCCACACAGAGGCTAAGCATGCTGTCCTAGTTAGGGTTTCACTGCTGTGAGCAGACACCATGGCCAAGGCAACTCTTGTTTGTTTGTTTGTTTTTTGTTTTGGTTTTTCAAGACAGGGTTTCTCTGTGTAGCCCTGGTTGTCCTGGAACTCACTCTGTGGACCAGGCTGGCCTTGAACTCAGAAATCCACCTGCCTCTGCCTCCCAAGTGCTGGGATTACAGGCGTGCGCCACCACTGCCGGGCTGACCAAGGCAACTCTTATAAGGACAGCATTTAATTGGGGCTGGCTTACAGGCTCAGAGGTTCAGTCCATTATCATCAAGGAGAAAGCATGGCAGCATCCAGGCAGGTATGGTGCAGGAGAAGCTGAGAGTTCTTCTACATCTTCATCTGAAGGCTGCTAGCAGAGTACTGGCTTCCAGGCAGCTAGGATGAGAGTATTAAAGCCATGCTCACAGTGAAACACCTAGTCCAACAGGGCCACACCTTCTAATAGTGCCACTCTCTGGGCTGAGCATATACAAACCATCACTATTGTGGTCTTGGTTTTTTAGTCAGGGTGTCTTAGTAGTCCAAACTCTTAGTGTAAAGCACAGATATTGCCCCTGAGCATAATGAAGAAAAAAAATCATCAGATTGAAAGGGTATTGGCCAGCTCATTCGATTTCCAAGAAGCCTGAAGAACCAGGCTCAGAGAGGGCAGAACAAGGAAGACTGCACAGTTAGACCAGAGCCAGACTCCAACAAGGTCACCGTGGGCAGTTAGCTGTTGGTGGAATGTCAACTTGTCTGTGCCAGCAACAGGCATCAAGCACCTCTGTTGGCAACACTGTCCCCCATTGCCCCCAGGGAGATGGTTTTGTTGCTATACAAAAAAAAATTCTTCACCTGCATGTCCCCTTCATGCCCCCTCTCCCTTTTCTGGGTCACCAAATCTTCATCCCAAAAGCTGAGCAGATGCAAGTGACTTCCAAAGCCCGGTCCTAGAGTTGAGTCCTGGCTGCCAGGAGACCAACAGCCTGGAGGGGGGTGGGGTAGGGGTGGGAGGGTGGGGTAGGGGTGGGAGGGTGGGGTAGGGGAAAATAAGACAGGCTACATTTCTATGGTAGAGAGTTTAGTTTCCCAGAGTAGGGATCAGAGGGCAGCCACACTAGACAGCCAATGCACATCACATGCCCAGTAGCAGGTCATCCCTAAGGTCCTCTCAGTGACAGCCATCCGTGTCTCTACCATCTCAGTGAGAAAGGACGCAGCTGCCACTCAACCTGCTGCCTATTAATCTTGGCTGCCTATAAAAGCTGCGGCATAGTGGCTTTGTCACAGAAAAGCATGCTCTGCCCTCCAGGTTCTTATTTCTGGGTACTATAGGGTTATATTGTGGAAGCCCTTGTACTCTAATTAATGAGACCCTGAAACCAGCTTGTTTTCCTGTCTCCCCAGCCCTAAAAATAGGACATTATTGAATAGTCCAGTAACCTGGGCAGTTTCTCCAGTGCAGCAAGCCTGAATGTGGGCTCACATGTTTAATTGGCAGATGCTGTATCTACTGGTGTTTCTATTTTTAAACTTGCTAAATGCTAATTCTCTCTCAAATGTCAATTCTCAAAGCAAGTGAATTTGTTTGTTTTCTTAGTAGAAATTACCTTGCAATGTAAAAGACACATTTATCATTAATAGCTTTTTGGGGAGGATAGAAATAGCAACTAAAATATTCTTATTTTTTCCCTTACCGTCTTCCTTTTATTTGTCAAATAGCTGGGGTGGGGGGGACGGATGAAAGGGGGTTTCTGAAGAAAGAATCCAGCTTGCAGGATCTTGTAGCAATGCATGCACTTCTTTACATGCGCATTCCGTCAGAGCCACTTCCTTTTTTGGCACTTGAAATTATCCAAGCTGCAGAAGCAAAGCACGCTTTCTAAAATCATTCAGTGCGAAGAGCTGATTCCGGCTTAATTTGTTACTACTCCAAGGTAACTTGGAGGTGTGAATAGAAAGCAGTGTGACTGAAGCCCCACCTCCCCCACCGCACAGCTGACACATTTACATTGAATGCTGAGCTCCCAGCGTTCGCTCTGAAAGGCATTGAACTTGGTCTGCCCAGAGCAGTGGTGGAGTGAGCTTCCCAGCTGTGGATTTGGATGCTGGAAACTACAGCAAGCCTCTGTAATTTGGGAACTGGGCGCATTAACTGAGAAGGTGAATGCTTTGGTTTTCCTTTTGTTTCTATGGCAAAACTCCGACAAAGCAATTCAAAGGAAAAAGGGTTCATTCTAGCTCAGGGCCAGGGCTATGGTCTAACATGGCAGGGAGGTAGGGGCAGCAGGAGCTAGGAGCAGCTGGCAGAGAGCATGCCTGGCATGGTGACACATGCCTTTGGTCCCAGCACTCAGGAGGCAGAGGCAGGTGGGACTCTTGAGTTTGAGGACAGAGTAGCCTACATGCTGAGATCCAGGATAGCTGGAGCTGTGTAGCAAGATCCTATTTCGAAAACAAACAAACAAACAAACAAACAAACAGACAAAAGAAGCAAAGAACAATGAACAAAAGCTGCTTCTTCATTTCCGGAGATCCCAGCCAGGGAACGGTGACGCCGACAGTGGGAGGGTCTTTCCATCTCAATTTAAAAAAAAAAAAATCCAGCTTCTGGCTACTACAAATAGGGCTGCTATGAACATAGTGGAGCTTGTGTCCTTGTGCCAGGGAATCCTCTGGGTATATGCCCAGGAGTGGTATAGGGGGATCCTCCAGAAGTGTCATGCCCAGATTTCTGAGGAACCGCCAGACTGATTTCCAGAGTGGTTGTACCATCTTGCAATCCCACCAGCAGTGGAGGAGTGTTCCTCTTTCTCCACATCCTCACCAACACCTGCTGTCTCCTGAGTTTTTGACCTTAGCCATTCTGACTGGTGTGAGGTGCAATCTTAGGGTTGTTTTGATTTGCATTTCCCTAATGATTAATGATGTTGAACATTTCTTAAGGTGCTTCTCAGCCATCCGAAGTTCTTCACGTGAAAATTCTTTGTTTAGCTCTGTACCCCACTTTTTAATAGGCTTATAGACAAATGGATGGAGCTGGAGAACATCATACTAAGTGAGGTAACCCAATCTCAAAAGATCAATCATGGTATGCACTCACTGATAAGTGGATATTAGCCTAGAAACTTTGAATACCCAAGACAGAATCCACATATTAAATGATGTCCGAGAAGAACGGAGGAATGGCCCCTGGTTCTGGAAAGACTCAGTGCAGCAGTATAGGGCAATACCAGAAGTGGGAAGGGGTAGATGGGGGAACAGGGGGAGAGAAGAGGGCTTATGGGACTTTCGGGGAGTGGGGAACCAGAAAAGGGGAAATCATTTGAAATGTAAATAAAAAATATATCGAATAAAAAAAAAAAACAACATCAAGACAATTTCCCCCAGATGTGGTCAAAGGTCAGAGTTCCCTTCTCTCTGGCCAATCTAGGTTTTGCTAATTTAACACACACCACCACAGTGACATCTATGCTTTCTTTGGCACTAGCTGTAGGGAAGGCAGGCAGGCAGTCCTGATGGAGAGTGTGATCTTCAGGGTCAGGTCAGTTAAGATCCAGTCTTTTCCACTCTCCAGCTTGGCCATGTTTCTCACGGGCTCGGAGCATCAGATTCTTCCCGAGTGAAACAGACGAGGTTACTTTTTCACTGCTGTGAATATTGCAGGAATTAATGTGTGCAGTGTCCTGACACCTCATAACAATTCAGGAAATGCTGACCCTCTTCTCTGCACATCTCCAGCCCTGTGACACTACTCTGCTCTCCTGCTTTCAAGCACTCCTCGTCATTTTCATCTTCAGTTGTAGGAGGCAGGATCTTTGTAATGCCCTAGGCTGGCCTTGAACTTGCCGCCCTCGTAATCCAGCTTCCTGAACTGGGTTACAGGTATGCGTTACTCTGCCCATCTTCTTCATGCGCCTTTACTATCTGTTCTTCCTATCCTGTGTGCTTTTCCTATCCTGTTTCTCGTATTTAATATTATTTCTCCCACCTTTGCATATTCAAATCCAATTACTCCATTAAGGTCTGGCTCAAACAAAATGGTGTGTGAATGTCTGAGGCTAGCCTAGGCTACATGTGACCATGTCTGAAAAAGAAAATCAGAAAGGTTGAGTGTTTTGCTCAAGGTTTCACATACCTTAAGTGAGTGGTAGGGTTGGGTTTTGGGCCTAGACTATCAGCCATCACTTTACAAGGTCTAAACTATGTCAGACTGTGTAACCCCTGTGTCAGTGCATTCAAGCTCCACTGTATTAGTTACTTTTCTATTACTGTGATGAATCGTCGTGACCAAAGGGTCTATTTGGGCTTACAGTTTCAGAGGGGTAGGAGTCTATCTCCATCATGGAAGGGTAGCATGATAGCAGACATGGCACACATTAATTCCTGTACTATTCAGCTCAAGCATGGAAGCTGGAGCAACAAACTGAGACTTCAGACCCTGCTCACAGCAGAGAGATCAAAATGGGACTAAGGGAAGGCTGGAAGTTCTCAAAGTCCACCCCTTTGATATGCTTTCTCTAGCAAGGCCACTCCTCCTAAGCTTCCCCAAAGAGTATTACCAGCTGAGGACCAAGTGCTCAAACACGTGACCATTCAAACCATCACACCCCCCTTCATCAGGAAACATTCTTAGAGATAGCGTCTTCTGAAGCTTCCTTCTGCAGTGGATGGGAACTGATACGGAGACCCACAACTGTACAATGTGCAGAGAGTGAGAGACATTGGAACTGAATGGGATGTCTCCATCAAACCCTTTCCTCCAGCTCTGTGGAAAAGGAGGCAGAGAGATTCTAAGAGCCAGAGGAGATGGAGGACACAAAGAAAAGTGTCTTCCAGACACCACAGAACTGATGTACATATGAACTCACAGAGACCGTGACAGCATGCACAAGACCCACACAGGTCCCAGCCCAAGGGTCCTAGCAACGAGAGGGAAACTGGACCGGAGCCTCCAGCCCTAATCCACAAACTCTCTCCAATTGTCAACAACTTGCAAAGGAAAGGCTTTATCCAATGGGGTCTCACTGGCTATACAAGCTACATTTAAGGGTAGGACCCATGCCCAGCCGTAGAAGGCCAACACAAAGTGAACTCAATGGTATTTTTGAAAATTGTTTTTGTTTCATAATATGTTGTCTGGGCATTGTTTTTAAACTTTCGCTTATACATTATGGTTTCCAATTTTTGTGTTGTGTATGTGGTTCTTAAATTTTTTCTGCTTGTTTCTTTTCTTTTCTTTTTTCTTTATTCACTTTAAATCTCGCTCACTGCCCGACTCCTAGTCATCCCTTCCTATGATCCTTCCCCTACTTCCTCCTCTTCATCTCTGAGCATGTGGGGGACCCCTGGGTATCCCCCACCCTGACACATCAAGTCTCTGTGAGGCTAGGCAATCCTTTCCTACTGAGGCCAGGCAAGGCAGCCCAGCTAGAAGAACACATCCCACCGACAGGCAACAGATTTGTGGATAGCTCTCGCTCCAATTATTCGGGACCCGGATGAAGACCAAGCTGCACATCTGCTACATATGTGCAGGGAGGCCTAGGTCCAGCCCATGTATGCTCTTGGGTTGGTGGTTCAGTTTCCGAGAGCCCCCAGGTGTCCATGTTAGCTGATTCTGTTGTTCTTCTTGTGGAGTCCCTATCTCCTTTGGGGGCTGCAATCCTTCCTCCTTCTTCCATAAATGTCCCCAAGCTCCATCCACACTTTCACTGTCGGTCTCTGCAGCTGTCTGAGTCAGCTGCTAGGTGGAGCCTCTCAGAGGACAGCCATTCTAGACTCCTATCTGCGAGCATAACGGAGTATCATTAATAATGTCAGGATTGGTGCTTGCCCTTGGGATGGGGCTCAAGTTGGACTGGCTATTGGTTGGCTGTTCCCTCAGTCTCTGCTCCATCACCCATCCCTGAATTTCTTGTAGAAAGGACAAATTTGGAGTTGAAAGTTTTGTGGGTGGCTTGGTGTCCCTATCACTCCACTGGAGTTCCTGTCTGTCTTCAGGTTCCATATCCCCAATGTTGTGAGTCACAGCTAAGGACACTCCTACTGATCCTTGGGTGTCTCCCTTATCCCAGGTCTCTGTTACATCCCAGAGAGGCCCCTTACCTCCCTACTCTCATCAGTTGCAGATTTCCATTCATTCTCAAGGTCATATCTCCTGTGCCCTCCCCACACCTGATCCTGAACCTCCCCCATTCCTCTCCCCATCCCCTCTCCTATGCGGTTCCCTCCCTCCATCTGCCTCTTATTAAATACTCTTCTAAGTGAGATTCAAGCTTCCTTGCTTGGGTCTTCCTTCTTGTTTAGCTTTAGAGTCTGGCATGTAGCATGGGTACTCTGTATTTTATGGCCAATATCCACTTACCTTGTTTGTTTTTGAGAGAGAGAGAGAGAGAGAGAGAGAGAGAGAGAGAGAGAGAGACTGAAGTTGGATGAATGAGGAGATTGAGAGGATCTGGGAGATAGATGAGGGAGGAGAAGCTATGATTAGAACATTTTGCATGAAATATATTAATTTTCAATTGAAAAAGAGAAGAAAGCATCTTTTTCTTTTCATTTTTTATTGGATATTTTCTTTATTTACATGTCAAATGTTATCCCCTTTCCTAGTCCCCCCCCCAAACCTCCTATGCCATCCTCCCTCCCCCCTGCTTCTATGAGGGTACTCCCCTACCCATCCACCCACTCCTGCCTTCCCACCCTCCCATTCCCCTACACTGTTGCATCAAACCTTCACAGGACCAAGGGCCTCTCTTCCCATTGATGCCCGACAAGGCCATCCTCTGCTGCATATGCAACTGGAGCCATGGCTTCCTCCATGTGTATGCCTTGGTTGGTGGTTTAGTCCCTGGGAGCTCTGGGGAGTCTGCTTGGCTGATATTGTTCTTCCTGTGAGGTTGCAAACCCCTTCAGCTCTTTTAGTCCTTTCTCTAACTCCTCCATTGGGGACCCCATGCTCAGTCCAATGGTTGGCTTCCAGCCAATGTGAATTTGTCAGACTCTGGCATAGACTCTTAGGAGACAACTATATCAGGCTCCTGTCAGCATGTACTTCTTGGCAACCACGATAGTGTCTGGATTTGGTGACTGTATATGGGATGGATCCCCAGGTTGGGGGCAGTCTCTGGATGGCCTTTCCTTTAGTCTCTGCTCCACTCTTTGTCTCTATATTTGCTCATGTGAGTATTTTGTTCCCCAAGAAGGAAGCTGCTTCTGCCTTTGAATTTCACATTCTTTATTTAGGAAGAATTTCCTGGTGACACATTTCTCTTTTCCCAGACACTCTGATCTTTGGTTTTATCTCTCTGCTAATCCCAGTAAGAATTATTATTTCCTTTTTTTCTCCCTTAAGTTTGTTTTATTGGGATTAGGGGTAGCTATATTTAGAACAAATATTATATCCTACAATATAAATAATTTTATCAGGACCAAATTTCCTTTTCAGTTAATAGTGCACGCTGAGATTTCAGCTTGCAGATATTTTCCTGACGTCTTTCACAGCAGTTCCCAACGTTGGTCCACGTTTTGTAGGTAGACACAAGTTCTTCCCAAGTTGTCTTCTGGCCCTTCTACTGTGTATGTATCTACTTGCCTGCACAGCCTTGACCGGACTTGACACTTTGGTAGACATTACTTTTCTCTTAATAGCACAGATGCTGTCCACTGCTTTCCCTACACCTGAAGATATTTTTATTTTGGAAATATGGCTTAATAGACAGTTTTATCTCATGTACCTTTATTTTTTTTGAACTTGCAACAGTTTGCTTTCTGTCAATTTAACAGCAGCAGTAGAGGGTTGGATGTGACTTGATGATGAAGTATTACCAGAACCTGGTCCCTGAACTGAGGGACCAAGTATTTCCTGAGCCTGCTGACCAAGCAGGTGGGGAGTGCTTTTTTTCATGATAGTCATCTAAATTACTTGGTATCATTGATTTTAGGTGTTCAAGATATTTGGTGAATAAATAGCTTTAAAAATATGAATACGACTTTTTCCTTTCCTCTGCAGAAAAGGTTCCATTTCTTTTATAGAAAGAATTAAAATCCTCAGCACAGCTAACAGACCCTAAGCAGTGAGTCCTGTGACCTTCCTGGGCTCACTGGTGCTGTGGCCTCTGGTTCTCTACAGTCAGGGCAACATCAGTTTCTGCCTACTCCTGGGGAATCTTAGTTTGATTCCCTCTCCCTGGAATTAACCTTAGCAGGACTGTTTTGTTGACCAACCCGTTACCTTGCCTTCAGGTCCCATGGCTGGCCTGAGAATAGATGTGTTAAATTCCAGTCACATTCTCCCAGCCCTATAAGATGGAAAAACCTAAGGATAGCCTTGCCTTCTTGTTGGGAGAGCCAGGCCAACTGACCCTTGTGGCAACAGAGCTCTCTTGTCTAGTCCAGCTGGCCCTGTTTTAGACAAGGCAAGCTCTGGCTCCAGGCCACAGATTGATCCTGGCAGGGACACTTTTTGAAGGGACATGTACCCTTCATCTCCCCTTGGCTTGAGCATGCTGACTGCCAGCAGGCCTGGCGCACAGCCACCTTGGCAAAGAGGAATTTGTATAGCTTGATTAGTTTAATTTTAATGTCTTCCCAAATTTCTAATTCCAGGGAGAAATAAACCCCAAATAGCTTTTATGACATGTTGGCTTAAAGAACGGGTACCTGGACAGGCAGGAGATCAAGGTAAGCACACACCCAACTCAGAAATGTTAGTCCTTCATCTAATAATGACATGTAAGCTTTATAGTAACAGGTAACACTTATGAAACATTTACTAGATCCCAAGAACTGCACTAGGAATTTTTATGTATATGGTAACTCATTTATTTTTCTTAATTACCACCTTATATGTTTAGGTCCTGTTATTAACTCCACTTTATAGATTAGAAAGTTAAAGCTGGGATGTTAAACAACTTGCATAAGTTTAATACGTAGCGGAGGGGAGCTCATAGCTGAAGGCAGGAGAGCCCTTCAGAGCTTTTGCTTTAGAGATGAGAATATACAACTGCATTATTGTTTTTGGTTCAGGAGCATAGCAAGAACAGTACAGCAGAACAGTAGATTCTAGACTGACCTATGCTCAACCTGCAATACTTCCTGGGTATTCACATCATAGTTGACTCTGTTTTCTCATCTTTAAAGTGACCGTGACTTATAAATCATATTATGAAGATGAAGTCAGGGGGCACACTGAAGCTTCTGGCCCTGCCTGCCATGCAGATAGTGGCAAATAAATGGCAATAATGAATATAGCACTGGTATGAAGAGGCACTGATGTACTAGAGTTAGCTTCCCTTCCTATTTTCCCATTAGCTGATAACTCTGCCATTAATATTTGCAGTAAGGTATTCTGTCTCTCAGAGGCCTAATTAAAAAGGAGAGACCATAGAGGGAAATCACTATGATCGTTATACTATAATCATTCTGCATTATTATCTTAGTTAATAACCAAGCTATGTGTTGTGTAAGCCTTTCGGAGAGAAAGATAGTCACTTGTAAAACTGCCTTTAAATTGGTATACTACTAACAGCTGCCTCTGTTTGATCTACTGTGGTTTAAGGTCTTTTATTTTGTTAATCTTTATAGCCACCCTGTGGGGATGTTATTATGGTCTTTTGACTTATGAGGCTTAAGAACAGATTAAGCTAGGATCTAAAGTCACCCAACTGTAAGTGGTGGAGACAGGCCTACTATAGGATTCATGTTTGCTTCTGTTGCTGTGATAAAACACCAACCAAAAGAATCTTGGGGAGGAAATGTCTTATTTCATCTCACATCTTACTGTTCACCATGAAAGGAAGCCAGGGCAGGAACTCAAGGTAGAAACCTGGAGGCAGGAACTGAAGCAGAGACCATGGAGGAACACTGCTTACAGGCTTGTTTTCCAGGGTTCACTCAGATATTTTTCTTATATAACCCAAGATTGCCTGTCTAGGGGTGGTATTACCTGTAGTGTCCTGAGCCACTCCATCAATCATTAATCAAAAAATGCCCCACAGACATACCTCCTGGCTAATTTGAGGGTGGCATTTCTTAATTGAAGTTCCTTCTTCCTAGATGACTCCAGCTTGAGTCAAGTTGACAAAAGACTGAACAGTGAGTTTTTCCATTCTTGGGCCTAGACATCTCACTTTTGTGAAAGCATTCTCAGTAGATAATATGAAACAAAAAAGTCATTTGCTAAAACAAAACAGAAAATCACAATAATAAGTATATATTAGGTTCTTCACCTAACCCTTTGATCTGAAGTTAGATAATCAATAAGCAAGTCCCCACACAAACGTAATATAGAGACATCAGCCACAGACAGATGTATTAGGCAACAGAGAACAATGGCGAGACAATGGTGAGAACAAGAAATGTGTTTATAGATGTTGCTCAGTTGGTAGAGTACTTATGAAGCATTCCCAAACCTCTTCATTTGAGTCCTGGTAGTATATCAACTAGATATAGGGGGGAAGAGAGGTGGAGGTGGATGTGGGGGCAGAGATAGGGGTGGGGGCAGAGGTGGAGGCAGAGGTGGAGGTGGAGGCAGAAAGATCAGGAATTCAAGTCACATTGGGCTACACAACACTCAAAAAAAAAAAGGAAATAATTTATTTCTAGAGTTATGTAAATGATTAGTGTTTAGAGTTTCTTGGATGCTATACTAGTGGACAGATTGGTGTAAATATTGTATTCAGTTATAAAAAGAAAAGCATAACAAATCAAGTTAAAAAGAGAAAAGATCTGTATTTTAAACTATCTAGGTTGAAGTAGTAAAGCTAACTCCTTCAAAACACTTAGACAGTGAAATCATTACTATCTAAGAAGGAATTTATTATAGTGTTTCCTTACCTAGGTGAAGGCTTTTAGGTGTACACTGAGGAGAGGGAAGAGGGAGCCCACATTTTCACAAATTTCTCATTGTATATCTTGACCACATATTCCATCACATTGGCAATAGTTAAGAATGACAGACCTTTGATTTGGGTCTCGGCATCTTGACTGCACTGGCTGTTTTTCTTGTTCCTGTGACTAAAGCCAAGACTGAAGGAACTTAATGAGGAGGGGTCTGTTTCGGCTCTCAGCTCAGAGGAAGAGTCCATCACCACGAGGAAGTCATGGTGGCTTGAGTGGGGCAGTTTCCAGCATCCTCAGATGTCCTCAGCAGGGAAGCAGAGAACTAGATCAGGACTAGAGTATAGCTGTAATCCTCAAAGGCTGCTTCCTAGAATTCCAAGTCATAGCTTTCTAGAGTAGCACTACCAGCTGGGAACAAGTGTTCAAATACATGATCCTCTAGGGAACATGTCACACTTAAACTGTAAGGGGAGGTTCTGATGCATCCTGTTCCCCATTTTTTTTTTTTTTGATTTGTCAGTAAATGGGGCAGGGGTCTGAAGCAGCAATTGCTTGGTGGGAGGTACAGGTGGGACTTCCAGGTCCTAGCAGGAAAAGTCAGACACAGAGGAGAGAGGCCCTTTCTGCTATGCTTTGGAGGAAGAACATAGCAGTCATCTGAGGTATCAGAGAGAGCTTGGACCTGTGGCCTCCACTACTGTTGGGTGGTCAAGATGTTTGGCAGGGCCTAGGTGGGACTAGCCACTAAATTTAGAGCAGGTGGAGAGACAGAGATAATAAATTGGTAAAGGCATGCTTTTCCAGGCAGGAGATATCTGCACCCAGCATTTGTGCCTAGAAGGAAATTCATAAAGTAACAACTGGTGTGTGTGTGTCTTTTATCTGCGGATTCAAGAGTCTCATCTTGGGTGGGAGCTGGTGGCATGGAAACCTCCCAGAGCTAAAGGCGGTAAAGCAAATGGGAAGTTGGGAGGGCAGCTGATCCTGGGCAAATGTGGTAGTGATTTAAAAACTACACACAACATCAAACTATAACTGTGACCTACTTCCTCCATGATGCTGGGTAAGGTCACTCTTTGGTCACTGTGTTTGTAAAGCAGATGAATAATTATGCCTCTTACCCAGGAAGTGTGTGGTAAGATTTCCATGGCATTAGCTGTAAGTCAACTTTGGAGCTGCTTTCATCTGGATTAAGTCAGTGAATTCATTTGTCTTCTTATGCAAGTCAGAAATACCTGCTGATATGTGTGTAAGATTTTGATTGCTAAAATGGAAGAACTGCTAATAAAACTCATGTTTATTGCCTTGGTTATTTTTCTATTGCTATGAGGATACCATGATCAAGGCAATTTATAGGAGAAAGAGTTTACTGGAGTTTATGGTTTCAGAGGGTGAGTCCATGACCATCATGGTGGGGGGCTGGAAGTAGATCTGCAGACACTGGAGCAGTATCTGAGAGCTCATATCCTATCTGAAAGTAGGAATCGGGGAGAATGAACAGCAGATGGCATTGGGTTTATGAAACCTCAAAACCCACTCCCAGTGACACACTTCCTCTAACAAACACTACATCTCCTAATCCTTCCCAAACAGTCCCACCAACTGGGAACCAAGCATTCAAATCTATGAGCCTATAGGGGCCATCCTCATTCAAACCATCACGTTTACCAATAACATTTCTTCACAACTATGGATGATAAAGAGGATGGGGAGAAGGATCCTTCAGGGATCCTTCTCTAAGGATAATCGTGTAAGATGAAGATAACACACTTGTATCAGCAAAATTACAATATCAGGCTCTACCCCAGGGCCGTGATCTCCTCAGCCCTGGGCTGTTGGCCAGCATTATAGTACCAGTCATTAAATTCCCTCCTATAGAGAAGACTTCTAATCCAATCAGAAATTAATTATCTCTTAATAGTCATGTCGCTATTACACTGGTGGGCAGGCACATCTTGTCTAGCAGGTCAGTATTGTAGCATGTAGGACTGGGCATGCCCATTGATGTTTTTCTCTTAGGAAAGCTAGCTATCAGGGAGGAAATTTCCAAGTTAGTTTGGAATTACGTCCTGCAGACAAAGAGTGGGGTGTCTCCAGCAACAGGAATCAAGGTAGCCAAAATTCCACAGATGGGGGAGGTGATCTCCAAGCCCCACCCCTTACTGAGGAGCTATTGTCAGTTGATAACCGCTGTGAGAAGAAGAATCACTCTTTTTTTTTTTTTGAGGGCGTGGACACTGGTAAGTTTCCCACTGAAGAGTAGATGGCCCCATACCCAAGCACTAACTGGCCTGAGAGGAGAGAGAGAGAGAGAGAGAGAGAGAGAGAGAGAGAGAGAGAGAGAGAGGAAATGAACATGGGAGGGACATGTGTTAGGGAGGGTATCTGGGGAAGTGAAGGGGAACATGGCCGGTAGATATGATCATATTCTACAATATACAGGTATGAAATTCTCAAGAATAAAAGAAAATTTATTAAAATAAAACACAGTAAAAAAAAGTTTTACATGCCATAGACAGACATTATAGGATTGGTCTTGTGTGAGATGGAAGGATGGATTAAGGGGGAATATTTACAGAAGTTAGTGACTAATGAACTAATAAGTGCAATCAGGGGAGCATCAAGAGCAGGGGGGGCGGGGGCCAGGGCTGGGGGCAGGCAGTGGTGGTGCACACCTTTAACCCCAGCACTTGGGAGGCAGAGGCAGGTGGATTTCTGAGTTCTAGGCCAGCCTGGGATACACAGAGGATGATAGAAATACTGGCCTGTCTTCACTCCATGTTGTATACACACATTGAATTATGATGCCACACTTGGTGAGTAGGGCAGGAAGTGGAGATTAGTGATAACACAATCTTATATAAAGTGTGTCTATGATGCTGTGGTCACCAATTTTTCTAAACTCAGCCCCTCACCTAAAATCCATCCTTCCATCCCACTCTTTCTAACCACCCTGAGCCTATAACACCTCTCTGTGGCATGTAGAAATAATTTGTTTTTACTGCATTTTATTTTAATATATGTAATTTTACTCTTGAGTCAGGTTTACACCCACACGGTCAGAGCAGATCAAGCCAGTGGATCATAAGCTGATGATCTCAGCTATCACTTGGTAAAAATGGTCAAGATTTATGGTGCAGTCACTATGAGCTATGACTACTCTGTGTATGCTTAATATTTAATTATTTAAATATTGCTTCAGTGTAGTGTAGTTTGTGTGTGTGTGTGTGTGTGTGTGTGTATGTGTGTGTGTTTGTGTGTGTGTGCCACTGTGCAAATGTGGAGGTCAGAGGACAACTTGTGGGAAACAGTTCTCTCCTTGACCGTGTGTGTCCTGGGGAATCACACTTCAGGCTGTCAGGCCTGATGGCAGGCACCTTAACCCCCTGAGTTGTCTCACTGGCCCTGTCTGTCGAATTTTCTGTCTCATTCGATCTCGAGGGCAAGCTGCAGAGATAAGGATTAGAACTTCTCTTTACAGTTGAGGAAACAGACTCAGCGATGATAAGGAACTGGTACAGAGTTGAAAGTTAAAAAACTGAGTAGCAGGCTAGGGGACAATAGCCAAGCATCGAATCAGGCACCCCTGAAGAGACGGAGTCTTCACCTATGTGGGGACTACACAGTCAAAGGAGCTGGCGGACTCCACATGCTTCTCCTCACCCAGAGAGAAAGGCTAGCCATCTTCTTTCTCTGCCAAGTGCAGTATCACTGATTGGACCAGTCTTGTTCTTCAAGGACTGTGGCATCAAGTCAAGAAAGTGAGAACAGAGACAGAGGGAGGTGGGGAGTGGGTTGGGTGGGATGGGGTGGTTCTGATGACATTGGCACTGAGCAGCTGAACGTGAAACAAGGGACATTTTTTAAGGCATTTCTCAGGCTGAGTGTGGAAGCATATACCTATGAATCCTGTGACTTGAGGGGCAGAGGCAGGAGGATTGTCTTAAGTTTTAAGTTCAGCCTAGTTTATGTAGAGAATTTCAGACCAACTAGAACAGTGTAAACCTTTGTTATATGAACCTTTGGTTACAAATAAACAAAGCAAAACAAAAGCCAAGATACCTTCACAGCATTAGAAAATACCAGCAGGGAGGAAAAGATGGCTCTGTGGTCAATAGTGTATACTGCTCTTGTAATGGACCTGAGTTGGTTCCCTGTTTGGGAGGTTTACAGTTGCCTGTAACTCCTGTATCTGCTTGATGAGCTCAGTTTTGTGATAGTGACCCAATTTGTGGTATCATCAGGGTGATGATTATTGTATGTTGCCATAGCAGGGTCACATGCTGAATGACACAGCACCCAGGCAGATGGGGCCTAGGGACTGTGAACAGAAAGGGTGAGGGACCTCACAAGAGCTAAGAACTTATCATGTGCCAGATGCCCACAGCATCAGGGCAAGCCACCACCGAGGCCTCCAGGGGCCCCTAGATTAGTGGAGGTGACAGACAGCTGCTACAGCCTCACTGTAATGTAGTGAGGAGACTGCCAGATGCACATGGGAACAGTTCTGTACACATTGATGGGGGAGAGGGTTGTACTGTCAAATAACCTTTCTTGGGGGAAACCGTTCCTTGGTTCAGGAACACCTGAACCAAGTCTTGAGGGAAGAAAAAAGTCAGGAGAAACCACTCCAGAAAGGAGAGACCTGGATAGGCAACAATGTCAAGACAAGAAGGGTTGAGGACAGGGCTCAGTGGTTAAGAGCATTGGCAGCTTTTCCTACACGACCCAGGTTAAATTCCCAGCACCCACATGGTAGCTCATAGCCATCTGTTAACTCTAGCCCTGGGAGATCTGACACCCCCTTCTGGCTTCTGAAGGCACTGCACACCCATGTACACAGATATACATTTAGGCAAATGCATAAAAGTTAGAGTGAATAAAGCCTCAATTTTTTTTTTTTTTTTACAAAGAACTTAGTTGAGAATTACAAGCAGGTCCACGTGTCCAGAAGTGGATCTGAGGCAGTGACTCTAGCTGATGGAGCCAGCATGCCATGGGCCACCATAGTCTCAGAAGAGACTTGACGTAAGAACTAAACAAAGCAGATGTCATTCAATAAATGAGTAATTCTATTTATTTATTTTTGAGAGAGGTTGGCCTCAAATTCTTTGGTAGTTAAGGTTAACCTTGAACTCTTGATCCCACTCCACTTCCCAAGTGCTGGGATCACACTGATGCACAGCCACACTAGGTTCAGATGTGTCTTTAAACCTGTTCTGCAGACAGGTGGGGGAGGGGAGTTAACCTGAGCTGTCATCGGGGAAATGCTGCAAAAGCACAGGTGCTCCCAATCTGGCTTCCCGTTTCCTTGGACCTTAACTCTGCACCCTGAAGCTTCAATTTCCTATCTTGAAAGAGGAGATAGTGGAGCCTTGAAAGAGTCCGGAAGAACAATTAAGTGGCTAACTCAAAGGAGATGCTTGAAAATGGGAATTATAGCAACAGCTTGAGTAAGAGAGGATGATGTCAGGAGTAAGAAAGTGGTGGTGGGGGGCAGAAGAGGGATCAGATCTCAGAGAAATTATTGGAGAAACTCTGTAGATGGCTCCACCGGTGGGAACAGAAGGGTGTGCAGACAGGAAGAGTCCAAGAATATTGTACATCTTAGTTATAGTTTCTATTGCTGAAATAAACACAATGATCAAAAGCAACTTAGGTAGCTGGAAAGATGGCTCAGAGGTTAAGGGCTTGTCCAGAAGTCCCGAGTTCAATTCCCAGCAACCACATGGTGGCTCAAAACCATATAATGAGATCTGGTGCTCTCTTCTGGCCTGCAGGCAAACATGCAGGCAGAATGCTGCACACATAATAAACATATCTTTTTTTTTTAAAAGCAACCTGGGAAGGAAAGGGTTTATTTTCATCTTACTTTTCTCAGGTCACGCTCTCTCACTGAGGAAACTCAGGGCAGGAACTTGGAGGAAGGGACCAAAACAGTGGCTGTGGCCTAGAACTGCTTGCTCAGCCAAGTCTTACAGTATCCTGGACCGCCTGCCCGAGGGTGGTACCACTCACAGTGAGCAAGGCCCTCCCACATCAATCACCAATCAGGAAAAAGTACCATTACCCACAGGACAATTTGGTAGGGCCAGATTTTTCTCAACTGAAGTTCCCTCCCTGGTACCTCCCCTCAGACAGTTCTTCACTGACTGACAATGGGCTGGATGACAAATTTTGTGATGAACTTGCTGAGTATGATTTTTCACATGGGCATGTAAATCAGACTGTTGAGTTCACAACACAAATGAAAGCTGTTCATTGACAAGAATGAGACTACATTGCCCCAGGGACAGCATTTAAGGAGAATGGTAGACAGAGACTTGACTGAACCTTGGAGAAATAAATACCTGCTAGGCAAAGAAGAAAGGGTACACTTTTGTGTTTGAGTCTGAGAAGCATGGTTTCGACGAGCACGAGAGAGTTGAGTGGAAGTAGAGTTTCAGGTCGTGGATGCCAGTTAGGATTACCACATCTCAGTCTGCATGGCGCTGTCACCAGCTTTAGCGCCCAAAGTCCCTATCTTAGGGATGCCGTTCTTCTTGGACAAAGTGGGGTGTTTGGTCACCTGGAGTCAGCGGTATTGGGAGAGCCACGTGCACACAGTGGAGAGGATAGCGCATACACGGACCGGCGGAGAATGAAGGAACACAGGTAGCTATGGCCAGAGCTGTTCTGCTGAGTGGTAGAGGCTGAGGCTAGGTTGTGAGAGTTGATGGTTAAAGGCCAGGGAGGGAGGAGGAAGCAACGAAGCGTGCTAGCAACTCACTTAAGAGGGGTCATTGACAAGTCACCGAGTTCCTGAAGCTTGGTCAGAGAGCATCTAGGATAGGAACAACTTGAACATCCTGAAGATACGGGTGACCAGAATCAGCAAGGTTTAATGCTGGAGGGAAGAGGGCCATGCTACGGAGTCGGACCCCAAAGAGAAGGAGCCCATGGGGCAACAAGTAGATGGACTGAGGAGAGACAGTGAGCCTGGGTACGGATGCCCAACTGGCTCAGGGCAGGAAAGAAAGCTCAGGCACATGTATGCTGAGCAGGGCTGGTGAGGAGGCAGAGGGGAGTGTGTCTTAGGCAAACCAAGCCTGGGCTGAGTTCCAAGGAAGGAGCAAAAAGGGTGTTGCTAAGTTAGAGGCAATGGGGAACGAGGAAAAGAGTGCACAGGTATTTCCCCATGACCTACGGCCCCAGGGGCAGGATGTCTGTGGTGCTTGGTCTTGAACAAGCCATTTACCGTTGGAGGTCTAGCTTCTTCCTTCACTTCCAGTAAGATTACATAACTGCACTCCAGCACTGTGTGATTGTATAAACCAGTCTGTCCTGGACTCTCGAGCCTCTGGGCAAAGCACTTTCTGTACCTTTCTTACTGGGTTGAGTGTGAATCATTTTCTATTCAGAAGGAATGAACCCTGGGGAACAAGACATGAGCCTTCAATTCAGCAAGGCCAGGTGCCAAGCTGGAGAGTCCTAACTGCCATCAACTCAAAACTGCCATTCTGATTACTTTCCCTAAGGGGTCTCAGTAAATATTAACCAACACTGGATGACCTTGGACAAGCTACTAAAACCATTCACCAACTAGATTAACCTAACCATCAGAGAAAATCTTGCCAGGAGAGCTCCCCATGGCCACGTAGCCGCAGAGACAGAATAGTGGTGGGGATAGAGGCACACACAGAAACGCTTATTCCTGGAAAGGCCGTTCCCTCAGACTGGGTTTCCCAGAAGCAGGACTCAACAGGAGTTCTTGTTCTAGAGATGTATCGCAGTAATGTTTTCAGAAGTTGGGGGAAGTGAGCAGAATAAAACACGGGGCGGGGGGGGGGTGAGGGGCAAGCAGGAGTGTAAGCGCTTCTGGAGCCCCAATTCAGTCGGCCTCCATGGGAAGCTCTGGAGCATAAGTTGTGTACAGAGTTAGTCTCACCAAAGGACCGATGTCGATGAATTATTGGGTGAAGTTGGAGGGAGGGAGTGAGAACTGTTTTTGTTTGGCTTGGGGTAATTTTGTACAGAAGAAGGCAAATTTCCTCAGCAAACCCTTAGAAACAATACGTTCATGTGGGTTACCAGAAGAAGGGGCACCCACAGGATCCACTATAGCACATTTATGGTCTGCGTATGAAGTGTCACCTGTTGAATTCTGCCTCCCAGGCTGCTAGTGTTCTTTTAGGAGGCTCTGGGAGCTTAGAAAGTAGGACCTATCTGGGATAAGTAGGTCACTAGGGCAGGGTTCTTGAGCGTGGAATTTTGTCCCTGGTCCCTTCTTCCCCTCTGCTCTCTTTCCTGGGAGCCAGTATTTAGATGTCGATGAAGGCTGAGGATTCCTTGGGTTCTCACCTCGTCCTTGGAAAGTTTTGTGGTGAGCTTTATATAAAAGTGTAAAACAACCTTGGGGCTCCTCCGGCGAATGTGTAAAGTAGCTTTCTGTGCTGGGCATCCTTTTGTATTGGGGTAATGGTAAGATGACTGGGACTCTGCTAAAACTCCTTTACTGAAGCAGTCGGCCGCATGCATTTGGTTGCCCATAGCCTCCCCAAACTGTGAGCTTAGTGGCAGCAGGGGTCACATCTGTTCTGATTGTTAAAATAACTGTACCAGGTAAGAGTGGGTGAGGGGCTAGCCTGCAGCAGCAGGCATCTTCCAGACTCTCAGATGTGTACAGGAAGACAGGTCAGGAAAGTGGTCATGACAATGACTGTGCCATTTGGGAGCATATATGTTTTTTGCTTTTTTGTTTTTTGTTTTTTTAGTCTTTGACTATCAATAGGACTCTGTGTGTGTACTACAGTTTTTAAATAAATATATGTTTTCATTTTTCTGTAATAACTGTCCTGGTGTGCTAATGTTAGTTGGTATGATAGTTGCTTATTTCATTTTCTTTTTTTTTCTTTTTTTTAAATTTATTGATATATTTATTTACATTTCAAATGATTTCCCCTTTTCTGGACCCCCACTCCCCGAAAGTCCCATCAGTCCCCTTCCCTCCCCATGTTTTCCCACCCAACCCTTCCCACTTCCCTGTTCTGGTTTTGTCTTATATTGCTTCACTGAGTCTTTCCAGAACAAGGGGTCACTCCTCCGTTCTTCTTGTACCTCATTTGATGTGTGGATTATGTTTTGGGTATTCCAGTTTTCTAGGTTAATATCCACTTATTAGTGAGTGCATACCATGATTCATCTTTTGAGTCTGGGTTACCTCACTTAGTATGATGTTCTCCAGCTCCATCCATTTGCCTAAGAATTTCATGAATTCATTGTTTTTAATGGCTGAATAGTACTCCATTGTGTAGATATACCACATTTTTTGCATCCACTCTTCTGTTGAGGGATACCTAGGTTCTTTCCAGCTTCTGGCAATTATAAATAGTGCTGCTATGAACATAGTGGAACATGTATCCTTATTACATGCTGGGGAATCTTTTGGGTATATGCCCAGGAGTGGTATAGCAGGATCTTCTGGAAGTGAGGTGCCCAGTTTTCGGAGGAACTGCCAGACTGATTTCCAGAGCGGTAAAAATATGGAACGCTTCACGAATTTGCGTGTCATCCTTGTGCAAGGGCCATGCTAATCTTCTCTGTATCGTTCCAATTTTAGTATATGTGCTGCCGAAGCGAGCACCTTATTTCATTTTCTTAAGAAATTGCTGCTGGGTGGTGGTGACACAGACCTTTAATCCCAGCACTTGGGAGGCAGAGGCAGTGGATCTCTGTGAGTTCAAGGCCAGTCTGATCTACATAGTGAGTTCCAGGACAGTCAGAAGTACGTAGTGAGACCCTGTCTCAAAAAAGAAGGGCAGACAGATGGACAGACAGACAGACAGAAATGAAGAAAGGAAGAATCTTATTCTAAACTGTGTATGGAGGCCAGGACCAGGGATGTACCTAAGTGAACAAGCACAAAGCCCTGGGTTCAATCCCAGCACTGCTCACACAAAACAAACCCAACCAGCCTTTTCTCTTTTAACTCCTGCACACACTCCCTCCACATACCTTCTTTAAAAAGGAAGAAAAAACAAAACATTTTGCTCTTTGAAAACCCTTGTTAAAGCCAAGCATGGTGGTTCATGCCTTTGATCCCAGCACTTGGGAGGCAGAGGCAAGTGAATTTCTGAGTTTGAGGTTAGCCTGGGCTATAGAGCAAGTTCCAGGACACCATGGCTACACAAGAAACCTTGTCTTGGGAAGGCAGGAAGGCAGGAAGGCAGGAAATGAAAAGCCCCGTTAGGAGTGGAAGACAAACTACAGGCTAGGGAGAAAGTATTTGCAATTGCACATTAGCAAAGACATGCACCATAGAAACATCATTCAAAAGCCAGCAGCAAGCAAACACAAAACAGTCTAATTAGGAAACAATGGGAAACACACAGGTGATGTTCAGCCAGGGGGATGTGCAGACGAAGAAAAGCTCACGAGAAGATGTTTAGCATCAGCAGCCATCAGGAGATGCAAATTAAACCCCAGTGAGCTAAGACTGCAGCACATGCATAAGGGACTAGGAATCAGCAGAGCTTTAGAGCTTGCTGTGTGAGGCCCTGGGCTCAGTCCCAACAGGGCATGGTCCTGCGTGCCTGGGGTTCCAGCATTTGAGAGATAGAGGCAGAAGAATCAGAAGTTCAAGGACACCCCCCCAGCTACACACTGTGTTTGAAGCCAGCCTGGGATACAAGAGATGCTATTTCAAAAATATAAAATAAAATAAAATAAAATAAAATAAAAAATAGAGAATGGCTAAAATAGAAAAAAAGTTCTATGAAGAACTTAGAAAAATTGGATCAGAAAGTAAAATAGTTCATCCACTGTGGAAAACAGTTTGGCCTTTCTCTCTCTGTCCTTCTCTGCCCCACCCCTTTCTTTTGTTTTTTCAAGACACCCACCTGCCTCTGCCAGAGGCCCAGTGTCTCTTTGTTTCTGACCGTGTGGTGTAATGTAGGCCACCCTCACAGGTGCTTGCATTATTCGTGTGAGCCCCCAGGGCTGGCAGGCTGGTTACTTTCTACTCGTGTGCGTCACCTGATGAGAAATGAGAAATCCGGAGTCATTGGGTCGGTTTTCCTCTTTGAGAAAGTGTTTTTACTTACTGTTGCTTCCAATATTTTTGGTCTTAATTTCCAGAAGTTTGATGACAATGCGTGTTTGTGTCAGTCATTTGTCCCTGTGATCAAACACTTGAGCAAATCGACTTAGAAGAAGAAAGAATTTCTTGGGTTTATAGTTCATGGGCTCCAGCCCATGCTTGTTGTGCTGTGCTGCTTTGGAGCCACAGCGAGTCATGAGTCAGGATTCCATGGCCAGGATAGATCACAGTTGCTCACCTCGCAAGGAAGCCGGGGGCGGGGTGGGGGGGTGGGGGGGTGGGAGGTGGGGGGTGGGGGGTGGAGGGATGGGGGGGGAGGTGGGGGCAGGACAAAAGAGGCTGGGGCTAAGAAATACCTTTCAAACACTCACCGCAGATACCTGCCTCCTTCACTGATTGTCCTCAATTTCTATCCTGAGTCTAATAATCCCAGTACTTGGGAGATAGAGGCAGGCAGATTTCTGAGTTCGAGGCCGGCCTGGTCTGCAAAGTGAGTTCCAGGACAGCCAGGGCTACACAGAGAAACCCTGTCTTGAAAAAAAAAAACCAACCCCCCCTCCAAAAAAAAAATAGAGAGAGCTATATCCTGAGTCTTTTCCGTGAATCCAACAACGCTAAACTGGAAGTCATGCCCTCTTGACGCTATGCTACCATTTCCTCAAATCTCCACCTCTGAAAATTTACAGTGCAGATAAAGCCTTTGACAGCTAAGCCCGAAGGAGACACTATCCATCGAAATCTCGTGAGAATCCCTGTGGGCTCTTGGTGTTTGCTTAGCCTTTTCAAAGCTCTGGCTAACCCAGGACCGGTTGCCTTCTCTCTTCCATCTTGAGAAGACACAAAGGGGAAAGTGCTGTGCTATGAACCTCAGCAGAGGAGGATGGCCCACGCCCAGAGAAGAAGGGCGTTTCGAAGAAGGGCGTTTCCTGCTACGAGGGGCGTCCTGTGTGAAGCCTCTACCAGTAACGTCCCAGGAGGGAGGTGTAGGGTACCTCGTTTCCACTGAGTGTGGTGGAGATCTACTCCCATGGCTTCTACTGACACCGTGATATCAGGGATGCTTGCTACTACCTGGCCAGGAAGAAAGTCCCAGTTTTTGATTGATTTTTGTCGATACCTTCCCACTGGAAGTCTGAGATGTCTCAGTACAGCCTGGGAAAGGGGGAATCCAGGCTCCCTATTATTTTGTGGTGTTTGGCTTTATTAGAATGATTTTGTTCAAAGGTTTTCAGTTCTCCTTTGTGCTCATGTGTGTGCACAAACACACAAAGGCATGCAGGGACCAGAGGCTACTAGTGAGTATCTCCCTCACGAGCTCTCCAGCTTGTATTCTTGAGACAGGGTTTCTCAGCGAACCCAAGGCTCGCCATTTCTGGAGACTGGCCATCAAGCCCCGGCGATCAGTGCTGGCTTTTCCCGTCAGGTACAGGGGCTCTAACCCAGGTCTTCATGCTTTTTTTATCAAGCACCTCACCCCCTGAGCCATCTCTCCACCTCAACAGCTTTCTGTCTTTCTAAACCGCCTCAATACTTGTCCTTTGAGTGCAGAGGGCAGGTGCTTTTCTGACCTGCATGACATCAAAGCTTTCCTCAACACCAACTGTAGGCTACATGAGGGAAAAAAGGGAAACCCAGGGCACTCACTGTGGTGTTCTGCCCACTCTTTTCTAGAGTGTTACAGTTTTATAAAATGTCTGAAGCACATGCTAATTTAACTGAGGTTAATCTGTCAGAATACTATCCCTGCCTGGGGGCCAGTTCCTCCTCAGGCCAGCACCAAGGCCTTACCCTCCTGCATGGGATTCTTGGGGAAATTTAATTCTTTGGGGTTCGATGTTTCAATAATCCAATAGCAGAAGGAAGGAAGGAAGGAAGGAGCGAGATGTCCCTTTGAAGACTATATCCTTTCTTGTCATCATCACACGTGGGCCCTGTCTTTCCTTCACCTTTCAGAGTCATCTTAAGTTTGTTTCATATTCAGCCCCTCCCCCATCTCTATCCACAGAGAGAAGGGGAGTAGAAGAAGATAAAGGTTTTACTTTGGTTTTTAATTTTACTAGAAAGAATTCAGAATAATAAGGAAAAGAATGTCTATCTTAGAAGGAGGTATTATCCTTCCATATATCCATATACATGGATATACATCTCTATCTCTGCCTGTCTGTCTGTCTGTTTTTCAAGACCAGGTTTCACTGTGTAGTCTTGGCTGTCCTGGTGTCTCGGAACTCATTATGTAAACCAGACTGGCCTCTAACTCAGAGATCCATCTGCTTCTGCCTCCCTAGTGCTGGGATTAAAGGCATGAGCCACCACCACTCGGTTATGATTTTAATTATTTTGTTTTTTTGTTTTGTTTTGTTTTTCGAGACAGGGTTTCTCTATATAGCCTGTATATAGCCTCTATATACAGAAACTCACGCTGTACACAGGCTGGCCTTGAACTCAGAAATCCGCCTCCCTCTGCCTCCCAAGTGCTAGGCTTAAAGGCATGTGCCACCACTGCCCGGCCATGATTTTAATTTTTAAGAAGGGTTTTTATCACAACTATTTATTTGTGGTGTGTGTGTGTGTGTGTGCGCACATGCGCACGCATGCCTGTGGAGGCCAGAGGAAACTTGTGGGAATCAGTTCTCTCCTTCCACCAAGTGGGTCCTAGGGCTTGAACTCAGTTGGTCAGTCTTGGTGGCAAGTGCTTTATCTGCCGAAGCACGTCACCAGCCCTGCATGCATTTTAAAAAAGGTTAACAAGTGGGGTGTTGATAATCCATGACGACTGTGTGATACTGAGCCTGACTCTATGGACCTTTGGGAAAGAGAAAGCCATGCAGACAGATGATACAGCTTCTAGGGACTGGGCTATGGGAAGGGGAGGAAAGACGAACAGATGAACCGGATGACAACGGTGGCATACTTATGGCATTTGTATGTATAACATACAAGTGGTGTATGCTATGAAGAATGAATTCTAATGTGTGCTATAGAGGTTGGGTGATGGCACTGGGTCTGTCTACACTGATTCAGTAAACAAAGGAAGCACTCTGAAGAGAGGCGGGGTAGGAGTAGGCTGTGTGTGTTACAGGAGGTACTTCAGCTCAAGATTTGTGATGCAACTAAAATTCCTCTACCAAGTAAAACCCATTTCTATAGCGACGTAACCGAGTCTGCATGACATACACAGGTGCTCAGACCCATGACCATCACGCCCTCCAGCTCACACTCATACTGCCTGCATTCCCATTCAACCGCCTCTTGGTTGGCATCCTGGGACACACCGGCTATGGTGCCCACGCCCAAGGCTGTACTGGAGTTACTCAAGATTTAGCCACCATCTCTCTCCCCAAGTGGCTTTGTGGGTTTTGAACTTGGAGCCAGACAGACTGCGTCTCATTTTCCTTATCTGTACTGAAATGGGGATCTGGGAGCCAGTGAGATGGCTCCCCACATAAGCCTGGTGATCTGACTGGGAAGCCTGGAACCTGATGTGGAAAGGCAGAGGGCGAGGAATACCACTGTAAAGCTGTCCTCTGACCTCCAGTCCACTCCCATATACCAGATTAAAAGAATAAGATCGAAAAGGCTATTTTATATATATATATAAAATGAAATGGAGCATGTGTAAGGTATAAGGGCAGTTTTCATAATGTAGTAGTTGCCTTCCCTTCTTTCCCTCACATTGCTTAGAGGAAGTGGACTCTGGGAAAGCCAGAGCCTCCATTAAGTAACAAGAGATGGGGGGAAAGATTGGGAGGGAGAGAGGCAGAACACCAGCGTCCTTCCCACACTGGCTCACATCTGGAGAGCTGTTGACTTCCTGGGTCGTCCGCGTGGAGTGTGTGGAGGATGTTGTTTTCAAGTCCAGGGGCCTCCGCTTCCGATTCTCACAGGCGATCTGAATGTCCGTTGCATCGGGCACAGAGAGCTGCCCAGATCTGACACTAACTCCTTGTGGAAGAGGCTGGCAGGCCCACCAGGCCAGCGGGGCGGCCTGCAGGGCAGCGATGCTGAATGAATTTAGCGCCTGTGAAGGAGGCCGGATTGGCAGGCCCTGGGACAAACCCCCTCTTTGTTCGCAGTACACCCCCTAGACAAACAGTGCCAGTTTTCTTCTGGGCCTTAGCCACACTCAGCTGTGAGGAGAGGAGCAAGAAGCTCTGTTGATTTCAGCCCTAGAAGGGATCCGTTTATTTGTGTCTTGGAGACCCACTGGCAGCCTGCGGGCTTCGGGGATGAGGTCTTAAGCTTACACTTGCCAAGTTACCAACTTCAAACGCTTTTTACTGTAGCCTACAGTGAGAAAAAACGTTTTACACCTTGAACCAGTGACACACGCACAATGGACACATATATGCACACGCACGTGCGCGCGCGCGCACACACACACGCACATGCACAAGCACACACACTTTTTTTTCACATGTTTAGACTTTGAAATGAGGCCAACAGGATGGCTAAGTGGGCAGAGCACCTGCGTCTGAAGCATGAAGACCTAAATTCAGAATCCCAAAGTCACTCAAAAATCAGGCATGAGGGCAGGCAGCTATAAACCCAACTTTGTGAGGGCTGACAGAGGAGGGGAGGGATGCCTCTGGCCAGGCAGCCTAACTGAAAAAGAGGGCTCCTGGTTCAGTGGGAAACCCTGTCTGAAAAAAAATGAGGTGGAATGGAGACTCCTAGGCAACAGTATTGTCCAGATACTACACAGTTGATACACATATGAGCCCATGGAGACCATGCCAGCACACACGAGACCCACACGTGTTCGTGACAGACAGAATCCTGGCGTAAGGAAGGAGGAGTGGGCACAAAGTAGCACCCTGGCCAAGAGGCTGCTTGCAAGGACTAATGATGGGAGAAGACACATCGGTTCTCTCCCCTGGTGCGACACTGGCTGCATCAACCACAGTTCAGGGCAAGCCACATGCTCAGGAGTAGTTGGCCAACACAAAACAAACTGTGTGTCTGTGTGACTTTTGTGTGGGTTTGTTTGTTTTATTTTGAGAGAGAAAGAACATGAAGGTATGTGGGTAGGGAGGTGGGTATCTCTAAGGAGTTGAAGTGGGAAAATATATCATATGAAACATTTTTAATTAAAAAGGGTGCTTGGTGATAGAATATACCTACTGTTGAGCTCTCTGGCTCCACATACACACATTCACACATAGGCACACATGCACACACACCTACACACACACACATGCACACACACCTATACACATACACAGTCACCCACATGCACACTCATCCACAGGCACACACTCACCTACAGGCACACACTCACCCACAGGCACACACTCATACACAGACACACACACCTATACACGCATGTACACATACCTACACACACATGCACACACACCTACACACATGCATATATACCTACACACACCTATACACACACACACATACTCACCCCCACATGTACACACCTATCCACATGCGTACACACCTACACACACATACACACTCAACCACATGCACACACACACACACACATACACACACACACACACACACGAAATGTCTTTGAAAAGGCAGATATTGCCAGGCATGGTGGTACACACCTTTAATCCCAGCACTTGGGAGGAAGTATCTCTATTGAGTTCTGGGCTAGCCTGATCTACATAGAGAGTTCCAGGATAATAAAGGCTAGCTACATAGAGAGACCCCGCCTCAAAAATAAAGATTAAAAATAAATAAATACAAAGACATTGGATAGGAACATATTCTTCACCTATACTTTAAAATATTCTGATTTTTATGAAAAATTTATCAACCCTTTTGTCTCCTAATGAAAACTTTTTCTCATTGCCCAGTTTTAAGAAAAGCTGTTTGTTGATCTATTGAAAAAAACTAACTCAAGAAGCTAAAACTGTTTGGAAATTACTCTTCTAGTTGAAACTCCATTATTGTTTCCCTTGAAGTACAAGTCAGCAAAAAGTCTACTTCTCATGAATAAAGGTGATTATTTGTTTATCTGTAATTATTTTGCAGTGGTTGGCATCAAACCCAGGGTGTTGGACATGCAAAGAAAGCACTGTATCACACCGAGCTATTTCCTGACCTGGTCAGAGAGCGTGGGCTGGTCTCGATCTCATTGTTAAGCTGATGATCTTTTGCCTTAGTCTCTGGGACTATATGCTGCTACTACTTCTATCCACAGGTTTTAAAAACATTAGAGAATCATTTGTATTATTTTATGTGTATGGGTGTTTTGTCTCATGTATGTCTGTGTCATGTGTGTACAGTGCTTTGAAGGCCAGAAGAGGGCATCAGATCCCATGGAATGGGAGTTATAGAAGGTTGTGAGCTGTCATGTGGCTGCTGGGAATTGAATCCAGGTCCTCTGAAGGAGCAGTCGGTGTTCTTAATTGCTGAACTGTCTCTCTAGTTCAGTCTCACAGCTATTTATTGTAAAGTTTTTTGTCTTTAAACCTGTGTCTTGGACAGTGTTCTATTGTGGTGAAGAGACACCATAACCATGGCAAGTCTTATTAAAGAAAGCACTCAGTCCACTGTCATCGTGGTGGGAAGCATGGTGGCACACAGGTGGACATGGTGCTGGAGAAGGAGCGGAGAGTTCCACATCTGGATCTGCAGGCAGCAGGAAGAGAGAGAACCACTGGGTTTGGCTTGGGCTTTTGAAATCTCAAAGCTCACTTCCAGTGACATACTTCTTCCAACAAGGCCATGCCTCCTAATCCTTCTCAAGGAGTGTCTGCTCCCTGATGACCAAGCATTTACACACACAAGTCTATAGGTGCCATTCTTATTCAAATCACTACAACATGCAATAGTATCTGCATGTAGAATCATTGGACCAGCTTCTGTCAATGGCCAAATGTGTGACAGCTATTGTGTGCACTAGATCCACTTTCTGAACTTTGCAATCTTGCTTTGTGGCATAGGTCAGTGATCTCTGGGGATTTACTCTATGGGTGCTTTTTCTTTGGCTTCTGGCATTCAAAGAGCTGGAGAGAATAGGCTTTGGTGTATCTACTGAGGTCACAGGTCCTACCGGATGGCCTTTTCTGCCTAGCCTCCCTGTCTTTATGTTTCTATGACCACTTCCTCTTCTGGGGTTTCGCTGTTTCTGAAGGTGTGATCCCTGTGGCTTCTCTGCATCCTGACTGTTCTCTCTCTCTCTCTCTCTCTCTCTCTCTCATCATTGTTATTTTATTTTTTTAATTTTTTTTTTTGAGACGGGGTTCTTTATGCAGCCCTGGCTGTTCTGGAACTCACTCCGTAGACCATGCTGTGTTCCTCTTGTCTCTGTCTCCTGAGTGTGCTGGGCTTAAATACATGCACTGTCACTCCTGGCTCTGACTGTACTTTTATAATTCATTTAAAAACATTCCCTAAACTACCCAATTTGAGTAGGATATCTGTTTGCCGGGTCTTGACTTTTATACTATTTCCCAAGCATCTTCTGGTGGTATTGTATATTTTATTGTCTTTTACTCTGTTCAGTGTCATGAGGCCTATTACAGGATAGGTGACTCACATGTTGCTCTTTTGCATCCTGTGTGTTGACAGGCAGTGAGGATAATATAGAACTTCTTAACCCTGAGGAGCTTGAAAAACCACTGAGGCCTGAGCCCCAACTACAGAGCCTCACACTCTGGGTCTGGGGGGCCCTAGGTTTCTGATGCCAGGAGCTTCAGAGGAAATCGGAAATGGGGAGGTGATATGTATGACTGACGGCAGGGTGTCTGAGGAAGACTGGGTGAAGCCTTCCTGAGCCACCTCCAAACTCCCATGCAGCATCTGTAGCATGCATTTACGTGTGGTGTGCATGCATGTGTGTGCGTGCGTGTGTGTGTGTGTGTGTGTGTGTGTGTGTGTGTTTTCTTTCATTGTCTTGCTCAGGATCTCATTATTTTCAGGGGTCCCTTAGTCTGATCCTAGAGGTTGTGGCCTAGAGGAGAACATGGGCTATGACTGTGTACGCCACTGCCCTCTTGTGGGCATAGGTGCAGTTGCGATAGCGGCCTATGTTCTTCCCTGTTACCAAATCCTAGGACCAAATGAGGTTTCAAAGAGCAACTCAGTCAAGCATAGCAGAGGCCACCCCCAGCCTCTCCCAGAAGACAGCCTTTCCCTCTCCCTCACAGCCCTCGGCAAAAGAAGATGTCCTACTTCTCAGTTTCAAGAGTTGGTTAATTGCTTTAGAATTAGCTCTCCACGGTGAGGAGACCAGGAGGATTAATTGCCTTGCAGAATAACCCTAATTAAAAATCAAGCAGGGAATTTAAGACACCCCTTCCCCCATGCCCCTCCCACCCCGATGAGCCCTGGGGAGATAGCGCAGCTTAGTGGAAAGTTGAAGAACAGCAAGGACAGGGAGCAAGGTTCCTGTGGCCCCCTGAGACACAGAGACTGAGACCCACGAGCCCTTCCTGTGTCTCTTCTGAACTCTTTCCTGTGGCTTCAGTCTCCCCATATCTTCTGGGCCATGTCCTCACCTTCTCCCTGCTGGCCACTTCCCACCGCACACCTGCTCCTCGCTTCAGCAATTTTGTTTGTTTGTTCAGCGATTGAAACAAACAAACAACCCCTAACTTTCAGTAGCTCTTTTGCAGCAGCAATGGTAGCAACCTGCTATCTGATCCCGTCAATTGCTGTATGCTGTGCTTTAGTGATCTTCACACTTGATGTCATATCACTGTTGTCAGTAACACAAACGGAAGTGCTTTCCTTTTACCTTTTTGATGGGAAAGATACAAGAAAGGATCTTTAGGATGGATGTGTTCCTAAAATTAGATAGTTTTATCTAATTTTAATGTTCATGAAATAAAGTTTTGTGCCATGTTCGGATAACTGTTTATAGCAATGGTATAAATGGTAGCCACCCATAGTCCCTTTTGGTAGAAAGCATAATAAAGGTTGGGTGTTCTTCCTGAAGGCATTTCAGAGTTTTTCAGTTTTCACATGTGAAAACTTGTAGATTTATTGCTCCTTTTGCCCCCTTCCTGTTCCTTGGCACCGGGAGGTGCTGTTGGCTCGTCTAAGAAGTAGTGTTTACCCTGTTCCATGTCTGGAAGTCTTGTTTTCAATTATTCATGTGCCAGGAGCACATGACTGACCTGCTAGACAAGGGAATGTAGACGCTAATGCTGCTTCATAGAGCAGGAGCACCTGATGGCTTTTCCTGGCTTCCTGCAGGAATGACTTATCGCTGGGAATTGAACTCAGGACCTCCAGAAGAGGAGCCAGTGCTCTCCACTGGTGAGACATCTCTCCAGGTCTTTGGAATGGCTTCTTGCAAAAATGACTTATGAGCATGAAACTCAGACAGAGAAGGCATTACCCATCTGTGTCAGTTCACCAGTGAATGGAAGCCAGACGACCTTTGCCTTAGTATGGAGGCCCATAAATGGACAGATCGTCTGCAAATGCTGGGACCGGGGAGTGCCTGGAAGAGGGGTCTGCTTCCCGAAGTTACAGACATGTGAAGCAGCAGCCTCACTGGTCAAACTTATTGGCATCTGAGTCTGAATTCTTTCCCTTTCTTTTCCTAATAGTAGTTCCTCCTCGGGCAAGATAGAAAATTTCCTTAAGCCCCAGTCTTCCTCTCTGAGGAGTGGGGTTTAAAATCCTTGCCTTGTACAGTAGCTATGGGGCTGTCTGAGAGAAGCTCGCTCACCAAGCGACAGCCTGAAGTCTGTCCGGGGCTCCGCAAAGGGGACTGCTTCTGATCCCCGAGTACGGTTTATTACAGTGTCCCTCTGCTTATCTGGCCCACAGAGGATTTCAAGGACAGTAGGTGACAGGAAGGAGTACAAGAACATCCAGGAACCCTGGCCAGAGAAGACCACAGCACAACTCATTGTACCAAATAACAGCCAAGCAAGACAGCATTTGTTAAAGAGCCTCCCACAAAGTGCATCTCTTCCCAGCTCTGCAGTGGCTCAGCCATCGAGGGTCTTTTGGGCTCAGTGTCTTTAAGTGGAAGACTCTAAGAGGAAACTGCATGGCCCTGTGACCTCTTCTCTACTAATGGAGGACACTGAGGAGAATTCAGAAGGTTTGTCCCAATCTGGCAGATCACTCACCGGGGCTAGCCAGCAGTAACAGGGGAGTGGCAGCATGCATGTCGTTTCCCATCTCTGCATCTCCAGTCATCCTCTAACTCTTTCTGCAGTCATAATTGTAATTGTCAAGGTTCTCTGGAGGAACGGAATAAATGGGATGAAAAAAAAACGAATTTATGAAGTCAGTTTTAAAATAGTAGCACCAACAGACTCATGCTATAGAACGGAAAACTCAGTCCGTGAGGCTGGTGCCTCAGCAGTTGGAGTAGTTCCACAGCAGTGGCTCAGTCTATAAGGCTGGGTGCCTCAGTGGTCCCTAATCTGGTGCTGGAAGCGCAAAAGGTTTCTGGAGAGCCGCGGGTCCCTACTCTGTGGTAAGAGCTTGGAAACACCTGTTCTAAGAATGACAAAAGAATCAGCTGCAACAGAAGGGCAAATCTGCTCAGTGGAGGAGGGGAGGCCAAGCGACAAAAGATGAGCCACTCTTCCTTCTGCCACGCCCCTTTACCCAGGATGCTCCGGGAAGATGCACACACTGGAGCGGGTTTTCCCGTCAATCAAGGCAATCTGGATACCTTTTCAAGGCGATTCTAATGTGTGGCAAGTCGACATTAAAACCAACCATAAGAAAAATTCCAAACTACATATCCTATTGAGTGCTTTACATGGGCTGTATATTAATTCTCTTAATCCAGAGACTTTTGGTCATTTGTGTTTTACTGATGAGAAACTTGGCACAGAGGGGGCGAGTTATGTGACTAGCAGCACACAACTGTTAGTTGGGGCTAGTCTCTTTGCTAGCGTTTATAGCCTAGTGTAGACTCGTTCTGAACAGAACTTGTCTTACCTTAGGCATTTTAAAACCCTTGGGGCCCAAAGGGACTTCTGACCATGCCTGCCGTGTGTTGAACTGTTAAGCATAGACTTACTTGGGAAGCTTGAAATGCTGCTCTTGCCTGGTATCACTTCCGGCCTGAACCTATGCTGGCTCTGCCTCTTGGCCTGCAGCAAGATTCAGACACCGGGCAGACCGGGATCTAAGACCTTCGTTCTTCCCCCTAGTTGCCTCCCTTGTGCCTCATTCTGATACTTGGCACCAGGGGGCGCTGTTGGCTAGACTAAGAAGTAGCGATTCTCCTAGCCTAGGTTTGATGTTTTTGTTTTGTTTTCAAAATTTTCACGTGTGTTTCTTCCCAAGAACTCAGTGGAGGGCTGTGGAAAGGGACAGTGACCTGAGGCTTGAGACAGCCTTTCCTGGATCCTGTGTGTGTGTGTGTGTGTGTGTGTGTGTGTGTGTGTGTGTGTTGTGTGTGTTAATCAATACTGTTGAAGTGGGAAGGCCCAATCTTTGAGAGTCTGAACTTCCTCCTTCTCTTTCTGTGTGTGTGTGTGTGTGTGATGTATGTATTTGTGTATGCAAGTGGGTGAGCTTGTGCACTCATGTGGAGGCTAGAGGAGGACATTGGGTATCTGTCCTTATGTTTTCTTACTGTGTTCAGATAAGGTTGCTCATATAACGTGGAGCTAGGCTGGCAGCCATGAACCCCAGAGAGCCTCTGGTCTCCATCCCACATAGGACTTGGGCTATAGGTACATTTTTTAAAAAAACATGGATGCTGAGGATTTGAACTTGAATCCTCATGCTTATGCCCAGCAAGCATCCTTACTCAATGAACCATCTCCCCCCCCCCCCCCCGCCCCCCGCATTTTCTTTCTAATCACCTTTCATCAGCATCCTGTCCTTGTTCTGGAGGGAAGTGTTCAAAAGCAATCATAAAAGGCAAGGCGTGCTAGGTGGAATTATGGGTCCCCAGGAACCCCTCCTCAGTACTTGGAATGTGAGAATACGGAACCTGAAATTGCACAAGGGACTCTGCAGCTATGTTTAAGGATCTGGGCTATTCCAACAAACTGTAAGCAGCCACAAGGGGGTTTACCAGATGGGTGAGGGAGGTGGGTTAGGTGAAGAGATGGGAGCGTGGAGGCAGGAGGGAGGCAGGAGGCAAGAGGAAGACTCCCAGTGACATGTGATGATGTTGTCCTCCTGGCTGGCAAGATAGAGGCCATGAGCGGTGGGAAGAAGAACAGGGCTTCAGAAGAGGGAAACTGACTTCTTGGTAGCATTTTCAGAGAAGCTAATGCCTTGGGTCGGCTCAGTGAAGTTAATTTTGGACTTAGGGCCTCGTGAGTAGCGAGATCATACATTCCTAATTGTAGGTGTTTTACCACTGAGTTTATGGAGATTTGTTCTAGCAGCCATGGGTAACTGACACATGAGGAAAATCCAAAACTGCATCTGCCTATGGGAGCCATCACTGCCTGTCTACCTTAAGGCCGTCCCTATGAATACCCTCATTGCCAACTGTGATGGTTTGAATATACTTGGCCTGGGGAGTGGATGTGGCCTTGTGGGAGTAGGTGTGTCACTGTGGGCGTGGGCTTTAAGACCCTCATCCTAGCTGCCTGGAAGCTGGTCTGCTCCTAGCTGCTTCAGAACAGGAGGTGGAACTCTCAGTTTCTCCAGCCCCATGCCTGCCTGGATGCTGCGATGCTCCCACCTTGATGATAAGGATCTGAACCTCTGAACCTGTCAGCCAGCCCCAATTAAATGTTGTCCTTATAAGAGTTGCCTTGGTCATGGTGTCTCTTCACAGCAGTAAAGCCCTGAACACCAAGCTACTTTTGCCCACTGGGATGGCTCAAGGACGCCTAAGGAAAATCAGTGGGTGAAAGAGCCTCCCCGTCTGGTAAAAGAAGAAAAATATTCAATGAGAGCTTCTCTCTCTATCTTGATTCTCCTCCCCAACAGCCCCCTCAAAATTACTCTAGACCTGCTCTTGGAAAACGTGTTGTCTAGAGGCGCAGCTGATTGTGGGACTCCAGGTCCAGGCTTTTAACCATCCCCATGACTTAAGAGCACTCGTAGGACAACCAAATATGACTCTTAACAATAATGTCTCACTTCACCTTCTAAAACATGTTCCTGGTTACACAGTTTCCTCCACAGAACCACATTAAAACAACAAATATTTACTGAATGCCCCAGGGTCCAGGCTGAGCATGAAGACAGGAATTAAGCAACCCTGCCCTGGAGGCTTCATGGTCTGTGTTAATTGGATCTTCTTCGTGGGTTGTAAGTGCCAGAAACCCATTTTTTTTTTCAGAGATGCTATAAGAATTGAGACAGGAAACAAATTTAAGGTACTGAGCATGGATCTTAGTAAATGCTATTCCATTGCAGTCGTCAGGGGACAGGCAAATGTAAGGATTTCACGTGGTTCTCATCTTCACAAAGAACCTGAAACTAACAAGACCACAATGATTACATTCATTGGCAAGGAGAGCCTCGGATTAGGTATTATTCTTCTTGGTGGCACCAAACAGCCTTGGCAGGGTGGTGATGAGGCCTCGGGAAGGGTTCCCACATCTTCTGTGGCCCCTTGTCCTGTTACGGACCGGGATCGTGGGATGAAAAAAAGGTAAGATCCCTTAGAGATCATCTAACGCAGAATCAGCTTTAGCCTCTGCTGACTGCCCGGTCCTGAGGATATCTGCCTATGGAGCTGCGTTGAGCCTTTATCCTGAGATGGTGTTCTGACTTGTCCGCGGTGTCTGCACAGCTTCCTGATGGTTTCCTTTCTTCAGCAATATGTGTGGCATGCTCTTGCTATATACTCCATCTTGGCATTCTCACATGTAGCCAATAAGAAAACTGAATTTCTTTGCATAGGACTAACTGAATGCTACACATTGAACCAGATACATTAAATGGGACAGTGTTTTTCTTATTTGCAGACTAGCTCCCGAGATCAAAAGTTGTGCTAGATATTTTAGCCCCAATTTCTTTTAATTTTTTACATTAATTAGCTAATTAATTAGTTTCTCTCTCTCTCTCTCTGTATGTGTGTGTGCATGTGTGTATGTGTGTGTGTGTGTGCACACACAAATAAAGGTCAAAGGACCCTTTTGGGAATTAGTTCTTTCCTTCCACATGTGGGTCCTGGGATGGAACTCCAGCTCTCAGACCTGGAAGTACCCTTACCTACTGGGCCATCTTCTCAGTTTCTCTTTCTTACCTTGTAGGCCTTTCATTGCTCAAATGGAATTCTAGAAGCAATCTAGAACATTAAAGGCTATAGTTTCTAGGCTCAGCTAGGTGTTTGTGATAACTGATGTTTCTAGGCCCAGCTAGGTGTTTGAGATTAAAGCAGTTTCTCAGCTCAGCTAGGTTTTTTGTGATTACAGATGAATCCCATCTTAGACTGTTTCCCCTAGGTCAACAAAACAGAGACACTGTGAATGTCCTTAACTGAACGTTGTCAAAGGAATGCCAGTCAGCAGTGAAAATGGGGGAAACAGGCAGGCTGGTGGAGGATACCCCAAGATACAGGCAGGCTGGTGGAAGATACCCTGAGACCCGGGCAGGCTGCTTGTGTTGGTAAATGGGGGTCTCAGTGCATGGTTGTCAGGGAAGAAGATTGGCCCAACTTGGATTTTTGTTTTTGGAAATAAAACAAAGGAAGGAGGCATTTTAGCAACCAGGCTGCAGAACCAAGGCTCCATTGTGCCTGTGATCTGGCATTAGGAAGAATCCCATTTCTTACAGGCATTTGGCCCTTTGTGAATGTGGTCGGGCTGCCGTCAGGTACCCAAGCAGTGAGCTGAATGGAGCACTGGGCGCTTTGGATTTGTTGGGAATGCAGTGACTCTCGGGCTGACACAAGGACAAACAAGTGCTTTGTAAGTTATTTGCAAATGAGGGGAAAGACAGCTGAACTCTACTCGTCTCGGTAATGACGTCCCAGTGGATTGCCTTGAACTCTAGAATGAGCCTGGTGCGGGTGGAGACCGGCCGAGGGTAAGGAGGATTCCATGGCGAATCTGCTTCTCAGTAACACAATTACGGGATTACTGAAAAAAAAAACACACACTCAATTTTCCAACGGAAGTATTACAGACCACGACTGTAGAACCAGAGCAAGAGAGAAGGGGGTTTTATGGCCTAGTAAAAAAATCACCCTAAAACCAAACAGTTTTGTTCCCCCGCCACCTCCCACTCCACCACACCGCGACATTAAGAATCTATAAATCCTTTCACATCTATCATCTAGTTGATGTTCCGGAAGCAGAAGGGGGGCTTGTAGAGGAGAAGAAACAAGGTCCAGGGAGGCTAAGGGGTTGGTGGGTAGCCAGGTGATGAACCACCACAGTATCTTGGACTTGAGCCCAGCGGGATTTCTATCCACGTGGCCGCTAACCTTTGATGAACACTGTTTCCCAGAGTGAGGTGGGGAATAATGAGGGTCAGGGTGGAGAGAGATTAGAGGGGCTGGAGCAGCTAGAGTTGTGAATCCTAGGGTGGGTTTGCTTTGGTAGGGGCTGGGAGAGCATGAGTCTCAGGGAAGAGACAGCATGGACCGGCAACTGACTTGGTTGCTGCTACTCATGGTATCCAGAGTTTCACCCCAAATCAGGCAAGGTGCTGCTCGCTTTATATGTAGAATCTCATTTAATTAATACTAGATGCTCTTATTTTTTAGGATGCAGACTCCAAGTCAGGTCAGAGAATTTATATATGCAACTTGGCCAAAGTCACATATTTTAGAGGTGAAGCCTGGTGGTCAGAAACCTGTATGTATGGCCACTGCCTTGCCTGAGAGTTGTGGGTTCATTCATGTGTGGGGAAAGGAATGAATGAAGGTTGATTGGTGAGAAGCTCTCAAATGGCAGATTAAGGAGGTCTGGGCCTGGTCCTGTGGGCCATGGACGGCCTCCCTTCTCTCTCTGAGTCACTTTCAGTGGATGCCTGCGTGTCCATTGCTGTGTGGCTGGTAAAGCTCTTCCAGAGCCTCACCCTCTCTGGAGGGTGCGTGTTACAGCCCCCGCCCCCGCCCTTCCATTTTCTTTTGAAAATAAATGAAAAGTTATTTAAGAGCCTCTTTTTTGGCCTTGTAAATTCCAGAGTCACTCTTGCCTAGAGCTCGTTGAGGGGCCTGTGGGATGCCGAGGGGCAGGCTTTGGCCCAGCTGATTGGTTAACAGCTCCTGCCAGGCTGTCCCTGGGGAATGTTCTCTTTGGCATTGATGCCTGACTACACAGGCCCATGAATAGACCATGTGGCTATAGAGGCCCGTGGGGCCTTTCTGGAGAAAAGTCCATTGCTGAACGAAAATCTCAAGGCCCTCTGTCAGGCTGACATGGGAGTGGCTTCTCCATGCCCAGGAGGCAGTTCTCACTGACACCGCAGGACCTGCTTGGGCTCCTCTCTGGCTTCACACATCAGAGCAAAGGCAGTGTTGGGATCTGGATGCTCGCCTGGCCTTTGGCTAAGCAGTGGCTGTGCTGGATCCAGGGTGGCCAGGTTATCCCTCAGTGCGGCAGTCCCTTATACCCTCTCAGATGCAACGGCACATAGCTGTGTGCCGCTGCTCTGTTCTTTATCAGGATCTCTCGTATCTGTGAGCTCATCGAATTCTCACACAAAAATCCTGCGAAATACAAATTATGTTCTGAACTTCAATGGTGAGTCGCAGAGGACATCTTTTAAGGGCTTGTGTCAAATCTCACTGTACTAAGCTTGTTTCTTCCCCTGAAAATGAGTATCTGGGTGAAACTGGATTTTAAAGACTACCTGGTTGACCCTAGTGCAATGCTCATGGGTTCTGTCGCCTCTGGTTTCTCCAAGGCAGCAACAGGAGCACACATGGAAGGAAGAGACAGTGAATGGGGAGCATTCTCTCAGTGCAGAGAGCAGGGCTGGTCAGGGCTGGTTAGTGGTGGTCAAATTCTAGGCAATGGCTCCTTGCTGCTGCTTCTGTTGCCCTATCTACTGGTGAATTCCTGATATGTCACTCCATCTTTAAGAATAGACCCCATGTCACAGATTCTGCTGTGATGGATCCAGGGTGGCCAGGTCTTTAAAGTCCAGTTTCACCCAGATACTTTTGCTCCCTGATGTGAGCCCCCATAGTTCACCACACTAGTCAGGCAGGGGATTGAACTGACCAGAAGAGGTTGCCTGTCTGGCTCTGTAGAGATTTTATTGGGCCTGTGAAGTTTTATGTGAAGGAGATGGCGTTCACAAACACTGTTGTAACACACATGTAAGCAACAATGATCGCTACCAATCCTGGCCAAAGCAGAAATGGGGGAAATGTTCATGGAAAGCAGCTTCCATGTTTGTGACAGCTTCGACCTGGTTTCCACATTCAAACTGGGTCAGTCACTGTGTCTTCAAAGGAGTGGGCAGTTATCCTACAGTCCTATGCTCTCACCAGATGTCTTTTTGTTTGATGTATGAGATTTTATATTGTTAAAACGGACCCTAGTTTGCCAGGAGTGTCAACAGAAATAATGGTTCAAACATAATCTACAAAATATGTGTCTTGAATACTTAATTCTAGTGCAGCAGAGATGAGAGGTAGGAACTTTGAGGGGCGGTTGGGGACCGTGGGCTGTGCCCTCATGGATGGATTAATGCTGATTACAAAAGAGCTTTAATTATGTGAATTCTCTCCTTGATGTTCTGCCTTCTGCCCTGGAATGACCCAGCAAGTAATCCCCTCCTTAAATTCCACCCTGCGACCTTCGGTTCCCTAGCCTCCAGAATTGTTAGCAATAGGTCTCTGTTTATCAGTTACCCAGTATCAGGTACTATGTTATTGAAACACAAAATGGACGGAGTTGGGGGTGTGTACAGCAGGGGGAATGGTGGAGGGAGGGAAGGGAAGGAAGAAGAGGGGGAGAAAGACAGAAAGGGAACAGAGAGAGAGAGAGAGAGAGAGAGAGAGAGAGAGAGAGATTTTAAAAAGGAAATCATTAAGTGTTGATGTGGCAGATTTGAGTCCAAAATCTGTATATCCCACCAGTAATGGAACTCAGGCAGAAGTCAGTAGTGCTTGTGTTGTCTAAAGGCAGAACTGTTTCTTTAGGGAACCTGCACCTTTGCTCTTAAGACCTTCAGTAGATTGCGTGGGATCTTCCTACTTCAGTAGATTGCATGAGATCTACCTACAGCATAAAGATCGATTGCTTTTCATTAAAGTCTGTTGCTTGAAAATGTTACAGTACCTTCACAAACACTGCACAGCATTTTCTAGATCAGTTTTTGACTGAAGGACTGGGGACTGCAGCTTAGCCAATTGCCACATAGGTTGCTCGACACGATGTCCTTTGCGTGTTCCCGTCTGCTTCTTTCAGCAATCCAGCTGGACTTGTAACTTGCTTCGGCCCCTGGCGTATGCACCAGAGCTGTGCTTGGAGCCTTAGGAAGCCTTTCATGAGGCTCTGCTTTCATTTGGAGAAAACAGATATTCCGTGTAAAGAAGCCAAGAGGCCCCGCGCATGGAGGGAGGCACAGCAGAAACGGACACTCCACAAAGCAGGGAGTGGTCCTCACCGAGCCCTGCAGCATCAGAACTGGGTACAAGGAGGCTGGTGGTATTTAAATTACTAAGATTTATGGTGGTTTAATATGCATAAAACTGGTAAGGGATTATGTTCAGTTTTAGTTGATACATGAAATAAGATTGATACTCATGAATTCACAAATACGGAGAAAATAGTTTTTCAGCCAAAACTCAGGGCATTTTTCTGAGTTAGAAACAGTCTACCTACCTATGGATCCAGGCTTGGACTTGTCTTCGAGCTTTCTGGACATTGGCTCCCAAGCTGTAGAAACAAATGTGCAATGTCATGAGGGTTAAAGGAGACGTGAATGCCAAGCATGGGTGTCTCGGCATGGGGGCATTCAGCACGCGATGGCTGCCGGGTCACTTTTGCTACTACAAAGATCCTCATTCACAATATGATCACAGCTTAGCAAGGGAGTGTAAGACAGACTACACGGCACTCGGCAGACTACAGGTGAGGGAGAGAGGGTTCCTTACAGGAAGTGAAGCAGAGTTTGAACTAGGAACAGAAGAAAAAGAAAGACAATCACTTAGCCAGTGTTCCAGCTAACAGGAAGTCTCCCTAGCTGAGATTGTTGCCACAAGATTTTGTGCAATATTAACTTCTTTTTATTTTTTTGTTTTACAAGACCATTTCTCTCCGTCTGTAGCCCATGCTAGCCTGGCTCTCATAAATGTAGCTCAGGTTGGCCTTGAACTCTTTATTATCCTGCCTCAGCTTCCCAAGTACTGGGATTATGGACAATGCATACCTGGCTGCATTGCTTGCCTTGGTAATTTTTTCTTCTTAAAGAAACATATTAGGTAAATCAGAGCTGGGCAATAAATTGGGAGACTCTTAAGGGGGAAGTCTTCCATATGGCCTATTAGAGGCTAGACACATATGGCTAGAGGTTAGACCCAGGGTGAGGAGGAGAATCAGCATCTGCCACTTATTCTTCCTCATTCTTTCTTTTTCTTTGTTGTTGTTGTTTGTTTGAGACACAGTGTCTCTGTGTTGACAGCCTTGGCTATACTGGAACTCACTTTGCAGATGAGGCTGTCCTCAAACTCATAGAGATCCACCAGGCTTACACCACCATGCCTTGTCCAGTCTAGCAATCATTCTTTCCGAGGTCCCCAGCCCATCATTAACCTGGCTCTGAGGATTAACAAGGACATACTCTATTGGATTATACAGCCATTGGCCAGGCTGGCCTTTAGCCAAATACACTCAGCAGTTTGCTCTTAGATCCTTCTGGGTCACTCTGTGTCTTGCGCCATGGACAGGCTAGCGGGAGAGAGTAGCAGGTGTGGCCTTGGCCGTGAATCCACGGCCCTTCCCAAGAGTTAGGGTTACACCATTTTCATCTCAACTACATTGTGAATTTGTTAAGTTTCTTCACTTTTCTGTGCTATCTCCTGAGTGAGGTTGGAGCTAAAGAGCCTCAGAAGAAGAAAGCCAGAACCCCACTGAACCCTGGGATTCCCAGCATTCCTGGGAACGACCAAGAGCTCACGGGAATCTTGCTTCAAAGAACAGCCCCTTCTGGCATAGGAAGTGGCATGAAAGGCCTGGGTTGCTACTTCAACCTCAGCTTCGTTCCCTGAATGAATAGGCTGGCCAGTGGCCAATGCACACCTAAGCTAGGACACCCCGACGAGACAAGTCCTTTCCGTCCCAGCCCTCCTTTCTAAAGGCTTACTAGCTAACCCCTGGGTCTTGGCTTTCACACCTCAGCCTCTCCGTCTTATAATTGGAGATGGTGGCCAGGCCATGGGTTCAGAGTTCATTAGGGCCTTGCCATCCTCCGCAGACTGCCTGTGGATAGCCTTGCTTGCATGTGACCTTACACGTGGGGAATGTTAATAAATGTCCAGCCTCCTGGCCAGCTCCAAATTCTCTCTTTCTGTGCCAATGGCCTCTCAAGGTGATCCACTTCCCATTTGTCATTCCCTGCGATGGACTTATCTCACCTTTTAATTAAAGTCTCCCCTGAGGAGTATTTGGAAGACTCAGTGAATGCTCCCTTCAGCTGACTGTCCAGTGTGTCTGAAAGTTCATGTGGTTTTGTTTATAGAGTCTGCCTTGGGTCAGAAATTTCTTCTTGAATGGGAATCATTGAAAAAAAATGTGTTTATTTCAGCAGGGCACTGTGACTGTGTGGTTGGGCAATGGCAGGAAAGTGGAGAGATCAGAGGACATCTTGTGGGAATTGGTTCTGACTTTCCACAACGTGGGTCCTGGGGAGTGAATTCAGGTCAATGGTCTCGCCAGTCGTGCCCTCACCTGCTGAGCCATCTCACCAGTCTGGGCTCATGGTTTTTTCCTTCTTAAAACTTCTAGGGATTTTTTTTCTCCCATATTGACCTAAAGCCTGCTTTCTTTTATCTTGCTTAAGTTGTTACTGATGATTTTTTTTAGGGGGCAAAATATATAAATTAATAAAAGTGGAGAATATCTAGTGTGATTTTACAGTTGCAAAATAATCAGACTTAGTAAAAGCTACAGGAAGGACCTCTTCACACTTGAACAAAAACATTATGTGGGCAGGGAGAAGCTGTTCCTGCACTTGCAGAAATACCAGGCCACAAAGGGACAATGAAACAAACTTCGGAGATAGGGGCAAGTTTCAGTTAAGTCCCTACAGGATACCGTTAGCATCGGGTCGAATGCAGCAAAGACAAGAAGCTAGTCTGAAATTGCAATGGCTAACACAAATGGAAACCCAAATGCTGTCGTTTATTAATACTATCAACGTGCTCTTAGAATCTTGTCTCCAAGGACCTGAAACCGAAAGAGAGAACTGGGCAAACGCTGGTGGTTGAGAGAAGCAGGGAGAAAAGGAAAAACAACGGTGAGAGAAGACAGGGCAGGAGAGCCGCCATCAGACTGAAGATTGTTCGTTTCCGCCATGTGCTGTGGCACAGGACTGTATGTAGCCTCAGTACTTGGGAGGTTGAGGCAGGAGGATTATAAGTTTGGGGCTAGCCTAAAACTCACGACAGAAGATCTTGTCTTAAGAAAAAGCTGAGCAAACAATTTATTTTCTCTTGTTTCTTCGAATCATGAAAGGGAATTTCTGGGCCAAAGGAGGCCAACAAGCCCACTTTCTCTTACTTACAGAGAGACCAGTTGCTTTCTCTGCCTCAGGCTACTTTCTCTGGGATTCCACAATGCAGGGGGCTGTGGTCCAGAGGGTGGAGGGGTCATTCGAATCATGAAATGAGAGGGAGATGGATCTGAACTGAGACACTGTCCCCAGGACTCTTGAATCCAGGGTCTTTTCTCTCTTTGCATGTTTTCCCTTTTCTTGGTCAGGAGCACTTTTAAAATGGTTTTTCCCTTTTTTAATCTTATGGGTATGGGTGGCCTGTATGTGTGTGTGTGCTTCACGGGTATGCAGTGCCTGAGAAGGCCTAAAGAGGCCTCATGAATACACCATGTAACTGCCCAAGAGGTCCTTTAGGCTGCGTTTGTGGAAACCATAGGTAAGTAAAAAGACTAAGGCCTCTGGAGATGTGGTCTGAGACTTAGAATCTTCTGAACAAAGCTCAGCACAGTGACGCTGATCCCCTAAGTTAGTCTTCTAGGAAGGACATCCTCAGGGGGCCACTGTCTTCTTTCTCTGCGACTGTCCCAGCCCTCTTAGATGAGAGACATAACAGAGGTCATGGTGTAGAAACCTATTGTGAGGTCAGCGGCACAGCCAATGCATCCATGTAGAGGAGAGGAAGGAACCACTTCTTGGGATGCTTTTCCAGAGTGACGAAGGGTTGTGGGTGGGAGATGAACCCACCCAATTTCAAAGCAAACTAAACGTTAGAAAGTAGACTCCCTTTGAACATTCTGTAGGAGGATGTGGGGTCGTAGCTCAGGGGTTGGGTGGTTCTGGCTGCTCCTCCGAGTTGTGTTTAGAAGTGCAGGTTGCTAGAGTTCTAGCTGTTTGTCAGTTGTGCAACCTTGGGAGAAGTACTCAGGCTCCTAGTGTCTGCTGGGGTAGTTAGTGGTGCAAGTTAAATGAGTGAGAACAACCAAAACCAACCAGAACAGCATCTGGTGTACAGGCAGCGCTTAGTACACCTTAGATGATGCTATGATCAGAATGTAGAAACTTCTAACTTGTGTGGTGTACTGACTGCTAGGGCTTGCTTTATGCCCTTTGACAAATCACTCTTTCTCTGTTTGGCTCTAGTTTTTTGTTCTCAGGTTCAGGAGAGGAATCCGAGGCTTTATTTTGCCCAGAGAATTCTAGTTTAGGCAAGCCCCAAGTCCATCCCAAATTCCACACGAGTCTCCGAAGGGGACCTGTGTTTCCAGGGCCTTTCTGACTCCTTCCAAAGAGAGTTTGGCTTTCTTCTCTTTGCATCAGCTGGAGCAGTTCCCAGCAGCAGAGGGACCTGGAAGGCTCTACCCTGCAGATGCTCCAGTCCTGTGTTAATCTCTTTTTGATGGCCTTTATCTGCAGGTGGATTCCCTGATGTACTCATGGCCAGAGGGAGGAGCTAATCCTTTGCTGTGAGACCTTGGGGACCAATCACTCATTTCTAGAAGTCTCTCCTTTGGGGCCGGAAACCTGGCAGTGAGGGAGAAAGGCCTGAGCTGAGAGGGGAGTTACGATGGCTAGGCTGTCTCTGGCTGGGTAGGATGGTTGAGGCCATCTAATATTCTGAAATCCCATTCTACCAGAATTTTGTCACATGGCTGGCACAAACAAAATCTACAGGACAGTCCTCCCTTCCACCATTTTCTCACTTCTTTACAAGGTAAATCAGGGACTCTCTAGGGGTCCTTAGTCTCATTAATAAAAGCATTTAAGAATGGACTCAGAAGAAAGCTCAAGGACAATTACTTTAGAGTTTAAAGGAGAACCCCCAAGGCAGGCAGGCTGTAAATCTCAGCGGTTCCTTAGAGGAGGGAGATAGAGTAAAATGAAAGAGAGAAAGCCATGCCATTTGAATTAGAAACATAGTCAGCCACGTGGCAAAGTCCCAGAGTGGGGAGGAGGGCTTTCAAGAAAGAATAAAAAAGCCAAAAGTACCAGAAAAAGCATGCTTTTGTTCCAGCCAGCATCCAAGAGGAAGATGGAAGAGAGAAAAAGAAGAGGCTATGCTTTTCTGAGTTGGAGCTCACAGAGGCAAAAAACCATCAGGGCTTCATAGCATCCGTGTAGACACTGTGCGCACGACAAGACTTCAGGGAAGTACATTATCTCATCAAAGGGATAATTATTCCTTCCCCTCTTTTTAGTATGGCGTAAGGTGAACCCAATTCCTGAGGGGGGGTTCCCCCTTCCCAAAAGGATGCTCCTTTAGCCAGCTGATTATTTGCCCAGCTGGATTAGGAGGTCTTCACCTAGGCCAGAGGTAATAGTTTGACTGGAAGCCAATAGTTCAGAGTTGTACTGCAGCAGGCCATTGTGAGTCTGCTCAAACAAGAGCACCCACAACTACCCACACTCTCCTTTGCCTCATTGTAACAGGCTCTCCACATCTTTGGCCTCACACAATTGCCTGTTTCTGTCCTTCACCTGGTGCCAGATACCCGAGGAGCCAATACAAGCTCAAAAGAGGGGCACAGACCCCGCCTGAGAAAATCCCAACATATCCCTGGAACCTCTCACCTCTTTGTGACCAATCTTCTCCATTGATACTTACCCACACAATGAGCTACTGAAGTCCTGGGAACACGATTCTGAAAAGTCTCTCCTTTTCTTAAGCATGTCCTCTTACCTCTCTGATGGTGACAAGGACACAGAAACACGAAGCAGAGATCTCCTCCTGGTCGCTTCTATGCATTTAGAAAAATGGCTGGCCTTAACAGATGTTTAATAAATGCTTCTCTTACTGTTATTTTCTAGGTGAGGGAAAGTAGATATTGCTGAGGTTAAATTGGGCCAGCAAAGCCAAAGAACTGCTGGGAAGCAGAGATGCAATGATACCTTTTTTCATTAGCTAGAGGACTCATTAACTGTTTTTGTAGACGGAAACATCTGGGCTCACAGTGGCCAGGCAGAGTTACTATAGTACCTAAGTTTGCCAGTAGAGACGGTGTGTTGGTTATCGCTCCAGCGTCCACAGTGGGGAAGTGAGGGCTGAGGCTAAGCAAGGTTTACAGTATATCTTGTTTTACCCTTATATACATTTGTTGCTTGGTTTGGCCTGTGCTGGACTCAGTGGACCAATTCCTCCCCCACAATCCCTGGCTCCAAGTCGAAATCCACTGGCATCACAGGCTGTAGGGAAGACATGCTTGCCAGTACAGGATTCTCTGAGTGATGCAGGTTCATCTTCAGTGTCTGAATTTCCTCTGAGAGGTTACAAATGACAACCCTTTCACCATAGGCCACTGCTAAACCCCTCAATATCTTTCTGCCATATACCTCTCATATCCACTGCTCCTGGACCGAGCCACTGGCATCTCTTGCATTTCTTCATAAACTTCAGCTATATAGGTCAGCCTTGAACTCACTATCCCCTTGTTTCAGATACCCGAGTGTTGGGATTGCAGGCTTAGGTTACTATACCCGGGTTCAGGTTGTCATTTTTGCCTCTCTAATCTCTGTTCCATATGACAGCAGATGGATTTTCTCAGTGCACACTAGATTTCTATTCCTGTGTACAAAACTCTGCCAAGACTTTGCTAATCTTTAGCTAGAGCCCTGCCCTGGGACCACAGGGCCTTTTCGATCTGCATGTACCTGCCTGGTCTCCTGCCTCCCTTAGCCGTTTCATGTGATTTCTTCTGTTCCATTAGTCACATGTCTCTGGGTTTTGTTCAAGGTCTCTGTCTGGAAGATTGTTCATTTTGCAGGTCCCCTCTGGGAGGTCGTCTGTGACCCCACAGGGTTAGACTTTCATCCTTTGCAGATTCTGCCGGGATCGCCTGCTTCTTTCATTATAAGGGGTCCATGCTGTTATAATTGGATCGTTGACTTGGTTGGTCTTGGTGAGATATAAACATGAAACCATTTTCTTTTCCCTTTAATCATTAGCTTCACATGTGCGGGATGGAGTATTCTTTTATGGCAGATCTGAACATTTTTTTCTGGCCAGTTAGTTTTTCAAAAACCTGAATCTTGCTTCTAATTTGAAATGAGTTTTACTTCCCAGTCTGGGTGAGGCTTTGGGAATGTGGAGAAATGTCTGCCCTGACTCTATCCTGTGCTCTTCGGTTTCCTGCATCTGCATCTTTGATATTTCTGATCAAAATCTGCCCTGGTGTGGGAAGATGTATGAGCACATACTATGTGCTAGGCATGTATTTTAAATGAATGAACGAAGGACACAGGCTTAGGAGTGAATTCCAGTTTATGGATCAGGATTACTTACATCTCTGGACCTCAGGCAAGTCATTTCCTTCTTCTTCCTTTGCCTCTCTTCCTCTCTTCCTCCTCCCTCTTCCTCCTCCTCCTCGTCCTCCTCCTCATCCTCCTCGTCCTCCTCCTCCTCCTTCTTCTTGCCTAAGCCTCAGTTTCTCTACCTTTGGGTTGGCCATCACTACCTGGCACTTAGTAATAGAAAGCCAATAGAAAGTGAATGAAAATGTTAGGCTCAGACATTAGCGTATCATTGAGTCTATGATGGTTGCACCTTCAATATCAGTTCTTGCTCCTAATATGGAGGAGGTAACCGACACCTTCTAGAGCTGAGTTCCCATGTATGTTGATCACAGTCTAATAATTTTGTTTCCTTATCTGCAGTCAGTGCTCTTAACTGGGGACAGAGCAGGGGATAGAAGCCTTCTCTGCAGCGCCCACATTTTTTAATTTTTAAAATAAATTTTAAGCTTTTTATTGATTCTTTGTGAATTTCACATCATGCTCCCAGTCGCACTCATCTTTCCATCCCTTTGCACCCACCCTGTGTCCTCACAACCTTCTCGCTAAAAGAAAGAAAAAACAAAAAGCAAACCAACCAACCAACCAACCAACAACAACAACAGCAAATCTTGTCGTGGAAGCTGTAGTGTGTCCCACAGTATACTCTTTTGTCCATACTTCTTTAATTGCAAATGTTCACTGCAATGAAACATTGGTCTGGTTAGAGGCCTTTGGCTTCTGCTACACCATCAATACTGGATCCTCACTGGGACTCCTCTCAGATCTCCTGTTATTTCCCTGTGACATGGAGATCCTGAAGCTTTGGATCTGCAGGACGGGTCCTTTCATGAACTCTAGCAGTTCTTGAATGGGGTAGATGTTGGGGTGGGCCGACTCAAAGCCCTGGATCTGGGCCTGGGTGGTAGCTGAGTTGGTCAGCCCGCCAGCTCTTCTGAACCCTCACCACTAGGGGGAGCTCTCCAGGACTGTTCAACCAAGGCATAGCCGCAAGCTCTGCTACGCCCTCAGGCTGGCTCACCCTTACCTTTGAATTGCCCAAGTCTGCTGAGCAAATACTGCAGCTGGTGAGGGGCAGAGCCAGCTCTTTTGCTTTATGACTCCAAATCCAGATCTCTGGCCTGCTGCAGGTGGCAAGGGGTAAAGTGTGGGGAGGGTATCTCTCCCAAGCCTGTGCCACCTCACCAGAGATGGGGGGTGGGGTGGGTAGGGCCAGATCTCCTGTGCTCTCGCCATGAGGGCCAACTCTATTGTGCTACCCAGGAGAGGGCTGGGGCCCACTTTCAGGACTGCTATAGCCAGTGAGGCACAAGGCCAGCTCTGCACTGCCCTTGGATAGGAACATGGTGCCAAGCAGCAGCCCAGATCAGGGAAGAGCGCATGGCTCTTGGTCGTAATATGAGCCACCACACCCAGACCACTGCTGTTGGCATGGCCACAGACCACAGACCTAGACGTGGCCCTTAGCAGCAGCATGGGCTGGGCTTGAGATTGCACGTCATGGCCTAAGATAGCAGCACAGGCTACATACATGAAACTGTTCCTCACCTCCATTGATTCTCAGATTCTGCCTCTCTTCATAGTGCTTTCTCTTCACTGCACCACATACTTGCACGCTGTAGTGGCTCCCCCTGTGGGCGGGCCACGTGGCTGTGGGCTCACCGCGTGGAGGTGGGCGGGCCTATTGAATTTTTTTATAAACAGAGTCAGAGTAAGGTATTTTACTGAGAGAAGGATCACTTCTACTCTTGGTAAACAAGATGATATTTGTGGTGTTGGATCGGAGCTAACAGTACATGTTTGCCCTTTGTTGGAGAGGTAGTCATGACACTAATTCATCCTTGTCAGGGCCTTCAGGAAGGCACAGGTGGCCACAGAGTTCTAACTATGGATCTAAATTAGAAGATACAATTGATGGCTTTCATCTGAAAGGAGCATGAACATATTTTGGGGTAAATACATCACTGGTGGTGGTTAAGGGTGTGGTCTCAGGAGCATAAGCTCTGTTTCCAGGACCCGCTGCTGTACAACTTCAGGTTTTCTTACCTGCAAATCAGAGGTATAAAAATAGCACCAGTTTCATAGGAAAGGGCTAAAGAAATAATAAATTATACTATGCTATATTACATTACATTACTTATGTATCCCAAGTCAGCCTCTGCTGTAACTACTCAACAAATATTAGCTAGTATTATGATGTGAAACAGAACTCAGAAGTCATATTAATTTAAAAGATAAAGTGTTTATATATGTGCTGAAGTGAGTGTTAGGTTGTAATTTTACAACCAATTGGGTTTGCTTGTTCATTCTCTGTAGAAAGGAGCGCGTCTCTGAAAAAAAAAAATTGGTACCCAGATAGTCCAAAGTACATCATCCCTGTCATCATGAGCGCTGTTAACACCAGCCTAAGGCATGTGATACCTGTCACACTTGAGGAGCTGCTCACTTTTTCTAACGAGCTGTTGCTGCCAGCAGGGAATGCTTGCATCTTCTTGACAAGCAAGGCCTTTTGAAGTTATTCTTAAGGCATAGGAGAAAAATCTGGCATGGCCTTTTTTAATACTTGAAAGTTAAAAATGGGCTATGAATGGCTTTTGGTGGGTTCAAAATGTTCTGCCTGCTCTGAAAAAGAAAGCTTCTGTGAATTTGCTGAGTATATATGTATGTAAATATGCTGCTATTCTCCTGGCAAAGTCAGAGCATGCTTTCTTGCTTTTGTGGGGGAGCGGCTGTCGAGAGAGGGATTCTCTGTGTGACCCTGGCTGTCCCGGAAATCAATCTGTAGACAAGACTGGCCTTGAACTCACAGATTCACCTGCCTCTGTCTCCCGAATGCTGGAATTAAAGACTTGCACCACCATTACCTGGCATTTATATATATAATTTGTTTTTATTTTGTGTGCATTGGTGTTTTGCCTGTGTGTCTGTGTGAGGTTATCAGAAGGCCTGGAACTGGAGTTACAGATCTGTCATGTAGTTGCTGGGAATTGAACCTGTGTTCTCTGCAAAAACAGCCAGTGCTCTCAACAGCTGAGCTGTTTCTCCAGTCTCCATACTATATTTCCCGTTTGTAAATTTGTCCGTGTCAGGGAACGGCAGTGCTCTGTATTGACACGGGGCTGGCGAGATAGGTGTTGGCTCACTGCTGAGCTGTGTCTGATCTCAGAGAGCGGAAAGTGTACATGATTTCATTCAGTACAGAACATGTGTTCAGGCCTTCAACCCCAGGGCTTGTGAAGCAGGCAGGTGGATCTTTGTGAATTTAAGGCCAGCCGGGGCTACATAGTGAGTTCTAGGACAGCCAGGGATCCTGTCTCAAAAACCCAAATATTAGAATGTGATTTTTGTGATTTATAATCCCTCATGCTGGCTTTCATTTTTTATTTTTATAAACCTTTTATTGATTCTTTGTGAGTCTCGTGTCATGTACACTGGTCTCACTCATCTCCTCATACCTTCATATCTACCTGCACACACACACACACACACACACGCACACGCACACGCACACGCACAGCATAGAAAAACATTTTATTGTGGAAACTGTAGTAGATCACTCCGTCCCACAGTAGATCCTTCTGTCCACACATCTTCACTTGAGAATGTTCACTGCAATGAGTCCTTGTTCTGGTTTGAGGTCTCTGGCTTCTGTGACACCATCAACATTGGACCCTCACTGGGACTCCTCCTGGTTATTCTGCTGTCGAGCTGTGTCATGTAGAACCTGCAGCTTTGTATCAGCAGGACCAGCCCCTTCACAAGTTCACAGATGATGCAGATTTGGGGGCAGGCCTGCTCAAAGTCCTGGATCTGGGCCTGGTTGGTAGCTGAGCTGTCAGCCCCACTGACCCTCCCTTATCCTCACTCCCAGGGTGAGTTTTCCAGCATTGCTCTAGTTAGCCACCCAAAGCTGCCATCAGCAGGGGGCAGGGTCAGCTCTCCTGCTCTCACTTCCTCAGGACGGCTCACCTGCACCCACACCTCCATAGCCAGCTCCACTGTGCTGTCCAGTCAAGGTGCAGGCCCAGTCCTCCCAAGTGCTGTAGCCTGTGAGTTGCAGGGCCTGCTCTCCTAGTGCTACAGACAGTGAGGGGCAGGACTCCCTCTCTCATGACTCCAGCTCTCCCAGCCACTGCAGGTGGTGAGGAGGGGAGGGAGAGGGCCTCACCCTGCATCGACTCTACCTCACACCAGATGAGTGGCAGGGCAGGCTCTCGTATGCTCTCACCTTTGGGACTGGCTCATCTGCTCTGCCTCTGCCCAGATGACACCTCTGCCACTCCTGTGTTGCCCAGATGAAGTGCAGGGTCTACTGTCTGGAGTGCTGTAGCTGCTAATGGAGCCGGATGGGGCCGGCTCTCCTGCTCTCATGACCCTGGGGCCAGTTTTCCTGACTGTGTCACGTGTCGAGGGGCGAGGGTGTTGAGGGTGTCGAGGGCATCACGCCCCAGCCCAGCCCACCTCACAGCAGAGGAGTGGCAGGGACAGTTCTCCCCTGCTTTTGCTCTTGGGCTGGCTCACCTGCATCTTCTTGTTCAGGGCCAGCCCTGTCAAGTTGCACAGGTGAGGTACAGGGCCTGCTCTGCTGAAGGGCTAGTTCTCCTGAGCTCCTGGCCCCACAGCAGTTCTGACTCAGACTGCAGGAGGTGGAGAGGGCTGGGGGGTGGGACTCACCTCTGCACTAATGCCACCCCACAGCAGATGAACAGGTTCCTGAGTATGGGTTCAACTCTCCCAAACTCCTGCCCTCAGGCCTGCTCTCCCATGCCCTTGCTTCTAGGATCAGTTCCACTGCTTCCAGCTCTCTTGAAGGCTGCCACCTGGTGAGAGATGAGGCAAGCTCTCCAGAAACGCATCATCCAGTGAGGGGAGGGGCTCGTTATGTATAGCCCTGGACACCCAAGTTGTCCGTGGCTGCTGCCATGGCCAGGGACATCCCCATGTTCTCTGGTGGCAATACCAGCTACAGACATGACACTGACCTCTGCCAGTGTAGAGTCAAAGACCCAGACATGGCCCTCAGTGTCAGCTCAGGCTGGGACTTCACCGTGGCCCCAGGGGCAGGGTTGACTGCTGACTACAAGCTCCTCCTCTCTACCCAGTTCCATTTCTCTCCATAATGCTCAGGCTGCCCCACTTCTCTCTCTCTCTCTCCCCCCATCTCCCATCTGACCACCACATACTCGCACATTGTGCTGCCTCCCACTGCAGGCTGGCCACGGGGTGGGGACCCTTGGGTGACATTCTCCATCTGTGCTGTGTGGCATAGCAGCATGTATTTTGGGTGTCTTTGGGCCACCTGTGTGTGTGCTGGAGGGCAAGTCTGTGGACGGCATGCCTCTGTCTGTCTGTCTGTCTGTCTGTCTGTCTGTCTTCCTCCTCCCGCACTGCACTGCCTAGATTACATTTGATTTGATTTTTGTGAGTCCTAGGTAGGCATCAAGCTAGGATGAACCAAGCACTGCCCTCTGCTCTGCCCTTGACTGATAGAAGAACGCCAACAAGGCGTATCTTTGCCCACTGCCAGGGGGCCTCATACTGGCTTAAAAATAATATTTTGTGAAAAATTTCCTTACAGAGACAAATTAATTATGTGTGGGAAAATCTCCCTGTGACTCCCCCCCCCCCCCAACAGCTCCTGCCACTGTCAACATTTGCCTTGTTTGGTCCATCCATCGGCCAGCTCTCCTGTTACCCAACCCAAGTTCTGGGAGCTGAGAAACAGCGGAGAGAAAATAAAGTTTATTGAAGGTCTAGTACCTTGACAAGGTGTGTGTGTGTGTGTGTGTGTGTGTGTGTGTGTGTGACTGTCTCCTGAGAAAAAGGCATCTTGGGAGCTCAGGTCCACAAAGGGCAGCTTTAGGGCAGTTGCAGTGGGTGAGGGGTAGGAAGGGCAGGTGATGGGCGTGGCTCATGCCATCTAGACTTTGTGTCTTCCTCTCTCCTTTAATAGTTTCAGGTGGGAACATCGTAACTGACCTTACCTTGCTAGAGCTAGCTCCCATATCTTTTGGGGACAGGGTCTTGCCTCAGACCCACGAATTCCTTGCTGCATCGTTCCAAATGCTAGGATCACAGGCATGCACCAATACACTTAGTCCCTGTAATTCTTTAGATAAACACACACGTCTTCTGAAAATTAGGCCTCCTAGCCACGTGCATGCTTTGTGTTAGTCTGTGCACAGGGATAGAATATGGGCTGTGTGTGTGTAAAATTTACACTTTCTGATGCTGTCTCAAGGTCACAAGATGCTGAGTTTTATACATTTAAAGAAGATGATTTAGCAGTTAGTGTCTTAGCCACTGGTGCATGGGTTTTCCTTAGGACTGAGATACCAGGCAAAGACAGGCAAATAACAACTCAGGACGGGCCAGTTGCTTTAAAAGTCCCCATCTTTATTTTGCTAAAATATCTTAAACCCAATTCCAAACATGTCATTATGCTCTAAATATTTATGTGTGCATTAATAAGGGCTCAGTGCCATTATCACACCTAATAAAAATTATGATAACTTTTTGATGTCATTCAACACTAACTCACCTTTATCATCTGAATAGTATTTTTTACAGCAGGCTTCTCAGGATTAGGATTCCCGCCATGGGGGAGAGGGGCAGGAGGGGGGAAAGAATAACTAAAGCTATGACCAATCACAATGGTTTAATGGGAAGCAATTTTTCAAACTGTGAATATGTTTTCTCCATTCTGCTTTCTTCCTTTTGTGACTTTTGCCCTTGGTACCTTGAGATAGCCATCATCTGGGGAAGACCAGGGTTTATACCAAAGGTAGGGGAAAAGAAAGAACAGGAAACAAATAGAAAAAAACCTAACTAATGCTCCACCCGCCCCAAGTCCCTTATAGGCCAGGTGCTGTACTCAGAGGTGTTTGGGGGGCATTGTCGGTGGTGTTGGGCACGAGCTAGCAGTACATGTTTGTCCTTCTTTGTGGGAGAAGCAGCCATGACCCTGAATGCAGATTCAGCTTTGGCAGGGTCTTCAGGAAGGCACAGAGTGGCTATGGCGTTCTAAACGATGGATGCCCAGTAAATTAGAAGGTGTGATCGATGGTTTTTTATGTGAAGGGAGTGTGAACATGTTATGGAGGAGATACAGGGACTGATGAGAGCTCTGGTCCTTACCTTTAGTTAGGTGCCTGCTGAAAACAAACGGCTTTCTTTGCAGGACCAGACATACAGAGAAAGAACTTGCTTTCCCTTTTGCATGATGTCCCCATTGTCCCCCCCACTCTTCTTTCTGGTTGTACTTTCAGGCCCCTAGTTGGGGGGAGGGGAGCACTTGTAACAACATTCCAAGTGACCAAATGTTATGTGGCCCCTTTGTTTTGTCTATACCATTTTTCCTACTAACTTGTGGGATTTTTTTCTTCTCCCCCTGATGCTTTTAAGTGTTAAGACGATATGAGATAATTACTTTTCTTTGCATTTGGGTGGATAATTAATAAGCTTAAGGTTTTCTTGTCCTCCATTTCCCAGGGTATTTATAGAGGCAATGGCTAGTCTTTGTTGTCTGAGGAGGCACAGTGTCTAGGGTTGCTCCATATTTGTAGGAAGAGTGTAAGGTGGAAGTTCTTCACCTATTGGTAGATCTGGAAGCAGAGAGCTCAAACCAGAACCATTTATCACCTTGAAGGCCTAGCCCCAGAAATATCTTTATACCAGCTAGGCTATAGTCCCAGAGGGCCTACCAAGTCTGATACTCAGAGTTTGATCTCCAGGACCCACATATTAGGAGAGAACCAGCTCTCAGATTGTCCTCTCAGGAATTTGACATGCCCCGCCTCCTTTTAGTCTCATTGATAAAAGAATAATAAAAATAAAAAGACTTGGAAGGAAGCTTAAGAGCAGTTATATTAGAGTTTGAGGGGGAAACAACAGGGCAAGCAAGCTATAGATCTCAGCAGCTGCCAGGAGAAGGGAGATGAGAGGAGGAAGGGCCATGCCGTCTGAGGTGGGCATGGTGGGCAACCGTGGGGATCAGCGCAGCCACGGGCAGACAAGCACTTACTTAGCTGAAGCTTCAGGGGACAAGGGAGAAAACCCTGGGTGAAATGAGAAAACCCGGGGTGCTCAGGAAAGCATGCTTGGGAGGGAGAGAGAGCAACCATTCCAGGCAGGCTCTGCAGTGCTATGGGCTGAAAAATCTGTTGAGTGGCTGTTCTGTGGGAGGGGCTTTTGTGAAGGGTAAGATCAAGGCTCATTAAGGGGATAATTATTCCTCCCACATTCTTAGCATGTTTTCTAGTTACTCAGCTTTCCTGTGGGGAGGACTCCACAGCTGATTGACAGGCCCAGCTTAAGGGAGGAGACAATAGTTGTAGTGTTCTAATCTTCGGAGTAGATCAGAATGTCAAGGTTTCACCCAGGGCCATTCTTTTGACCATGAGGAAATAGTTTGCGTTAATGGGCCTCAACAAAGCCTTAATATTTCTACAGTTTTACCTGGTATTTCAAAGACCAAGGTGTGGGGAAACTGATTTTACCTTTTTAGTGTTGTCAAGGAAATGAAAAGTGGGTCCCAAGCATAGTCTGAGGTAGGGCTCCATCCTTAAAGCCCCCAAGACCACTGTAACATTCCTCCCCTCAAGAGTTGAGACTCCAAAATCCTATGGGAGTCTTCTTGGGATTGGGAAATAGAATTCATTTCCACCATGAAAACTCAGAGATCCAGCTCCAGAGCTGCTCAGGAAGAGGAATGGAGTGCCAGTCACACCTTGGGCACAGCCTCTGGGCAGGGTGCTCAGAGGACCAGATATGGCAAGAGACAAAGAACTCTTTTCTGACATGCTAAGCCTGGCTAGAACCAGAGACAGTTCCTACTTCTGAACAAGGGCAAGAGTTAGACCTGCTCACCATCAGGGTCCCTGCCCTAGACCACACTTGTTCACTGTCAGGGTCCCTGCCCCACACCTGCTCACCATCAGGGTCCCTGCCTCACACCTGCTCACCATCAGGGTCCCTGCCCCACACCTGCTCACCATCAGGGTCCCTGCCCCACACCTGCTCACCATCAGGGTCCCTGCCCCAGACCACACCTGCTCACTGTCAGGGTCCCTGCCCCAGACCACACCTGCTCACTGTCAGGGTCCCTGCCCCAGACCACTCCTGCTCACTGTCAGGGTCCCTGCCCCAGACCACACCTGCTCACTGTCAGGGCCCCTGCCCCACACCTGCTCACTGTCAGGGTCCCTGCCCCAGACCACACCTGCTCACTGTCAGGGTCCCTGCCCCAGACCACACCTGCTCACTGTCAGGGCCCCTGCCCCACACCTGCTCACTGTCAGGGTCCCTGCCCCAAGCCCATCTATTAGTTTCTATCTCTCTCCTGTTCTCATCAATCTGCCTTCCAATGCATTTGGAGCATGTGTGGCCCAGGCACTATAATGTAATAAGAACGTTTAAAATACATAAAGGTCCAGATCCTGTGAAGGCTGTTCACCATGCCGGTCACACATAGGATAATTCTTATGTAATAGTATTAGCTTCAAAGCAATGCAGGAATTTACATAATAACAACCAGCCATGTAAAAATAAACATGCCATATACAACACCCAATACACACATACATACCACACATACATAATATACACATATTACATACATACACACTCCACATAGACACCACACACACACACATACACACATACATACCACACATACATAATATACACATATTACATACATACACACTCCACATAGACACCACACACATACATACACACATACCCCAAATACACCACTCATAGACCTACATACACATACCACAGGTAACACACGTACACATGCATACACATGCACATGCATACACATCACCACACACCACACACAGGTGGGGGTGTGTTCAGAGTGTTATCCTTTCCCCAGAAGGGAAGGCCTGCCATGTGTCTTTGAGTAGGGACTGAGGGGTAATGCCTTTATTTAGCTTTCTTTCCCCAGGGCCCAGAGCAGAACAGAGCCTGGAGCTCAGGGCAGTGCAGGGTTGAAAGCCTGTGTGCAAGAAGGGGTGGGGTGTGCTTTGAGGAAAGAGGAGACTGGGGCCAAGCACCCTGCCCACCTCCTCACCTCTGTGCTCTCTCCCATCGAATCCCTGAGTGTTTAGTTGTTGGCCTTTCTAAGATGCCCCGGCCCTCATTAGTTAACAGTTATTTATCCTGAGGGTTGGCTCCTGATAATGGGATAACAGTTAATAACAGCTGTTCATTGGGTGCTTCCTACAGCCTGGGCAGGTCCAGAGCAGGTTGCACACTCTTTCTTGAACTCGCTGGTCTCATTACCAGTCACATTTCGGGTAGGCCTGGGCGGCCGGGTGGGAGCAGGGAGGAGGATGAGTTGGGGCATCTTTCAAAGGTACTCCCTAGGCTGCTGGTCCCAGGCAGTCCTGGAACAGCAAAGTGCAAAGGATTGCAGCTGTTTATTCTGGAGCTGTGCCAGGCAGGCAGGCCGCAGCATCTGTGATAAGAAAACAGGCTCCCTGCAGGTGGGTGGGACTCACATCTAATGGCTTTGTATTTGGGCTTGATGTGCCTAATTTCAAAGTGCAGGACTTTCTCAAAGTGCCACAACTTGCCAGCGGGTCTCTTGGTGGGGGGTGGGGGTGGAGTGGTCCTTCTGAACCTCTGAACCCTGAAAAGCCAAGGAAGAGAAAATGATCTCTGTTTCTAAAAGCAAGCCTCGGGCTGTGTGCTGGCTCCTTAGAAAGGGTTGTGAGGGATCACTGTCCGCTGGAGAGTGTGTCCCTTTCCGGAACGGAACGTGCTGGCCTGCTCCCTTCCAGGCCCCAGCCCTGCAGCAGAGGGCTCTCAGTTCCAGCTGCGGGGAGGACCTGGCAGGCCCCACTGTGCTCAGTGGGACATCAGCGGAATAGAAACATTAGCCTTAATGGGAAAGGCCTGTGTGCAGACGGAAGCAAGACAATAGCTCCCAACTCGAGCACTTGCAGGCCATCAGGTCATTTGACCCCTTCCTGTGAGGCAGGAGCAGCCTGCTCTGTACAGTGAGGGGCCAGAGGGCAGGCCTGGCTTGCAGATCCACTCTTTTGGACCATCTGGACCCTGTGCAATACAGCACTGAGTTCTTTGGGGTCTGTAAAGGAGGATCTGGGGAAACTCCAAGCATGTTTTCGATGGAGGGAGATCTGGGGGACTATTCCTGGGTTCATATCCAACCATTGAAGAACTGTTTGGTTATGAGCAGACCACTGGACTCCAGACAGCATCTATGTGACAGGTGCGGCAGTGTGTGTTTGTGCACAGATTTATATCAACAGTGGATTTATAGATGCCCGGTTGGTGAATTTGCTTGCAGTTCTAGTTTTCTTTCTATTGCTATGGTAATGACCATGATCTAAAGCTACCTGGGCAGGAAAGGGTTTATTTGGGTCACATGTCCATCACAGTCCATTCTTGAGGGAAGTCAGGGTAGGAACTCAAGGCAGGAATCTGGAGGCAGGAACTGAAGCCGAGGTCATGCGTGGAAGAGCACTGCTTACTGGCTTGCTCTTTATTTCTTGCTCGGCTTGCTTTCCTGTGCATCCCCGGACCATCTGCCCAGGTGGCGTTGCTCACAGTGGCTTGGACCCTCCCACAGTAATCATCAGTCTGGAGAATGCCACACAGGCGGCTCCACAGGTGAATCTGAGGGAGGCGTTTTCTCGGCTGAAACCATCCTCCGTCACTCTTCTGTTGATTCTTTGAGGTAGAGTCTCTCAGTCAAACCCAGAGCCTGGTGATATAGCTAGCCTCGCTGAGCAGCTGGCCCCAGGGATCCTTGTCTGTGCTTTCTGAGGTTGCAATTACAGCTGGACGCTCATGTTCGCCTGGCATTTACATGGGTTTTGAGGAGCCAAACTGTGGTCCTCTTGCTTGTGTGACAAGCGCTTTAACCGTTATCTCCCTAGACTCAACTACAGCAGTGTTAAAGGGAGGCCCCCTTCTCTGTCTAGGAAATTCTTCTTCACAAAGAAGATCTTAGGAGCACTGTTGACTGGCCTGGGTCTCTCTGAGCTCCAGCCTCATAGGTGGGCCTAACATTTCTGGGCTCCTATTCTTTCATTTGTCAAAAGGAGATGACCTCATCCTGACACCCTTGACCATAGCACCCATCCATGGTATGTTGTGAGGACCAAACAAGAGGACTGTGGGCATGCTTTTGAAAACTGTAAAGAACAAGGCATATGAGAGCGACGGCATCATTGCTTAGTGATGGGCCCCAGGTCTGTTGTCCAACAGAGTATCTCGGTTCTGCTTCAACCTGCTTCCAGCCGTAGTCTGTACTGCTTCATGGGAAATGAGTTCCATGTGGCCACCCTGAGGTAAAATGGAAAATATTATCTTTTAATTTTTTTTTTATTCCCTCCCATCAAAGAAACACAAGAAAATTTCCCTAGTACATTAGAAAAAAAAGCTTCACTCCTGGCTGGCCTTTGTCAAATCTGGTGTCCTGGCTTGTGCTGTTACCTGTGGACTCATTTTGGCCTTTGAAGGTACCACCATAATTTTATAGGAAGACAAAGAGGAGACATTTATTAATGACCTCTTGGGGCCCAGGCAATGTGCTAAGTGCTTTAGGTAAAGCCTTTGTCATCTTTACAGTGGTCCTGCCAAACAGATGTGCTCTCTTCATTTCATAAGGCTAGAGAGATTAAAGAGTTTGCCTATAGTCACACAGACAGCCAGGGGTGGGGCCAGCAAGGGGCATGGGAAATGGTGAAGGCAGTTGGCCCTGGTGCCAACGGGCTTGGGAGTCGCATGGTTGTGCAGTACCATGTTGCTTTCCTCTTGGTGATCTTGGGTAAGTTACTAAATCCCCAGTGTTTCCAGATGTAGAAAGAATGGTTACTCTGGTGTGGATGTTGTAAGATGGAAATAAATGCATGTACATCCAGCCCCTATCTCAACCCCTGACTCAGTGATAAGCGGTGATAGAACAAGACCTTTGACACCCTCATCTGCTGTCTGCACATACACAGAGGAATGTGTGCCCTTACACATGTGCACACATATCACACACACACACACATAGACATTCACTCACAAGTACAATGAATCAACAGTCCTCTGTTGACAGAGATTGGCATCACTTGTGCTGGGGAAAGAGAACCTATCCATGGTCCAGCTCCAGCATCACACAGCAGAACAGTGAAGCATGACCGTGCTGTGACAAGGAGCTGATGGGGGTGCCGGAACCAGGTTTATGTGCACAAAGTCCCTCACCAATTCTACTGAAATAACACACTTTCCATGGTTTGGCTTTCCTCTCTTTAAACTGGCAATGGAACTTACTTTAGTTATAGGATTCTATTACCTTATGTTAAAGGTAATGTTGTGGCTTTCCGTGCCTTTAGGCATTGTTGGTCTATATGGGTCCAGGAAGGCAAAGGGCACAGATAACATTGAACAGGGCTGGGGGTGGGTTTGGAAGCCCTGTGAGTATGTATAGTGATTAAGACACATGGGACCTGCTGTAGGGAGTCAGATCAACTTACTTGGGGGTGACTCAAGGCTTACATAGTTTTGGGGGATGGAGGATAGAAACTTCCAGGATGGGCAGAAGTCATTGGCTAAAGAGTTAGGGTGTTGGAATGCCACGTTAGCATTGGGAAGCATTTCATGAATCTCAGGTGCTAGCTGAATGAGCTCTTAGAAGGAGAAAGGAAGTTGAATCTGTGATCTGACTAAGGCTACGTGACATGACATCCTGTGGTGTGTGGTGAGGGGTTTGAGTTTCCCTAGATAAAATCAGTGATGAGGGAGCCTGGCCAACCAAGGGAGTCCTCCATATTATGTCAGTCTCAGAGGCTATCTGGTCAATGATAGACTTCAACCTTAATTAGCAGAGTTTTCCCACATGATATGTGGATAGGTCTGGCACATTGTGGAAGTTTATTAAGAATTGTTCGCTCACCTGTTGTCTTTGAATAGAAGACAGGAAATCCAAGAGGCAGGGCTTAGGGCCTGTGTGAAGAGGGAGGTGGGAAGACTGTGTAAGAGCTGAAGGGGACAGAAGCCAGTAGGAACTGTGTCTTCCAGACACAACAGGACTGCCCCACATAGGAGCTCACAGAAACTGTGCCAGAATGCACAGGGCCTGCACAGGTCCCCGTGCTGGGAGGGGAAGAAGACACAACACACATACCTATCTCAGAAGCTATCTCCAGGTGATAACCACTCACAGAGCAAAAACTAGTTTTCTCCAATGAAGACTTGCGGGATATGCAAACCACACTTAAGGGCAGAGCTCATGACCAGCAGAAGATAGCCAACATGAAATGAACTCAATAGCATTTGTTTGGGGATTTCCTTTTTTTCCCCCCCTTGTCTTTTGGCTTTACCAGTCTTTTGTTTGCATATCATGCTTTCTGATTTTGTATTTTTTATGGTTTTTCTCTCTTTCTGTGTTTCTGATGTTTTCCTTTTTTTCTCTTTTAGTTATATTTTTATTCTGGCTTGTTGGCTTGCCTGTTTGTTTTCTAAAGAGAGAAAGAAAGGTCATGGAGTCAGGTGGGAGGGAAGGGAGGGAGCATCTAGGAGGAGTTAGGGGAGGGGAAATTGTGATCAGTATATATTATATACTATGTATAGTAATATCACTTGTATAAAATTATTTTTAATAAGAAGAAATGCTAAAAAAATTAATTTGAGGGACCCCGTTTCTAATTTTGTAGATGAAAAAGCCAAGTTACAGAGATAGATGGCTTAGCTTAGGAGTGGAGACCTACCCAATTCCTATTTCACTTATCACACGCCTGCATGTGTGTGATGTATTTGCCGTGACTACAGCAGAGGGGACATATGAGGTCATTCAACACTGGCTGGCTACTCGCTCTGTTACACAATCATAGGACTTGGTCTTGTTTACCAGGAGAAAAGGTTATTTTGACCAGTTCAATTTTTTCCCTTAGAGCTCAAGTTAGTGTTTTATTTATTACTGAAGTTTCAGTCTGTGACAAGTCAAGTTTATGAACAACATTAACCCTCGGACATGGCGAGGGCACAGGAATGTTTATATTCCCCTGCTATAAAGTGTTCTCTTGGACTCCTGTCCACCCACAGCTTCCTCGGGTGTTAGTTACCTAAGCTGGGGACCTGGCAATGATGCTCTGGTCTGAGTCATCTGGGCTTCCTCTCAGCTTCTGCAGGACTTTCTGTCTGTGGGTTCTCAGCTCACTCTCCTGTCCTCCCTGGGGAATTGGTTCCAGCCTGGTTTCAGCTGTGTCTACTCCCACCGACACCTCCCAGCCTCCAGGTCAGCTCTCCTTGGCCACCTTTATTTTATTTTTTTTATTGATATATTTTTTTATTTACATTTCAAATGATTTCCCCTTTTCTGGGTCCCCACTCCCCGCAAGTCCCATAAGCCCTCTTCCTTCCCCCTGTTCCTCCATCTACCCCTTCCCGCTTCCCTGTTCTGGAATTCCCCTATACTCCTGCACTGAGTCTTTCCAGAACCAGGGGCCACTCCTCCATTCTTTTTGGACATCATTTAATTTGTGGATTATGTCTTGGTTATTCAAAGTTTCTAGGCTAATATCCACTTATCAGTGAGTGCATACCATGATTGATCTTTTGAGACTGGGTTACCTCACTTAGTATGATGTTCTCCAGCTCCATCCATTTGTCTAAGAATTTCATGAATTCATTGTTTCTAATGGCTGAATAGTACTCCATTGTGTAAATATATCACATTTTTTGTATCCATTCCTCCGTTGAAGGACACCTGGGTTCTTTCCAGCTTCTGGCTACTACAAATAGGGCTGCTATGAACATAGTGGAGCATGTGTCCTTATTGCATGCTGAAGAATCCTCTGGATATATGCCCAGGAGTGGTATAACAGAGTCCTCAAGAAGTGTCATGCCCAGTTTTCTGAGGAACCGCCAGACTGATTTCCAAAGTGGTTGCACCATCTCTTCAGATCTCTGAAGAAGGAAATCGAAGAAAATCTCAGAAAATGGAAAAATCTTCCATGCTCGTGGATTGGCAGGATTAATATAGTTAAAATGGCCATCTTGCCAAAGGCAGTCTACAGATTCAATGCTATCCCCATAAAAATCCCAACTCAGTTCTTCATAGAGCTAGAAAGAGTAATTCTCAAATTCATCTGGAATAATAAAAAACCCAGGATAGCTAAAACTATTCTCAACAGTAAAAGAACTTCAGGGGGATTCAGTATCCCAGACTTTAAACTTTACTACAGAGCAATAGTGATAAAAACTGCATGGTATTGGTACAATGTCAGGCAAGCAGATCAATGGGATGGGATTGAAGACCCAGAAATGAACCAACACACCTATGGTCACTTGGCCACCTTTAGACTTCCATTTCCAGTGTCTTCAGAGACCCCCCCTAATGTTCCCTCCAACTGGGCTCTGACACCTTCCACATCTGCTGCTCGAACTGACAGACATCTGGAGTGGTACCCTGTCCACCAAAGGGTGCCACAGGATAGTTACATGAATGTCTCCTGTCGCTTTCCTAACACACTCTGTGTTTTCAGTCTAATTCTCCAATGCGGGCCACAGGCATGGCCTGCTCAGATCCAGCTCAACCCAGCTCAGTTTCTGGGGCTGTCTCTCACTCATATATTTACCTTACATAAATCTCCACTCTTGTATTTACCTTATGTCGTCACTGACATCTTTGAGAGCCCAAGTGTTCTCACAGACTGTTTCCTTTGATGTCTTGACTTCCCAGCTCCGTGTCTAGCTGACACATCCTCATCTGTTGGGTCCCAGCTTAGAGTTCATGTCTTAGGGGATTCCTTTCTAGAGACTTCTGCATTATTGCAATCAAAATCTTCCTGTTACTCTTCTTCTGCCATAGGCCTCAAGTTATAATTGCTGGTTTATCTCGATGCCCATGTGATTATCTATTTATTTTAATTAAGCATTTTTCATCCATTGTACACGGGACTGTTACATAAGGGCACTTTCATACAAATACAAATTTCATGCAAATTGAACACAGTCTCCCACCATATCCTTCTCTTCCTTTTCTTCTTCTCCCTCATCCTGTTAGATTCCTTTATTCCCATTGTCAGCTTTCCTCTATTTCCATGCCATATATACATGCATAGTTCATATAATATAAAATCTAGGAAACACAAAATAGAGAAAACAAGATATTTGTCTTTCTGAGACAGGATTGATTTGCTCTGTGATGATCGGCGGTTGTATTGACTGTCCTGCAAATGTTATAACTTTGTTCTGTGTCGTGGTTAAAACAGACTTCGTTGTGTACATACATAGCATCTTCATCATCTATTTCTTCGTTGATGGATACCTACCTATTATGAGTAGTGCTGCAGAAGGCATCAGTGCTCAGGTATCTCTGCGATATGTGGAGTTCTTTAAATATCTGGCTTCACTACCTGGCAGAAGCAACTTAAGGGAGGAAGGGCTCCTTTTGGTTTGCAGTTAACAGGGTTTCAATCAGTCATGGCAAGTAAGGCACGGCAGCTGGTGTGAGTCAGTCACAGAGTGGGAATGGGCAGCAGCTCTTCCTCAGATGGCATTGCCCAGGAAATGGAGTTCTAGCAGGAACTGGGGATGGAACCCTCAAGGCCTACCCTGGTAGCCTGGCTTGGTCCTCAGTCCCAAAAGTTCTGCAACCTACTAAAACAACCCCATTAGCTGGGGACCAAATGTTCAAACATATAAGCCTGTTATATGAAGACATTTCAGATTCAAATAATGACAGCTAACTTCAGAAGAATGGTCTCTCCTGAAACCTGCACACATGCTTGGCATAAAGTGAGCCCTCAGTAAATAGCCATTCAGTAAGTGAACAAGCAGTCTGTGCTCAGATACAGCTCTTCCTTTTCATTCTCCAAACAAGAATGACTACCAGCTTCCTCTAACCTTATATCCTGCGTGTTTCTCCAATCTCCCCTTCTCTCCGTCTTCTCTGCTGGCCTCATAATCTAGACTTGGTTTCACCATGACACTACTAAAAACACATTTTCAATGGTAACTACACCACAATTCTTACTCCATACACAGCTATGAAAAGACCTTTTTACAATAACAGCTTGTTTATACTACTGTGCTGCTCAAACCCTCTCAAGATGTCCCTTGTTGCCTCTGGATTTGTGGCCAAGGTCTCTTGTAAGATCTCGCTGGCATTCGAGGTGCCTTGGTTAGACTTGCCTTTCTCCACCTTTATTTTTGTCCACTCCTTGCACGTCTCTGTGTTTGCCAGAAAGCACACTTCTTGAGCACAAAGAGTATCATTTGATGTATTTGAAGCTCTACCCAAGTTACTTAATTTTAGTTATTCATGGCTGCATCATAACCTCTTCCCAAATATGCAAATCATTAAAACAATAGCCTCTTGTCATTTTTCCTGTACCCTCAAGTCAGCTGGATGAACCTGTCAGTTTGGGACAGTCTTGAGAGATTTTGACTGGGTTAGCTTGTATAGCAGTCATGTGTCATATGAGCCTGAAGGTTGTCTGGACAGTTAAGAATGTCACTGGCTTATTCAGCCATTAGAAACAATGAATTCATGAAATTCTTAGACAAATGGATGGAGCTGGAGAACATCATACTAAATGAGGTAACCCCGTGTCAAAAGATCAATCATGGTATGCACTCATTGATAAGTGGATATTAGTCTAGAAACTTTGAATACCCAAGACACAATCCACATATTAAATGATGTCCAAAAAGAATGGAGGAGTGGCCCCTGGTTCTGAAAAGACTCAGTGCAAGAGTATAGGGGAATTCCAGAACAGGGAAGCGGGAAGGGGTAAATGGAGGAACAGGGGGAGGGAAGAGGGCTTATGGGACTTGCGGGGAGTGGGGACCCAGAAAAGGGGAAATCATTTGAAATGTAAATAAAAAATATATCAATAAAAAACAAGAATGTCACTGACTAAGAAGAATTAACTTGCTATATGTGGCTTATCATCCTCTTCTAAGTTATCCCCAAGGGCCTGGCGGCTTGGTGGTACGGGTGATCTGTAGTTATAGGGAGGCGAGAGAAAGAGAGGAAGTGGAATACCAAGAGTATTCATCACGTTCTACTTGTGTTAAGTAGAACTTGTGTTGGTGCTGTCTCATTGGCCAGAGTATGCAACATGGCCAAGCCCAGGGACAGAATGGAGGAGACCAAGTCGGGAGTAGATACAGAGAATCTGTTATTACTACAGCCAGCACCTCGACGGTTTTATAATAACTACACGACATGTTGGAGCAGCTATAATGAAAGCAGTCTTTTTTCAGTCATAGCAGAATCTAGGTCAATTCCTAACATTGTTCTTACTCCTCTGCAGGTCATAAACAGACCCTGGATATCCACAAACAGCACAGAGTTGTAGCTCTTAGGGTACATGCCCATAGTACATGCCCACAGTCCGACTTCTGTGGAAAAGAGTATCTGTATTTTTTACTTGGTTCTCGAAAATGCCCTCCTTGCCCCCATGGGGCACTTGGAGACCACTTATTTTTATTATTTTTAAAATTTTTGTTGATTTTTTGGGGGGACAAGTTCTCATCATATAGCTCTAAGTGTCCTGGAATTCACTATGTAGAGCAGGCTGCTGTCAAAGTCTAGCTTTGACACATTAGGGCCTAAAAGAGGAGATATGGAGTCAGCCTATTACACAGACACAGGAATCTTCTTTTTAGGCCTCTATTAACTTTATTTTGGGGGAAACCATACACACACACACACACACACACACACACAAAATGAAGCAACGCTTTGACCAACTTCATTTCTTCTCCCGCAGTTTATATATCCCAGCAAAATCTTTCAAGCAATATAAAAATTACAATGTGGTTACATTCTAGTTTCCTTTAAGCAAATAATTACAATGAGTTCCTCAATACCTTTACACGAGTAAACATTTTATGTATTACAGGTGGAAATGATTCTCAAGAACCCACGCACATTCCCCTCTAAGCAGCTTGTTATAGATTAACAAAGCGTGAACAAGCAAGGTTATTTTTTCTCAGCTAGTTTCTCTTATTGGCAGGCTGCAACTCACAGTTACAAAGAAGGGATCAATCATTCTATTATTTATCTTTAAAAGGCAATCTCATAAAAAAAAAATCTTAAGAGAATCGCAAATCCAAACTCTTATATATAGAAAACAGTCCTTTCTGCTTTAACTCCTCAGAGTGACCACCTACTACTCATCAACAGTTTTTTATTAAATCATATCTGGAAGTTGAGGACAAAACCGGGTACAAGAAATTAGTCATCACCTTGATCACCAGCCCAGCTTGAGCAAGAGAGGCCTGTCAGTCAGTGCCAGTTGGGCTCTGTCGTTCTTGTTCCCTGACCTCAGAATAATCTCTTGCTCAATAATCAAGACTCTGTGCCTTTCTGAACTTTAAATTGTTCCCCAAGATTTCCTACATCAAAGCCACTAGCAAAAACATCTTAAGCTAACTTTACTAACAATCTACATCTCCAAATTCTTTCTAAGGGCGATGGTCTTAGCTAACGATCTGAGTTTTTTCTGAGGGTGGTGGTTCAATCATTAATCTGCTCCAGCATCAATGCTTGAGACAGATCAATCATTATTATTGTAAGTGCCAATGACACTGCCCAGTGAGGGGGCTGAAAACCCTCTAAGAGTTTTCATAGAACTCATAGATTAGGGGTGATGTGAGGGCACCAAGCAGAGCGATGGTGCTCCGTAACAGCAGAAAGTCCTCAGGACACAGTCCTCGGGCTCTGCCTTTCCCAGGCACACCCGTTGTGATTGCACTAACCAATAGGCCACTCTCCACGAGTTCTAAAGCTGCTTGCTGCTCTTTTTGTGTGGACTTTTCATGTGCCCTTGAACTCACAGAGACCAGTCTGTCTCTGCTTCCCAAGTACTGGGATTAAAGGAATGCACCATCATGCCGGGTGCAAACCACTCTTAAAAATAAATATACTCTTGCATCTTTTTTTTTTTTTGATGTGGTGTTTTTATCTGCTGAGAACCCGCCCCCCCCCCCAGGCTCTTAGTCATCTGCCAGTGGTGAATGGGGCTGGTTGTGACTTGTCTGACCATCTAGAAGGCTGGCGCTGGCTTTGAACCTTCCATCCTGCTGATTCAGCCTTCGAGATGGGGGCATGCTTGACGGCCTGTGCCCAGGTCTGGCTTGCTTCTTCAGCACCGCTTCCCTTCCCTTTGTGACTTTCAGCATCTGGGTAAATGACACTAGGATTTTGTTTTGAGTTTGTCTTGCATATTTCTTGTATTTTAGAAGTAGTGCCTTTGACAAGATACAGGAGAAGGAAGAATGGAGCTATTGCTTTTTTTTTTTTTTTTAGTTCCAGGTTCTTCCTCTTAGTGTACAAACGAGAAACCTGGAGTCCAGAGACCAGGGAGGACTTTCCCAGGGGCACACGGGTGGGTCAGTGTAGGACCCAAAGTGGACAGCCCTCTAATGCCCCACCATGCTGCCCACGCTGTTTCTCTGTACCAGCATTGTTTTAGGGAAAGAAAACTAACTTCATATGAAAAGATTTAAAAGCATCTAAGCTCTCAGTTGCATAACCAAAACGTTCCATTTTATTTACTAGTGGTGTTTCTTTTTCTTTTTTAAAAAGTCTTTTTAGATGTTTGGCGATATGTTTATTTCATTACAGAACTGGCAATGTACAGTCATTCAGAATTCATCCGAGTCCTTAAACTTTCAACACTCTTTGACACAGGGTATAGATTATGCTGAGGTTTTCATTGTCCTAGATCAGCTACAAAAGTTGATCTGTGATCAAAGAGTGAGATGTGTTTGTCTAGAAGCCAGGTTTTCCAATTTGGAGTCTAGTGCCCTGTCCAACACATAATTTTTGTCGAAGAATGTCATATTTTTCTAACTGATTAACATGATAGCTGTAACTAGGTCATACTTGCTTTGTGCTTGGCAATGTTAACTTTGCTTTTCACTTATTAACTCATTTAATCCTTAAGACCAACCCCTTGGGGTACATATTAGCATCATTCCTACTTTATAAACAGATGTATTCATGAGGGAATAGATTGATAATATTAAATATTCACTTACATATTTTCCAGGTTTTGTAAAGGTTTATTTTTCACTTTTAACCCTGGACTCATTGCCGTCACATCCAGTTCTTCATGTCCCAAGATGTTATCACGTGGTGGTTTGATAAAGCATCAGCTATCAGTTAAGATGTTTTTTTGGCTCAATAGAAGACTTGGATAAGAGTGGCTTAGGAAGCAGGCTGCTTCGGCTGGTTCAACAGACAGACAACTGTTACCTCCACTGCTTCCGCCTTTCTCCTCCTCTTTCCTCACCACGTCGGCTCTTGTCTGAAGGCTCATGATTTGAATAGAGGGACCTCAGCTTTAGGCTGGGGTTGTTATTTTCTTTTTCTTTTTTTTTCTACTTCTATCATGTTTAATGTTCCAAATAGATTTTAAAAACTGGTTGAATGCGTATTACTTTTAGCTTCAGAAGATATCATGCATTTTTTATATTTATTTTTATTTTCTATATTCTTTGTTTACATTCTAAAAGCTTTCCACTTTCCCAGTCCCCCCCCCCCCCCACTATGTCCCATAAGTCCTCTTCTCTCCATCCATTCTCCTATCTTTCCCCCTCCCTTTTCTCTGTCCTGGTACTCCCCTACAATGCTGGATCAAGTCTTTCCAGGATCAGGGCCCTCTTCTTCCTTCTTCATGGGAATCATTTGATATGCTAATTGTATCTTCACTATTCAGAGCTTCAGGGTTAATTAATATACACTTATCAATGATTGCATTCCATGTGTATTCTTTTGTGATTGTGTTACCTCACACACATTTTCCAGTTCCAGGGTTGCTATTTTCAAAAGCAGGTATCCATGGGGTGATCAGAGATGCCCAAGCTTCATGTTTTCTGAGTGTGAGTAGTTTCCCCAGAGGCCCTGCAGTAGAGACCACAGATTTAAAGAAGGTCATACGGAAACAAGGAAGTGTGCAGGAACACGAACCTTGCATTTTTACCCCCCCCCCCATGTCCCCATGAAGGGGGAACAGGAATGAGTAGCTATTGGGCACTCACCCAACAGCTTCTACCATACACCGTAAATTGTTAGTGGGTAATCTGGACTGCCATTTATTTAATTCTTCTAATAGCTCAGAACATCTGTTCGGCTAAATGGCAGAAGGTAATGAGTGAAACATGGTTACTTTGAATACAGAGAGGTCATAGTTTTGTGATTTGAATATGCATAATGTGCCAGGGTTCTTCCCCTATCTATAAAGTCATCCTTTCTTAGAGATTTGTGAGCAAGTGTGTGAGTGCCACGCCTTGCCCTTTCCTTTATCTTTACAGATTTAGCTGAAGGGAGAAAAAAGGTCACCATGAATTAGCTTCAGAACTCAGACTGAAACAAATGAAATGAGACTCATTTTGACCAATAAGAACAGCTACTGTTCTCATTAGACCTCATTTGTCCTCTTCCTGGGGCCAAAGCAGGAAGGGCAGGGTGTAACGTGGGTCCAGGAGAGGTGGCTGGGGACATCCTAGGAAGTCAGCTTTTCCTTCCTCGGAAGGTTCTCCGTGCACTGTTGGTGTCTCTGGGGATCCTTTATGGAAGTGCTGCTTTCTCTGTGGGCTCATTCTCAAACCTGTAATTCAGATGTCTGACGTCTACGTTGAGGAATTAAGTGTTTTCTTTCCTGCCCTCCGTTAAAGACCATCAGGCAGGACTTCAAGTTGAGCTGAGTTGCTTGCTGGATCTGGAGTCAGTTTGATGGTAGGCCGTGTGTCACACTATACACATGAACTGCAACTTCTATTTTCAAAGCAGGTGACAGGACGACCTCACAAAGGCAGTCAGACTTGGAACCTAGAGGGTGACATCTTAGAGAGGGCACAGAGACTTTTCTACCAGGTACAACTTGCACAATTCCTGCTGCCCACACATGTCTACTAATTCCATAAAGGGAACCTGTAACTTTAATTTTTTTAATCTTTATTTTTAAAGATCCCTGTTTTAACCTGCTAGTCCACTACCCACCAGAGATTGTGGGAAAGCCACCCAAGCCAGTGCTCTCCAAAGAAGCCTACGCACTTTTGCTTTTGGGAACCTTTCTTATCCTAATAGTATCAATTTAAAAATCATTGATGGTATAACATTAAATACTTCAAGTAATTTTCCTATTTTAGGTGATACTGAATAGATCTTCATAGCCCATAAAAATGAAAATATTTTCTGAAGTGAGAAAAAAATTAAAACATTTTCTTTTACTCTAATATTTAGGGAGTTGTTTTGTTGGAATCTTCCTTCTGATTTTGAAAGAAATTAATACATTTCTTAGTTCAGGATTCTTGTGAGCCATAGGAACTGTAAGGGCAGACAGCAGAGAAGCCCTGTGTCCTTTCTAAGATGCCAGTTTAGTCTCAAAGTTTGACCTTTGTGATGTCTTCCTCTTGTCTGTCTTAACAAGAGCTCATTTGTATTTTTCTCTTCAACCATGTTCCTCTCGTTGAATGTCTTTGGTGTCAAATGCCATGGTCACCGTTGGGCAGATTCAATATTCTTCTAAGTCTAGAGTTCAGCCATAGATGATGTGGATGTCTACAGACTCCCTCAGTAATTCCAAGGTGGCTGCAACCTGGGGTAGAAGGCCAAAGAAGAGGCAGGGACAGCTCCCAGAGAGCCCTATGGGCCAGATTAATGAAACTGGGCCTCATGGTGTGGTGCACATCCTAGGATCACTTTCAGTTTTAGACAGGCAGACATTGTAGCTCTTCAGAGTTAAGCAAATCCCTTTAAAATTCTTCATCTGTGGATTTTTGATGGGTTGGTCTGAGTCTGGTGTCAGGGACGATGGTGTGGTTAGGACAGACATGTGAAGAGAGAAAGGCAGTAGGCCAGGAGCTCTGAATGAAGAGTGCACAATGAGCCACAGTCACCTAGTGAGAACTGATTAGACCTGGGGGGAGGTGGGAACAGGGTGGAGGAGCTGTCAAATATTTCTCAACCAAAAGACTGAAGGTTTGATTGACATCCTTATAACCAGCATGACATTCACAACTCCCTACAAATGACATTAACTTCCAAGCACAATGACCTGGTCAGGCCACGCTGAACACCAATCCCTTTCTTAGCTCTATATTGTCTATATTCCAGGGTCCTGGAGGCATGCCACTGCTGCCCCCGGCTTTACCACAATTTTTCTTTTTTTAGGAAAATGTTTTTTTTTTCCTATGACAATTTCAATAACCATAGCAACAGCCCCCCTCCCCAGCTTCAGTGACGTAAGGGGACTAGCTTCTTTCTCTTAATATTTTCACCTAACAATTCAGTGTGGGTGTTCTTGGTGGGTGAGTAGCTTTCTGCCAAGCGGAGAGTCTGGGACTACATCTCCTGCTGTCTTGTGTATCTGCCATCGGTAAGGCTTTGGGTCCTGAGTATTTAGAGAAAAGATAGGAAAACCATAGATGATACACAGCTTTCCTATGTCACCTGTTAATGACAACTGTCACTTGTATTTAAGTTCCACCATGGACAGACCCACTGAGACCTAACGGGACTAGAGAACACAACTTGTAGTGGGTCAGCTGCTCTCTGTTTCAGGTTCTACAGGGACAAGCATGGCTACCCAGGGTACCTTTCTCTGGGTCTAACAACCGGTATGTAGCAGCTACACCCCAGGCACCCTTTGACATCAACAGTAGCCAAGTCACACTCTGGAATATGATAAAGGAGGAAACATGAAGAAACACTATTGTTCACATTAAGTCAAACCATAAGGAATTTCCGTCTTGTGGAAAGACCTGCCAAATGTTGCCAATTTCTTATGATTTAGCTTAATAATTCATCAGGGAAGTGCTTCCAAAAATGGTTTTCTTAGAACTCTGGCTCATAGCTGGGAGAATACCTCATGTGCTCTGCTCTTTGGGGATAGCCAGAGACGTTTTAGTGATTATGCGATTTGAAAACTCCTGTATTCCAGGAAAAAAAAAATCCTGTGTTGTTTCATTCCTTTAATCAGTGATTTCCTAAGCAACCATGGTTTAATCAGTAGTTTCCAGGATAAATTGTGCCTAGAACTTGTTCCCCTCCCCAAGATGCCTATTCAATTCTTAGTTATTCTTTATTCTTCTGCCCCTGGGAAACTTTGCACAGAATATCAAGGGACTCCATTAGTAAATCCTCTTAGACACTAGATTTTCTTTTGTAGAAGTTCATGTCAGGCATTATGGGGAACATGACAAACATTTGCTGAACAAATGGCTTTGAAATAGTTCCGTTTCTCGGAACCTGAGACTCTTCATCTGCAAAACGAAGTTGGTGAATTAAGAAGTCCCATGTAGAGCAGTTAGGGAGAGGCTGCATCTGGGCTAGCATCCTCCCCGCCTCAGCATCTTGGGCACTGGCGAAGCAGCCACTTGCCACGTAGCAGACACCTCATCACAGAGGCCACATGTGGGATTGCTTTGGTCCTGACGTGCAAACATGCTTGAGCCCAGCTTCTTGAGAACCCACATGGATATATGAGTCTGACAGAATTATTTTTATCTGTTCAAGAAGGAAGGATATAAAGAGCAGCATCCTTGTGTTGACACGAAATAGATGTCCCAGGATTCCGAGCTGGAGGTGGGAGGTGGCCTCGCTGGCTGCCTATGGCGGCGAGTAAGCAACAGGCTGCAAGGACCACATGGAACCACTTTTCCATGGTCTAATCTGGGAAGCTGAACGCGGTGAGCTTGGAGTCAGGTTATGGCTTTGGTTGGAGGACTGTCTCTCTGGGGCCAGCATGGCCTTTGGCAGAGCCATGGTCACATCTGTCCTCTCCCTGGCCTGACCTCCCTCTGGCAGACTCAGCTCCAGGTCTGGCAGAACCCCCAGAACGGATCTTTCTCCTGGCCCCCAGCAAAGCTGCTTACTGATTTCCAAACATGTGTGGCTGGTTTGGCCATCTGGGCCTGAGGCTCTGTGAGGTGGGCCTCCTGGGGAAGGTCCTTCCTTTCCTTACTGCATACACTTAAGGGTTCTAGCCAAGCCCTTCCCCCTCTCATCCCAGTGCCAGATCCCTGTATCTAAGGCTCTTTCCAACACAAGCAAAAGGGTATGTATTTGAGGCTAGATACATCTATGGACCTGGTACTTTGTATAATGGGTGAATGTGGCTTCCAAAGTCAGGGAGACCTGGACTGAATCCTGGCCATTGAAACTTAGGTTGATAATCTCATGTATCTGAATGTCAGTTTCTTCTTCTGTATGTTGGGAGTATTTATTGTTGTTTAATTTGTTATACAACTATCACACATTCATCAAAGGAATTATTTTGTTTACCAGGTATTAGAAACACAAATACGAACTGTGTGTAATTGACCTGCATCAAACAGACATTATTTTCAAGAACACAATATTTCCAAGGCTCAGAGTAGACACTGAATATAGGGATTGTGGTGGTTTGAAATAGGTATGGCCCCCATAGACTCATGTGTTTGAATGCTTGGCTCATAGGGAGGGTACTATTAGGAAGTGTGGCCTTTATGGGGTAGGTATGGTCTTGTTGGAGGTCTTCATGTGTCACTATGAAGTTGGACTTTGAAGTCTCCTATGCTCAAGCTATACCCACTGTGCACTCAGTCTCCTCCTTGCTGCCCGTTGGTCAAGACATAGACCTTTTAGCTCCTTCTCTAGCATCATGTCTGCCTGGATGCTGTCATGCTTCCCACCATGATGTGCATGTACGACACCTCTGAAACTGTAAGCCAGACTCAATTAAATGTTTTTCTTTATAAGAGTTGCCATGGCCATGTTATATCTTCACAGGAATGAAATCCTAAGTAAGACAGTGCTGTAGAAATAACTGGAGTTTTCAATCCCAATACATTGCTCAAGTCCACTCCAGGGTATTAGCTTGCTGTGCGATGTTGAGAAAAGAGCTTGTGCTTTCTAGTCTTCTGTAAAATGGAGAAATTTAGCCATATATATATATATATATATATATATATATATATATATATATATATATATATATAATATACATGACACTGTCTACCCATGTTCCTATGGCATTTGTGAGTCTTCTTCACTTTTAAGGATACTGTGACCAAAGCTGTTGGGTCATAAGGTCACAGCACCTGCTCCTCGGTTGATAAACTTGGTAAGAGAGGCACAGCATGAAGCCCCAGTTCAGAATTAGTGTCAGTGCCAGCTTTGGAGCCTGTTTTAGAGTCAGTCTCAGAATTCTTTGTATTTTTCTGGAGAGGCTTGCAAGTTACATCTATCTCTAACCAATACTGCTGTATAGGTGTTTCAGTTTATGTGCTCTGCAGATGAATATGGAGTATAGGAGGCTGTGCAAAGGGGCTCGAAGCTGAACCCTGCCTTACTCCTTCTCTTAGGGGCAAGCTATGGGATAAGGGAAAGGCTTAAGGAAGGGAGTAAGTCCCACCTGAGATGGGAGAACAAAATCCTACGTGTTCGAGTTCACACAAGATCAGGAGAATCAAATGGTGTTGTATCTTCATATATTGCCATTTGATCTGAAAACATTCTGGGGAAGAAGGAAGGATTTACATGTATAATGACCATCTCTATTTGCCAGATATAATGCTTCAAGTTTTCACATGGATTTTCTGATATGAGATAACAACACAGTGGAAAGATTATAAACTTGGTTGTCTCAGATAAACCTGGGTTGAAGTCATGGTACCAACTTTTAAACCACGGGACTTGGAAGAAATCCAGTTAACTTTCCCAAGACTCATCTGTCAAATGCAGTTAATAATAGAAGCCTTGTCATGAGGCTCGAGAGGAGTGGTTAGAAAGCCGTTTCACATATGGCTTGGCACGGAGGAAACTCTAAATAAAAATGCTGGCTCCCTTCCCTTTCTGGATCCTCGAGGAATTTTTTGAAGAGGCAAAGTATTGTCCAGATAGCTTCTAGAATTGCACTGCATTTTCTGAGAGGGGAGAACTATCTAGCACAGCTCTCCTGAACTTGGTTACCTGGTCTTTCTCCTCCATTTTACTCTATATGTATGCATGTGTGTGCACAAGTGTACGTGCACGCATGTGTGTACACACATGTATGTAGAGGCCAGAGGTCAACCTTGGCTTTTTGTTTCCCGGGAGCTGTTCACCTTCCGGTTTTTGAGCCAGAGGGAGTCCATACTGGAAATTGTCTGGATACTTTGCCAGCTCTTTGCTCCACCAAAACAATTGTATTAGTGACCCCTGTTCCTAGAGACTGCAGACTCTCACAGCCTCACGTTTTGCATTTGAAGTTTTTTATCTAGTCCAGTAAGGAAACCTACTGGGTGTCTCCTGTTATTGCTATCATGATCTTTTTCTCTCCCATTAAAAGTTTTTCTCTCATATAATACATTCCATCTGCAGTTTCCACTCCCCCCACTCCTCCGAGGCCCCTCCCTCCATTCTCTCCCATGTCTACTCCTTCTCTGATTCCCTTCAGAAAAGAGCAGGATTCCCAGGGATATCAACCAAACAGAGCATAACAAGTTATCATAAGACTAGGCACAAGCCCTCATATGGAAGCTGGGTGAGGCAACCCAGTGGGAGGAAAAGGGTCTCAAGAGCAGGCAAAAGAGTCAGAGACACCTCTTATACCCACATGTTCTTTATTTTATGAAGCAAAATGTGCTTTGTTTATTGTGTGTGTGCATGCATTAATGCTGTTGTATATGTATGGACGTCAGAGGACAACTTGCAGGCACCACTTGCCTTTGTCCACCAGGTGGCTCCTGGGAGTTGGATCTAGGCCTTAAAGCTTCTTGGCAAGCACTGTTACTATTGAGCCGCCTGCTGGCCTGCAGCATCTTATATATGAAGTGGCTTGTATCTGCAGTTTCATTTAATGTTCATGATAGTCCTTGAGGCAAATATTCTTTAAAAAATACAGTGTGTGTGTGTGTGTGTGTGTGTGTAAAATACAGTGTGTGTGTGTGTAAAATACATTGTGTGTGTGTGTGCACGGTTCACTTGCATGTGGAGATCAGAGGACAACTTGTGGGAGAGAAGTATTTTGTCTTCAACTATGTGGATCTCAGGGACTAAACTCAGGTCATCAGGCTTGGTAAGCAAGCCTGTTTACATACCGAGCTGTCTTGCCAGCTCTGAGGTAAGTGTTCTTAATCTAGTTTTGCTAATGGAGCGTGGTTCAGAGAGGTTTAATACAAAATTACCCAGATTGTCCAAATGACAAGAAAAGAAGAGCTGGCCTGAGAACCAGCCATGGTTTCGTGTGGCTCCTCAGGCTTTTTGTTAGCAACTTCAGCAAATCTCTAGAGGCTTCAAAGTCCGCCACAAACAGCAGGTTGGTTCTCTGTCTTGAAGGGCCAACTTTCTTTGATTATATTTTATTAGTTTTGAAAATATCTTTTCAATGTGGCCAAAACAAGATTCTCATGAAAATATGTCATAAATTTATGTCAAAGATTTAATTTTAACTTATAAACAAAGGGACTAGTAGAAAGGATAAGTGAGAATTTGGCTCAGTTTTATATTCTCTATTACAAAAATTTTACCACCATCACTATGAGCAAGAGTAATTTGTATTGCTGTAGGTGGCAGATTTATATTGTTGCTAATTTTCTACAGGTTAAATTCTGTCTTCAACTGAGCCTTAAAATAGCAGAGTCAATCAAAGATCATGAAAAATGCACGGAATCTGACAACCTTGGAAACAGCAACTGCTCAAGACTTAAAGGAGCCGCAGTACCTTCCCTGTCTGTTTCTAGTTTTTGACAAAACTTTCTATTACATCAACAAACAAACAGCATCATGGGGCTGGAGAGATGGCTCCCTGGCTCAGAGCACTTCTGCTCTTGCAGAAGACCGAGTTCAGTTCCCAGCACCCATGTTGGGGGGCTCACAACCACCTGTGACTCCAGTTCCAGGGAATCTGATATCCTCTTCTGGACTCTGAGCAAGCACATCAGTATCCATACACAGATACATTTACACATGGTTAAAAGTACAACTAATCTATATTTTAAAAATGCACGGAGCTAGAGATGGAAGAGATGGCGTATTTGCCAGGCACGTGCAAGACCCTGGGTTTGGTCTTCAGGACCACAAACAAAAACTAAGGAAAGCAAAAGTTCCATACAACTAAGAGGATTTTATCATGAGATATATAGAACTCTATTACACTCCCAAGAGACAGCGAATTCCATAGCAAAAATAGGAACAGTTGCTAAACACATACTTCACAAATATCCAATAAAACCAAAGGTATACATTTGTTTGAGCAAAGAATTATAAATTAACATGACAGGCACTCACTAGATAAAATTTGTAAATATTTGCAGGTCTAGTAATAACACATATTAATAAAACTATGATGGTAGGTCTCTTCTATTACTGATTGGAACTGACATTGGTAAAATGGCTAGAAGAGAAATTTGTAGAGCAATGGACTAAGTTACATCTGAGTCCCTTTAAATTACTTATTTAATTAAGCATCATGGAATCTGGGTGCTGACTAGGCTGTGCACATGGAACCCTCACAAATGTAACTATTGGCCTTTTAGGAACAGCCTTGGGAGTTGCCTCAGTTTTTCTTTTTGTCAGGTGAAGGCAGAAGAGGTTGGATCTTGATGCCTGAACAAGGGTCTTCTCTAGAACGTGACCATGCTGGAGCTCTGATCTCAGATATCTAGACTCTAGAACTGTGAGAAACAAGTGTTTATTAATTAAGCCACATAGTCTATGGTAATTTAAAGACAGTCTAAACAAAAACAGCTTAATATAGTTAAGAGATGTGTATATGCCATGGCCAGACATTCATTCTTCTTTGAAATATGCTTCACAGAGAACCTCTAACATACACGCACCGAGGGCTGACAGCAATGTCACCTCTTCTTGTATTTAGCTATGATCAAGCACAGAAATGTTCATTCATGACAGCTTGTTGGAAATAGCAAATATTGGAAATAACTCTAATGCCTGCTCTCAGGGGAGTGCAAAACAGCACAGTGCAATTTTATTCATGTACTCTTAATAACATTAAAATAAATGGATAACATGTGACATTAAAATGAAATAATGTTGGGTAAATCTCAAGAACTATGTCAAGAGAAAAGATCAAGTTGTAGAACCATAAGTGCAGCTAGTTAAAAGTTTTCAAAGATGAAAAAAAAAACCCAAAACAACAACAACAAAAACCCAACATTACTGTCTTACAGGTACACATGTCTAGAAAAAGAATGGCATATCTAAGGTATAGAGCTACAGATTCCTCAGGAATTCATGGGGTGGGGTGGTGTAGCGTGTATTTTCTACTATCCTGCTTTAAGCTCTGGGCAGACTCACTACCAGTCTCTGCCTAGGTCCCCTTGAATCTGTGGATGAAACACACACACAGTTTATTTTTAATATGTTTTTCAGCTCAGTGGCCGGGCACTCTAAGCCTCCTGTGGCTAACATGCCCTCATCTTCACTTCCAGCTCAACACCAATGAATCTGCCCTCAGTTTAGTTGCGTTTCTTATCTCCCTCCTGCTACCCCAGGCCCAGTCAGGAAAGCAGCCAAATGGCCACTCCACCTGAGATCTCTCACGTGGCCGGTGGCTCTCTCTCCATCCAAAGCATGATGAATTTTCTTTCCTTCCTAGCCTGCCTGCGGGAACCTGGAAGTCCCGCCTCTTCCTCGCAGCCATTGGTTGATAGTATCTTTATTGATCGATCAAGAACGAACTGGGGAACAGGTTCTTCATCATTTATATGCAGATTCCTGATAAAAGCATCAGAACCACCATCAGAACCCTACAGGGTTGGGTGGAAGAAATGATATTGAGGACAGCATCAATTCCATAATATTTTATTTAATTCTCCATATAAATATGCTCAGGTGTTTGTTATAACATTATCAGTATCTTTTATGTGTGAAATAAAAAACTCCATACACCTGTCTAGAGCTTAACATCAAAAGAAAGTTCTTCCCACCCTCCAGTTAGAAAAAGTTTTGCTCTTTTAAAAATGCTTTATTTTGACTTTATATTTTTGATTGTTTGCCTGCATGGATGAATATGCACCATGTGTGTGCCTGGTGCCAATGGAAGCCAGAACAGGGCACTGGGATCTCTGGAACTGGAGTTAGAGTCAGTTGGGGGCCACTGTGTGGTGCTGGGAATCGAAGCTGGGTCCTCTGTATGAGTAGACAGCCCTCTTGACTGCTGAGCCATCTTTCCAGCCCTGTAAATGGTGCTTTTGTGAAGAACTGAGACAAAGACACCAACTGGCTCCTTTCAAGAACTAACCTGGCACACGCAGTATTAGATAGAATGCAGATTTTGATTTGGGTGTGGAGGAAGCCATCTTAATTTGTAACCAAAATCTGATCTCATTTTGACTTGTAAGGACTTTTGGGACTTGACTCTTCTTCTTCTCCATCTTCATCTGGCTGTCTTAGCCGTAGGGATTTTCTTCTACTAACTTCCCACTCCTGTAAAGTATCCAGTGATCTCATGTTACTTCACACCTCCAAGTGCACAACTCTTCTCAGTTCTCTGGGCTCAGGGCATCTTCCCCTGGGTTGACTGACTGCATTCTTTCCAGCTCCTGCTATAGCAATGCTGCCTCCCCTGAGGATGAATGAGTTAGCTTTCCATTGAATTTTGAGGTCCCCAACTATTTCATCTTCTGTCTCTCTAGTCTCCAGCAACATACAGGTCTGCAGAAGAGTTCAGGATATGGAAGCACTATTAGAACAGGAGAGTGCAAACTGAGTTTGCTCAGGTCCTTTCCAGAGCTGCTAGTATCTAGTATGGTTCATATGGTCACAGCATCTCGTCTCAGTGTGAAGATGCTCCTATTATTCTTTATATGACCTTAGAAGAGAGAGCATAGAAAAAGAATTGGATGGAGGGCTTGTGTGAAGCCCTGGAGGGGATTACAATGGATCTGGACCCAAGAGACTTTCCATAACCACTTAGCACTGTGGGGCCTGGATGGACAAGAACCCAAGACTCTCCATTCTTGGCCCATGCACTTCCTTTTCTTCCACTCTTCATGGCTTGAGAAAACAGCTGCCCCTTGTTAACTTGTTAAAAAATAATCTAATGTGGAAACAGGAAATGACTCTCTGGTTCTGAGGCAGTGAAACTGGGTCCCCTTGAGCAGGTGGCCTGGACACACCCACACTAAGAGGCACTGAGAGAACAGATGGGCCTCAGGAAAGCAATATTAAACCTGAGCAGGGTCTGAGGAAGGGCTTTGTAGTTAAATCATGTTAGAGCTAGTTTGGTTCCAAGGGTCTCGTGACCCTTCTAAGCACACTCACACATCTGGATATTGGATTGAATCCCAAAAGAAATTCATCCTTGAGGATCATCTAGGGACAGACTTTTGAACGAAACAAGAGAACCAAATGATGAATTGTCATATGGATGATGTTGACCAGGTGTTCATCATTAGAAGGCTGAACAAGATGCAGGCTATAAACACAACACAGCATTAGGAGAAATGTGGATGCTTTTGCTTAATTACTTTCAACTCAGTGCCAGTCCAGGGTCTGGGATGTGGTAGGTTTTACCATGATTTGCTGACTGAATAGATGGGCTCTGGTGAAATCGCATGACTGGAAAAAGTCTCACAAGTCACTTATGTGTCTGGTTTGGAAGAGGGTTGGTGGCAAATATACAAAATTCTTATAAGTGTTTTGACATCAGGCTGGCCCAGCTGACGTACCAGCTCCAGAGTACCACCCAAATTCAAGGCAGGAAAAGGCCTGGTAGGGGTTTTAATGGCTGAGGATTGGGTTTTGGATCATGATGGTGCATTTCCAGCTGTGTTTAACCTCTCTCCTCCCACTGAAATTCTCCCTATGATACAAAAAGAGGCAAAGATGAACAATCTGGAAGGAATGACTTCCCATCACTAGTTTGTAGGTCTTTGGGAAGAAGTTCTCCTGCCACAGAACTGATAGGGTGGGATTAAGAAATAAGTGTCCTTGACCTTAAACAAAAGCAAAAAGAAAAATAGAACCACTTGCATAGCAGAATGTTGTGCTTCCTGTTGCTTTGGTTAGTTTTCTAAATAAACAGCTCATTTCAAATTCTTCCCACCGCTTGTCTATACTTTCTTTTCTCCATCCTTTTGATAAGCAGGCTCAGAAACAGAAACAGTTTTCTGGGGGCGGGGCAATGCTAAATTATGTTTCAATATTTGGAACTGTGTAAACACCCCTCTGTATTCATATGCTATCTACAAAGTGGATGATGCTGGTGTTACTGTTTCCATCTAGCTGCAGAGCAGAAGGAGCTGGGATCCAGATTAGATACTTTACTCTTGTTCTGACAAGATGCCTTCCAGGGAGCAGGCTAGGGAGGACAGTCTTATTCTGGCACATAGATTGAGAGAACACATGTGCAAATATGGCATATTCACATGTGTGTCTATGTGCCAGCTGCACGCCTATGAATTTTTAGAGACCAGAGAAGGACATCAGGTGTCTTCTATCACTCTAGCCTATTATTTTGAGAGAGAAGCTTTCCTTGATCCTGCAACTCTGAGTTTTCAGCTAGGCTGGAAGCCAGAAAACCCCGGAGGTCCCACTCGGAGCTGGGTGTGCAGGCATCTGCAGGTTGCCTGGCTTGTTACTCTGGTGTTGGCATCTAAACTTTTGTCCTCATGCTTGAGCAGGAAGGACTCTCAACCTCTAAGCTACCTCTCCAGCCCCTCCCCCTTTCCTTTACCTTTTTTTTTATTCAATCCAGGATTTCAGCTTATGGGACAGTATCACCCATATTCAGAGTGGGTTGTCCATTCTGTCAAACCTCTCAGGAGATGCATTCACAGACATACCCAGAGATGTATTTCCAAATCCAACCAACTTGGCCCTAGGATTGAATAAGCATTTATACTTCAAAGGGGGAGAAGAAGGGGTATAGCAAAGAAAGAGTTGGGCCAAAGCAAGACCAAAACTTAGCATGGTAAATATCAGCTCCTGTAGCTCAATGACCAGCACTGGGGACTCTTAATGGCATTATCTGGATTACAAAAGACTTGGGTGGCCCCACCCTCATAGTTCTGCTGCCTGCAGTGTATGTAGCCTCTTTTGAGATGTCTCTGTTCTATTCCTATACCCTGTGGCAATTTTGTGCAATGGTCTATCTAGGCATTCTTACAGGGAATCAGATCCTGCTATACATTGCCTGGCCTCAGTGACTTCCTGCAGCCTCAGTGCAAGACTCGATGACCCTGGTAATTCTTGTGCTTTTCATGCTTTCAAACTTTCAGTGATGCTTCTATTGTCAGCTTGGGACATGGGCTTGTCCCCTTTTCATTCATGGCTATCTTAGGCTCTGTGTGCTTTGGTGGCTGAATCTGTGATTGCCTTGCAGCAGGGAGTCCCCCCGGAAGCAATTTCAGTTAAGACTCTTTCCTTTTAATTGAATTTGTATTTCTAAAACTTAGAGGATTTTATGGGTGGGATCTTGCTCTCTGGGCATCTTTCTTGTCATCTCAGGACAGAGAATGTGGTTTCTCTTTAACGGTGCAAATCTTTTTAACAAGCACAGCAGCTTTCTCTGCACCAACTCTGTCTCTAACTTGAAACTTGCTGTGGTGGTTAGAATGAGAATGGCCCCCATAGGCTCATGTATTTGAATGTTTGGTCTCAGCTGGTGGAACTGTTTGGGAAGGATTAGGAGGTCCCTTGTTGGAGGACATGTGTCACTGGGAGTGGGCTTTGAGGTTTCAAAAGCCCATATCATTCCCTGTTCTCTCTGTCTCTCTCTCTCCCTCCCTCCCCTCCCTCTCTCTGTTTCTCTGTCTCTGTCTCTCCCTCCCTCCCTCCCTCTCTCTGTCTCTCTGTCTCTCTCTCTTCCTCCCTCCCTCTCTCTCTTTCTCTCTCTGACTTTCTGTCTCTCTCTCCCTCCCCCTCCTCTGTCTAATGCTTGTGGATTAGATGTAAGCTCTGACCTGTTGCTCCAGCACCATGCCTGCCTGCCTGCTGTCATGATGGTCATGGACTCTAACCTTCTGCAATCGTGCATCCCAGTATATTATTTCTTTTATAAGTTGCTTTGGTCATGGTGTCTCTTAACAGCAATAGAAAAGTAACTAAGAGATGTGCTCATTTTCTTTTACCAAATTGCACATTTTTTAAATTTCATTTTCTGCTTTCTTTCATTGTAAATCTAAGAGCAGTAAGTATGAACATTGTCCTATCTTGGTTATTGTGTTGTCATGAAATTTCCTCTGCCAAACAATGTAAGCCTCATCCAAGTCCTTTGAACATGAACAAAATGCAACCACTTTGTTTTTCTTTTTGCCAGAGTGCAACAGGATTACCCTCCAATGCAGTCCATGGTAGATTCCTTGTTCCTTTCTGAAATCTGTAATCAGAAATGCCCAGGAAAGCTCAGAGCTGTGTTTTCTATGTGATTCTAGATCCAGTTGACAATGAATATTCTCCATCACAGCACCCAATTATAATATAGTGAGTCTTTAAAGCACTCTAGGAAAAAAATTTTCCCAGTCTATTTCAGTTTTACCTAAAGCTTACTTCCACCATTTCTACTACCACATACAGGGAACAGTTCTTCCCACAGATCCTTAAGAGTGGAGGAGAAAGCAGACTCCTTTTGTTTTGAGATTTATGGTGTTTTAAGGCCTGGAGAACTGTTACCGAAACAGAGTGACAAAATAATACATTTTAAATGGTTTCACATGACAAATTATCACCTTTACTGCTCAAACTGTATTTCAATAGTGTTTTAGCTTTTTGGCATGCAAAACATATGACAATCGAAATATTTGGGCTGACAGAGACTTTTAGATCTCCATGTATGTGCAAAACAATTAAAAGAGAAGCAAAAATTATTACATCAGTCGAAAAAAATTAAGTTGGGTTGAGTGATGCATAGTGATATTTGTGTAATTAACTGTTTAAAGACAATAAGTAGGCTTATAAAAGCATTATTTCATGCCGTAGTACAGGTAATTTGACATAAGCTCAGGAAATAGGGTAAATAATTTTTCAGCACTGTCAGTGCTTCCCGAGACTGTGTTAGAAAACATTTCAGATTAGCAGTCACTAGTTGTGTGGTTTCTGTGTACCCACCTCTTTAGCTTTCTGCTTTTCTTTCTTTTTTCTTTCTTTTTTCTTATTTTCTATATTCTTTACATTCCAAATGATTTTTCCCTTTCCCCATAAGTCCCATAAACCCTCCCCCCTCTGCCTGTTCTCCAATCAATCCCCTCCCACTTCTCTGTCCTGGCAATCCCCTACAATGCTGCATCAAGCCTTTCCAGGACCAGGGCCCACTCCTTCCTTCTTCTTGGGAATGACTTGATATGTGAGTTGTGTCTTGGGTATTCAGAACTTCTGGGCTGATATCCACTTATCAGTGACTACATTCCATGTGTGTTCTTTTGTGAATGAGTTACCTCATTTAGGATGATATTTTCCAGTTCCAACCATCGCTGACGGGCAAGGCGTACTCACCTTCACCAGCCTGTACCGGCAACTCCTTATGTCCTCATCTGCAAACGTGAGGGTTTAGATGGGACAGCCTGAAGTTTTGTGCCACATCAGGGCACATACAGCTCATTTCCTAGAAAATAGATGTTAGAATTGAAATAGGTGGGTCTTGAGCCACTGCTGCTACGGCTCCGCACTGTGTGAACTGTCACCGATCAGATATGCATCCGAGTAAGAGGCTCAGCCTGGCTGTGGTGAATGCAGCACACCTCGATGCACATCACATTCATCCCTCAGGGGTCGGGTTGGGGTGCTGGGGGTCTTACAGCCAAACCTAGCCCATAGCCTCACGGTCAGCTGTGTGGAAACCATGTGGAAACAGTTTCTCTGGGACTGGGTGGAGGAGCTGTGGGATTTCCTCTCCCGAGACTCATTAGGCAGCTCTGTGGTTTTGCAGAAGAGGTGCCCACAAAGGCTTTGACACTTAGAGAAGGACGCCATCTCCTGACGATGAGTGTAAGTGACTATTGCGGGTACAGATACAATAGATAAAAAGAAACCTGAAGCCTGCTGGAGAAAGACTGATGAGAGAAAGGACTTAAATGGGATGTGAGCATTGCTTGGGAGAGACCCACTCCAGATCCACAAACCCAAATACCCACCCGTGTGCGCCCTCCCCAGCGAACACTTGTTCTTCCCACTGTGCTGCATAGTTTTTTTTTTTTTTTTTTTTGGTCAACTTGACACAAACTTGACAAAAAGGTCATCTGGCAAGCAGGAGCCTTACTTGAGGAATTGTCTCCATCAGATTGGCTGATAGACATGTCTGCGGGACCTTTTCTTAATTAATGTTTGGTGGTGCAGGGCCTAGTCTGCTGTGAGTAGCACCACTCCTAGGGAGGCTGTCCTGAGTGCTATAAGAAAGCAAGCTGAGCACGCAAGGATGAACAAGCCAGGTTCCTCTGTGACATCTGCTTCCGTTCCTGCTTCCGGGTTCCTGCTTTGAGTCCCTACCTGGTACCTTGGTTTCCTTCATTGAAAGTCTGAAACCTGTAAGTCAAACCAACCCTTGATTTGGTCAGTGTGTTATCACAGGAGCAGCAAGCAAGCTGGAACAATTGGGAACAGTGTGAGGTGTTTTTCATACGTTATCCATTTAATATGCCAAATATTCCAGTCAGTAGAGGACGCCACTACTGCAAATCAAAGAGAAAAAAAAAACTGAGTTGAGGATTCAGGAAGACAGATGCCCAGGGTCCACCGTGATGTTTGCAGTGGTGTGACTTTGTGCCTGCATTCCTGATAACATGGGTACTGTCATGTAGTCATGGCCACCCGTGCCCTGTTCTGAGGGATTTTCACTGGAAGTGAAACTGGGTGGCTTTGAGATCAGAAGTGGGTGCTATAAATTGAACCGTATTTCTTCAAATCTCTAATTTCAATTGCTCATGAATTTTGTGGTATTTGGAGATAAGACCTGGGGCGGGGTGATTAGGTTTAGATGAGGCCATGAGGGTGGGAGCCTATGATGACATTAGTGACCTTACAAGAAGAGACATGAAAAACTTTCTGCCAGCATCATGTGGGTCCCCAGTGAGAAGAAGGCTGTGTACAACCAGGAAGAGAGCTCTTCCTGGGGACTTGAGTCAGTCAGTATCTTGACCATGAATCCCAAAGCCCCAAACTGCAAATAAATTTGTACTGTGTAATCTCTCAAGTCTATGGTATTTTTTTAAGGCAGCCCAAGTAGACCAACCTCGTTAGTGACAAGGCCTGTAGTGAGTAAGGGACATTTCCTCTGTAGGGAGGACTGATGACAGAGTATTTGGATTCCACAGTGTCTGCTCTGCACTCTGCCAAGCATGGGTCTGGAGGTTGGCTAGAGGAGAAGCAGCGTTTTAAGGCCCCTCAGCTGTCTCATCTGCACTGTTAATAAGTTAATAAGTTTAAGGGGGATGTATCTACCTATCTTGGGCTTACACTGCCCCAGGCCTCGGATCTGCTTGTTCTCCCCATTAGAATTCGGGGTACTTGTCCTTGGTCACCATTCATGTTATTTCCTTTATTCACCCCAATGGCAACCCAGCCACATTTTAGAAGTGGGATCTCGAATGCCTCTGCCTACCTGGAGGTCATTCTTGAGTGAGATTGCTCCGTCACCCACTAGCCACTGAGCATGAGGTGAGTTCCTAGAAGCTCCAGCCTGCTCTTGTCCTTGTCCTAGAGTCTACTAGATGGACAACAACTTTGTTTTCTCTGTCTTCACCGAGAATGAACTATCCCAAAGGTTGTAACTCACTGCCTTTTGACTTCTTGGGTTAGGCATTTTACAGCCCCGACCCTTGCTTATGTCACCTTTATCTGATCTGAATGTCTTCCCCAGAGGCTCTCATCTGCCAACAGTTAAGGGAGAAAAACAGTTCTCTGTGTTGGCTATGCTAGTCCCCGGCTAGCCAAGCAGTTTGCTTTGGCCCCACCCATCCCTCCATTCTTGCCCTGGCTTTTACCCCACCAATAGCAGATCTGATCAGGTTTTCAACTGTGGCAACTCTTCCCTAGTGGCCGAGAGATTTACTGGGTGACATCCACCTCCTATCCACCTCATTCCTCTGAAGAATGTGGTTGTCATGAGTAAACAAGAATTGATATTTGTTTTTCCAGTTCATGAAACTTGGAGTTGCTGTAGTTTCAGGGGACCCAGAGATGTTCTCAGAAGCCAGGATTGGTACATCGCATTGTTGTCTCATGGTGCGCACTACACAGAGGCCTGGCATGGGACCAGAGAGCAGAGACTCTGGCCCCACTACTCTGGACACCTGTGTAGGATAAAGTTCAGCTTAAGAGAGTGGCAGTTCCATGTCCCCCTGGCTCAGCCCCGAGTGACTTCACTGCTGGAGAATCAACTCCAGTCCTGGGTCAAGGAACAGGGCAGGAGAGCAATCGTTGCTGTGACTGCCAGCAAAAACACAAGGGGAATAAGGGACGTGGACGTTTTCTGAGTGCCTAACTCAGAATCTCATTCCAGTCACAATATCAGAGTAAAGCCGCAGAGAGCCAGTCTCTTGAAAAGAAGGAAACAGGGACCCAAAAGAGCGAGGCCCATGTTTGAAAGTACACAGCTGGCAGAAACCGTGGCATGGCTTAGTTCTGAACCTCTCCTGTATCAACTTACATTCCAGAGCTATACCTGGAACCTAGAAGCAGGACAGAGATACCAGATAAAGGGGCCAAACCCAAGCAGCAGGCCCAGACAGCTCCACTCCCTATGTGACTCCGTGCCCATGGCTCCAGTTCTTGGATCTTGGTTGTTAATCTGTCAGGTTGTTAATCTGGTGGGGCAGCCGGCACATCTGTGGGGCAGGCTTGCTGGGTAGAACAGAGAAGCTGCTCTTTCCTCTTCTTACCAATAGGAGGCAGCAGAGAGTAGCATATATATCTAGCCTCGACTCTATACTACAGCAAAAGCCTAGTGCTGGTCCATGCACCGGGCTGTGTTTTGCAATTTGACACAAATGTGTCAATTTGACACATTTGGAAAGAAAAAAATTCAACTGAGAAAATATCCCCACCCAACTGGCCGGTGGGCAAGCCTGTGGGACATTTTCTTGATTAATGATGGACGTGGGTGGGCCCAGCTTAGAAGGGACAGTGCCATCCCTGGGCTGCTGGTCCTGGGTGCTGTATGAAAGCGGGCTGAGCAAGACATGAAAAATAAGCCAATAAGTACGGTTCCTCCATGGCCTCTGCGTCAGTTCCTTACTCTAGGTTCCTGCCCTGGCTTCCCTCAGTGATGGATTTATAAACCATAAGACACAATAAACCCATTTTCTCCCCACGTTGCTTTTGGTCATGGTGTTTATCACAGCAGTAGAAACGTAACTGAGGGAGTCTGCTTCTTCATTTTGATTTGTGTGAGCTCATCCCCTTTTGTGGGCCTTCTTCTCCTCATCCTTTCGGGGATAATAATCCCACCTCAGGAAAATTCCTCACAAGTCTTGTGGGATCTCAGATTTAAATCACACTGTATATTTATCTAAACTTGAGGCCATCTCTAGCCCATTGTGATTTATTTGGCATAAAGACAAGAGGTGGTGTATACAGAATCATTTTCAGGAATAGTGCTTTAAGAGCTGTACCATCAGAACCAAACTTTCTCCGAAAACTTTCTTTTCTAGCCCTGCTGGTTCTGATGTCATCAGTAGCTCGGCATGCCTCTTCAGTTTATTTCTACCCCCATCCCGACCCCCGCCCTGCACATGTTTCCTGCTGTTTTCTCTTGCCCACTTTCTCCCTCCCCAAAGTTAGGTTCCTCCCTGTTCCTCCCTCCCTGGTCCTCCCGCCCTGCTCCTCCCAGTCCTGCTCCTCCCAGCTCTGCTCCTCCTAGCCCTGCCCCACCCAGCCCTGCTCCTCCCAGCCTTGCTCCTCCCAGCCCTGCTCCTCCCAACCCTGCCCCACCCAGCCCTACTCCTCCCAGCCCTGCTCCTCCCAGCCCTGCTCCTCCCAGTCCTGCTCCTCCCAGCCCTGCTCCTCCCAGCCCTGCTCCTCCCAGCCCTGCTCCTCCCAGTCCTGCTCCTCCCAGCCCTGCTCCTCCCAGCCCTGCTCCTCCACATCTCCTCTGAGCAATGTCCCTAACTTGTTTGTTTATCCTTCTCCTCCACTCTGAATTCAGTCCCAGTGGCCTCCAGCCTCACCCTCAGAGGCCATCCTGTGTCCCAAGCCCATTTCCTGGGCCAGAGACTGCATGCATTTGAATCTTTGTTTCTACTTTTGCACCATATTGTAGTGTGGCACACACTGTGTTGCATATTGCATTCAGTATGAGTTTAATTCCAACTGAGTTCAGTAGATGACTAGGGAAAAGTTCAAATTCTAGGAGTGGTGAAACTTTCTGCAGAGAAATGTTCTTTTGCTTGAAATTGGAAATGATTTATTTATTAGAATTAAAAATGTTGGCTTCAGCCTGGAAGTCTAGATTGTTTATATAAATTTAGCTAAACATATGCAGTGGAATACTATGCAACCATTTGGCTTGCTGTACAAACACATTTATTCCTGAAAAAGCATGCTCACAATCATTGACAAGTTAAAAATGAAGGCTATAAGGGCTGAGGAAATGGATCAGCAGGTAAGAAGCCCTTGTGTGAAGCCTCACAACCTGAAATTCAATCCCTGGAACCCATGGTGGAGGGCTAGAACTGACTTCTCAAAGTTGTTCTCTGACGCCCACATGCACACATTTACTATATCTAACCACCACCCCTTCCAACACAACACATACACGCACAATAATTTTTAAAAGTTACAGGGCTGGAGAGAAGGCTCAGTGGTTAAAAGCCCTGGCTACTCTTCCAGAGGACCCAGGTTTTATTTCTAGCACACACACACACACACACACACACACACACACACACACACACACAGGATCACACCATTTGTAACTCTAATTCTTGGGGCCCAACACTTCAGGATGGAGGTGAAGCCTCTTTAGGCATCAGGTGTGTAAGTGACCTTGCAAGCTTTACAGCCCTAGAGGAAACAATCTGCAAAAGGACCAGAATGCAAGTGGGTTCTGCCAGTTTTGGTACTGGTGCTGGGCCAGGACTTCTAGAGTCTGATATACATTTTGCCATATTTAAGTACAGTACAACTTTGGAAAAAAAGTTTTCAGATAACAATTAATCCAGCCTTGTGAGTACAATGAAGCTTAGGACATGTTATGCCGAAGCTCTTTACAAAGTACATATGGCTTTGTCTGTAAGATGGGTTCTGTTGACTTAGTAACAATGCCCAAGGTAAGGGTTTAGAGAGAATGACCAAGGTAAACTTAATCCCCGTGGGGGTTGGGATTTGTCTTGACCATATGATAACATAGAAGTCAGTTAGGCTGTTGTACAAATGATATCTCTTACAAGGATGAGTTTTATGGCCTAGAAGTAATGCTCAAAGTCTTAGGGAGGAAGGGTCTGGGGTAAGTAAAATATAATGTTTGGAAGATACAGGCAGAGCCTGGGTCATTAGACAGCAAAAGATCTGAACTGCATCCATTCTCAGCATTCCAGGAGGAGGATGGGTTCAACATCTCTTTCTTTTGAAAGATATCTGTGAGTTTAACATTCCTGTCTTCTCCAGGTCATACCTGTGTTCACCACACTTTTTCCTCTCTACAATGGTGCACATCCATACATGCAGGCAAAACAACCATACACATAAGAGTAAATAAGAGGAAGTTATTAAGTTGTACTACCATACATTCCTCCTAGTGGATGACGTATTGCTGAGTACAGTGGTGACTGAATGTAAGTCAGTCCTTTTTTTCCCTTTCAGGTACTTCAGAAGCATCCAGGCATTGGGAACTAATACAAACCCTAGAGATCCCTTCAGTATCAGGATGAGAATGCTATGGTCAAACCCTGGGATTCAAGAGCAAGGTAGGGTTGAGATTTTTCCCATGAGGTGACTAGAACATCCACAGGGCTCAAGAAACTATCAGTGGTTGGGCATCAGGTGACAAAGCAGACTCCTCCCAAGACAGCAAAGAGCTCAAACAGCTGGTCATGAAGCAGTGGGAGACATGGGAGTTGGGTGGCTGGCCAGATGGGGCACTGTGAGGTGTGGGGTGTCTCAGCAAACACCATGTCCAGCCGAGAGTTGACTAAGGGGAGGCAAGAAGGACATTCGTTTCAACAAGATTCAGTAGCCAGTATTGGTTTAAACTTTGAGAGTCTGACACTGGGTAGTTTATTTTAGTCATAGTTGAACACAGCACAGTTTGGAAAAAGTTTCCTATTGATAATTGACTCAATCCTATGTGTACAATAAAGCTTATGACATGACTGCATCAAAACTCTTTGTAAAAGTGGGTTCTATAGATCTTCCATAAAGATGGATTCTATAAATGGGCTACATGTGACATTTTAAGGGTTTCGAGGAAGATCTGGTGTGGTCTTGGTCATGTAGATAGCACAAGAGTCACCAGGCTATTAACCACCTCCGCTCCCAACCTTCTGGGCAGCAAACAGGTTATACACTGCCCCACCCCCCTTGTTGAGACAACACGGTGTGTTTAGCATTCCTGGTTTCCCTAGTGTTTATCTGTGAGCACAAGAGTCTCTGTGCCTCCCTCAATGAGGCAACACCCAAGAGGTGACAGGGCGAGCTGGAGCTGAGCGGTGACAGATGCACGATCTGGAGACCCAGGCTTGGAGTAAGGAGCTGAACTGCTCTGGATGGGAGGTCTGTATTTCCAGTTTCTTCTTTGTGTTTGCTTTGCGTTTTCTGATTTCCCCCAAAAGAAACATGTGTGGCTCTTATAATAAGAACAAAACCCAATAAAAGACATTTTTCAAATATTCAGTTTACAACACACACGTTGCCTGGGAGTATGCTTAGGAGAACAGCCCATTTTCAACTAAAAGGCTATCAAAGTACAAACCGTGACAGCAGATTGGGTCCAGGGCCCTGGCTTGGTCCCTGGGTCAGCGTGCTTCATACCCTGTGCACTGGCTGCTCACTGCACAGATGTCTTCCCACACCATCTTACAACTCAATATCACAAGCTCCTTCACTGGCGCTCAACAGGTGGCCTGTTGTATTCCCTGAATTTGGCCAGACCGGCACATAGTGAAGGGTGTTGGGAAGCTGGAGAGTTATGTGGCCATGGTCTTGGTGTTCAGTGTTCAGTGTGGAGTCCTGGTGGGCCCCTCCATGCTGACATCCTCCAGGTTCTAACGTGGTCCTGACAAAGCAGGTTCTAGGATAAAGAATCTCCTTCATGGGGCTGGAGAGATGGCGCAGAGGTTAAGAGCACTGACTGCTCTTCCACAGGTCCTGAGTTCAAATCCCAGCAAGCACATGGTGGCTCACAACCATCTATAACAAGATCTGATGCCCTCTTCTGGAGTGTCTGAAGACAGCTACAGTGTACTTAGATATAATAATAAATAAATCTTTAAAAAAGAACCTCCTTCACCTGGCCAAGAAGCCCAGATATTATTCTCTTATCTGTTCCTGGCTTGCCCAGCCCTTAATTCATTTGGTATCATTTCCCCTCCTACTTCCTGCTCATTGCTATTTCCTGCAACACTGGTGTTTTTGTTTCCCAGCATGCCGAGCTCACTTCTACCCCACTTCTACCCCTGGGACATTCATTTGGTATTTCCACTGCAAGAGTTCTTGTCCTGGTCTCTTTTCTGGGGTGTGTATGGGGTGTTGGATATTTCTTTTCCATTGCTAAGCCTCAGCTGAAAGTCCTCTCCACATAGATGCCTGTCCTGGACACTAGCAGGCATGTTCTCCATGCTGCTCTGGACTAGGGCACAGCAATGACAGTGACTATTTTAGACATTGATTTTTAATATCCCTCTCTTTGATTGGCTCACATTTCTTTTCTGCTTCACAATTGATAACTAACCTTTCCATTTATTAACAGGAGGGTGGGATCCGGAACAGTTTCTGTATGTGATACTCTGCCTGGAACATAGTAGACCCTCAATGTATTTTTGCTGAATGGAGGATAAGTAATGAATGAATCAGTTTTGGAGGCAAGGAACCTGGGTCTGATCCAGGCATGCTCTTTAATGCCCATTCAAGTCCTTTAACATTCTGACTCTTAATGGGATTGCTGGTAAAATGAAGACTGAAAAGACAGCCCTGAGGACTGTGAGGAGGCAGCTGTGAGGTGCCCAGCCAGGAGGCAGGCTCATAAGCAAGCTCCTTCTGCTTCACTCCTTGGCATGCTTTCCCCATCAGGGACCAACAACACCTCCCACCCACTTCATCTCCTGGTCTCCATCCTTGCTCCCTTGTCCCTCTAGGATCCCACCCTCTCCACATTCCCAGAATGCTCTGCGGCAGAGTTTCTCCAAGTATGACAAACATCATGGAGTATGCGGAAGTGCTCACAGCAAAGACTGAATGTAACTGGAATGGAAGGCATTTTGTGATGGACAGAGGCAGAAGGGGCCAAGTCGTCCCTGTGGGAAGGTGTGCAGAGGCCCTAGGAGTTACGATCACTCTTACCTTGCCTTCCAGCCTGGCACAAGCTGGGAGATGGTATGGGCATAGGCAGGTGGTCTGGGGGATTGGGGTTACAGAACAGGGTCTGCCTTAGTGTCTGACCCTCTCTGAAATCTATGGGTGCCATGTCCAGTACAATTCTGGTTACTTGTCTTTTGAGAAAATTATCTAAAGAAGTATTTTTAATATTTAATTAATTTATTTTTATGTTTTTTTTTCTCTCTTGCCTATAGACTGGAGTGACGTCAGTACTCTTTAGCTTAAGGAAAGTCTAGCATTTCTTGTAGTAGATGTTCTGACATAAGAGCCTTTCAGCTTGGGCTTAACAAACTGTCTTTATATCATGATGGTTTTGATGAATAACATTGTATAAAATAGGATTCTGTACAAGTGTGATAGATTTTTCCTTAGCACATTGAAATGTTTTTTCCATTGTCTTCCTGACTCTAATGTTTCTCATGAGAAGTCAGTGGTAATTCTTGCCAGAGCTTCTTTATGCAGATGGCCCCTAACAGCTTTACCTAAGAATTTTTAAAATTCTTCTTTGAGACAGGGGACTTCCTATGCAGCACATGCTGACACTGAACCTGTGATCCTCCTGCCTCAGGTTTGCAAGCAGACTCATAGAACAAGAGTCTGTTGACTTGCCTTGCTCAACTTTGCGATGGTATAAAAATACTGTACATTCCCTGGACATTTATTTTGCACTTTGAAAACTGATCTTTTCCTGGGCCAGCGGTGCATGGTGTAATACTTTCTTTCGATGTTAGGCAGCAGCAGTGATCAGTGTTTTCTAACTTATAATGGGTTTGTAAAGATATGAGCTAAGAATCATCTTATCTAATGCATTTTTGTTTTGTGATCACTTTCAAGATTTTCTGATTTTCATAGATTAATCCTAGCATAGCTAGATATGGTCTCTTTGCGTTTATTCCATGTATCATCTTAAGTCTATACATTTATGGCATTCTATCTATGGTAATATTCCACCATTACTATTTCTAACATTTCTCTCTCCCGTTTCCCTTGCTTTCTGCTTCTGAAATTCCTAGCACATGCAGTTTGACTGATGTTGCTGTGAAGATTCTTGAGCAGTTATTTTTCTTCAAACCTTTGATTTTCTTTCCTTCAGATCAGCTGATTTCTACTGCTTTATTTTTAAAATCATTACAATCCTTGGGCTGAAAAGATGGCTCTGGGGTTAAGAGCACTTGTTGCTTCTCTAGAGGCCCTGGGTTTGATTCTCAGTACCCATATGGTGGCTCACAGCTGTCTGTAATTCCAGTTCTGCCCCCTGGCCTTTGAGGGAGCTGCATGCATGTGGTACAGAGACATGCATGCAGACAAAACAACTACAAGTAACAATAAATGAATAAAGAAATGATTTTTAAAGAGATCATTACAGCCTGTAATAAGGATATGTGCTCCACTATGTTCATAGCAGCCCTATTTATAATAGTCAGAAGCTGGAAAGAACCCAGGTATCCCTCAACAGAGGAATGGATACAAAAAATGTGGTATATATACACAATGGAGTACTATTCAGCCATTAGAAACGATGAATTCATGAAATTCTTAGACAAATGGATGGATCTGGAGAACATCATACTAAGTGAGGCAACCCAGTCTCAAAAGAACACTCATGGTATGCACTCACTGATAGGTGGATATTAGCCTAAAAACTTTGAATACCCAAGACATAATCCACATATTAAATGATGTCCAAGAAGAATGGAGGAGTGGCCCCTGGTTCTGGAAAGGCTCAGTGCAGCAGTATAGGGCAATACAAGAACAGGGAAGTGGGAAGGGGTAGATGGGGGAACAGGCGGAGGGAAGAGGTCTTATGGGACTTTCGGGGAGTGGGGAGCCAGAAAAGGGGAAATCATTTGAAATGTAAATAAAAAATACAGCGAATAAAAAAAAAAGAAATGCTCAAAAACAAAACAAAACAAAACAAAACAAAAAAGATCATTACAATCCTGCTTCCAGGTCTTAATTTTCAGAGTTTTCTTTTCAGAAACTTTTCAGAGTTTTCAATTTTCAAATGAATCTAGGTTCATTTTGTTTTTTAGTTTCAATAGTCTACATGGCTCTCCCATTGACAAACTTTTCTTTTGAGACAGGGTCTCTCACTGATCCTGGAGCTAACTGATTCAGCTGGACTTGGCCAGTGAGCTCCAGGGGCCCTTTTGTTTCTAACTCTCTCTCAAGAGTGCTGGGGTTTGGTGACTGTTTACAGGGTGAATCCCCAGGTAGGGCAGTCTCTGGGTGGCCTTTACTTCAGTCTCTGCTCCACACATTGTTTCCCTTATTGCTCCTGTGAGTATTTTGTTCCCTTTCTTAGAGGAACCAAAGCACCCTCACTTAAGTCCTCCTTCTTCTTGAGCTTCCTGTGCTGGGTGAATTATAACTTGTTTATTTTGAGCTTTTGGGCTAACATCCACTTATTAGTGAGTGCATACCATGTGTGTTCTTTTGTGATTGGGTTGCCTCGCTCAGGATGACACTTTCTAGTTCCACCATTTGCCTAAGAATTTCATGAATTCATTGTTTTTAATAGTTGAATAGTACTCCATTGTGTATATATACCATAGTTTCTGTATCCATTCCTCTGTTGAGGGACATCTGGGTTCTTTCCATCTTCTGGCTATTATAAATAAGGCAGCTATGAACATAGTGGAGCATGTGTCCTTATTACATGTAGGAGCATCTTCTGGGTATATGCCCAGGAGTGGTATAGCTAGGTCTGCAGGTTATGGATGACAAGAAGTGCATACCAAAAGGAGCATGCCATGGTTGTCTCCGGAGGGGCCTTGCCAGAGCCTTACAAATACAGGGGCAGAGGCTAGCAACCAACTATTGGACTGGGCATGGGGTCCCCAATGGAGGAGCTGGAGGATGGTCCGGAGGAGCTGAAGGGGTTTACAGCCCCATGGGAAGAGCAATGATTTCAGCCCAAGACTCCCAGTGACTGAACCATCAACCAAGGGGCACACATGGTTCCAGCCAAAAATGTGGCAGAGGAAGGCCTTGTTGGGCATCAGTGGGAGAAATGGTCCTTGGTCAGGTAAAGGCTCAACAGAGGCCCCAACAAAGGAAACAGAGGCGAGGGAGGTGGGAGTGTGTTGGGTGGATATACATGGAGACAGGGGGAAGGAGGAAGAAGAGGGGTTTGGAATCTTAGGGGAGGGGGGATATCGGGAAAGGTTTTACCATTGGCAATACAAATGAAGACGATATATTCAATTAAAAAAAAAAAGAGTGCTGGAGTTCTCGGTGCATACCAGCACACCTCTTAAAAGTGTGCCTGGGTAAATGCAAATCAAAACAACCCTGAGATTTCACCTTACACCAGTCAGAATGGCTAAGATTAAAAACTCAGGAGACAGCAGGTGTTGGCAAGGATGTGGAGAAAGAGGAACACTCCTCCACTGCTGGTGGGCTTGCAAATTGGTACAACCACTCTGGAAATCAGTCTGGCGGTTCCTCAGAAAACTGGGTACGTCACTTCTGGAGGATCCTGCTATACCACTCCTGGGCATATACCCAGAGGATTCCCCAGCATGTAATAAGGATATATGCTCCACTATGTTCATAGCAGCCCTATTTATAATAGCCAGAAGCTGGAAAGAACCCAGGTATCCCTCAACAGAAGAATGGATGCAAAAAATGTGGTATATATATACACAATGGAGTACTATTCAGCCATTAGAAACAATGAATTCATGAAATTCTTAGGCAAATGGATGGAGCTGGAGAACATCATACTAAGTGAGGTAACCCAGTCTCAAAAGATCAATCATGGTATGCACTCACTGATAAGTGGATATTAGCCTAGAAACTTTGAATACCCAAGACATAATCCACATATTAAATAATGTCCAAGAAGAATGGAGGAGTGGCCCCTGGTTCTGGAAAGACTCAGTGTAGCAGTATAAGGCAAAACCAGAACAGGGAAGTGGGAAAGGGTGGGTGGGAGAACAGGGGGAGGGAAGGGGGCTTATGTGAGTTTCGGGGAGTGGGGGTGCCAGAAAAGGGGAAATCATTTTAAATGTAAATAAAAAATATATTGAATAAAAAAAAAAGTGTGCTTGGGTCCAAAATCATGTCTTCACGCTTGTGTAGCAAGTATGTTACTGACCCAGCCATCTTCCCAGACAACTTTATTCACTCAGTGAAAGTTATTTGAAAAAAACAAAATGTAAGCATTTTGTATTAGTCAGGGTTCTCTAGAGTCACAGAACCTATGGGTAGTCTCTATATAGTAAGGGAATTTGTTGATGACTTATAGTCTATAGTCCCAACTCCCCAACAATGGTCAGTAGCAGCTGTGAGTGGAAGTCCAAAGATCTAGCCGTTGCTCAGTCCCACAAGGCAAGCAGGTGAAGAAGAGAGAGTCTTCCTTCTTCCAATGTCCTTATGTAGGTCTCCAGTAGAAGGCGTGGCCCAAATTAAAGGTGTGTACCACCACAGCTGAATCTGGGACTTGCTTTGTCCCATATGACCTTGCCTTAGTCTCCTGGTATTCATAGCCACTATACCTTAAGATCTCCATGCCAAGATCCAGGTCAGAAATTTGTATCTCTAGCCTCAAGAATAGGATCACAGGTGAGCCTTTCAATTCAAGATATAGTCAAACTGACAACCAAGACTATTCACTCTATATTACTGTAAAGTACTTGCTAAATCCAGTATTTTGAATACCTTGTGACTGGTCCCTGGATTATGGATCACATTTTTCTATTCTTGGCACATCTGATAACTTTTTAACATGAGCTAGATTTTGTTGTTGCTATATGTAGAGACCTTGAATTCTGTTATGTTCTTCTGAAAAATGTTACGCTCCATTGTATAATAGAAATCAGTTAAGTACAAGGTTTGAGGTTTCTTTTGATGCATCACTAGGCTGGATTGATGGAGCGCCCTGTGTCTTTCTATGCCTCTCTGACTTAATGAGTTCATCCCACTCTGTGTTCCATGCGGATCTCGTGAAGACTTTGTCCGGGTTACTCTAAAGCTGTGCTGTACAATATGGCGGCCATATGTAGCTTTTAAAATTTAAATTTATATTGTGTAAAATGAGGTAAATTAACAAGCCGTTTCCTTAGTTGCATTAGCCATAATTCAAGCGCTCAATAGCCGCATGTGCTTATCACTCTGGACAGTGCAAATGACCTTAATACCACTGTAAAAAGTTATATTGGATGGCGCTTATCAACAGAATGTCTTACGCTGGACTTGGTGGTGCATGCCTATAATTCCAGCACTTGGCAGGCAGAAATAGGATTGCTGCAAATTGGAGGCCAAATTGGCCTACAAAGCAAGTTCCCGGCTGGCCTTGGTTCTACAATGGGACCTTGTTTCTGCCTCCCCCCTTCCTCCCTAATAGAGTTGTGATAGTGTATACCTATAATCTTAACATTTGGGAGAAAAGGCAAGAGGATTAAGAGTTCAAGGTCAGAGTGAGCTACAATCAAGTTTGAGGTTAGTCTGGACTACACGAGACCCAACCTCAAAGCCAAACGTAAACCAAACCATTCCAAACAAAGTCAAAACAAAACAGAAGAGTATATCTTCTTACTCCTGAGTGTGGAACTTACTCAGCTGATGGTCTGAGAATACATGAGTAAGAATTATCCACTGTATGTGGCCTGTGTCTCGGCTGACATCTACGAGTGCTTGTCTACACTGTTCTCTGCTTGTTAGTTGCTGCTCACCAAGCTTGTGTGTACTCACTCTAAGTATGTGTATTCACTCTAAATGTGTGTACTCACTCTATGTGTGTGTAATGGAGTTCGTGGCTAAGGACCATACCCGGCACTGCAGCACAGGCTTCTGGAGCTCTCTGTGCATAATTCAATCCTCCCTTAGGCTGTGCTTCAAAATCCCAGCTCTTTCAGCCGAGTTCCTGCTTCTCATCATGGTACCACATCTGCTCAATCTGATGTACAGGAAGTTAGTCCCAAGCAGGAAGCTGGGCAACTGTGGGACTCAACTCCTGTCAAGGGTCAAGGACATGTGGTGCTGGAGATGAAGAACATTGGCTGATTTTCCAAAGTATCCAGATTCTATCCCCAGAACCTACACAGCAGCTCACGACCGTCTGTAACTCCAGTTCCAGGGATCGGATGCCCTCTTCTGGCCTCTGCAGGCACAAGGCATGCATATGGCGCACAGACATACGTGCAGGCAAAACACCAACATGCATAAAATAAAAAATAAATAAATCTTAATAAAAGAGGTCAGCATCTAGACGTGTGCTGCCTGCTGGCCAATACTAGAAGCCTATTGCCTATGATACCATGCCCCATTTCACATTTGCTTTGTTTTGTTTTAATGCTGGAAGTTCACACCAGCGATCCACCATAGCCTGAAGGAGAGCCCTGATTAGTTGGCACATGGTTTAAAATAATGAATCATGAACTTGTGCTTTATGGGACTGTCGCTGTAGCTCAGCACATGCTGAGCACGTGTGAGGGCCTGGGTTCCATCCTCAGCACCAAACCCCACAGCAGGATAAAACCTCCTTTGCTATTGGGTTTCTCATGGCACTACAGTGTTGGTCAGCTCCGTTAGAGACTAGCACTGCATTGCTTCACTGGCACCCCTTCCCCCTTCACCCCTCATTCTCTTTCCTTGGCTCCTGCAGAGAATCTTCAGGACTCCCAAATTCTTTTACTGTATTACATAGAAGATATGTTTTAAAATATTGATAGTCAAAGTCATGAATTTTCTTTTAAACTAAAACCCCCTTTCCTATTTAGCAGGACTTGTCTGCTTTAGAAGGCAGTCGCAGTTATAGATAGGGATCAAAATTTCCTCTTTGAATGTTTATGGTTGTTATTGTATTATTGGCCAGCTCATGTCTCCTACCTCAATCTCCGTCAACTCTAGTCTCATCCAGTGGCCAGAAGTAATTTTATCAACATGGTCACTGGCCTTCTGAAGTGCTAAGGTTTGAACCGAGGGCCTCGTGTGTGCTAAGCGAGCTGTCTATCACTGAGCTAGGTTCTCATCCCTGCTCACTCTACCTTCTAGTGACTTCCCACAGCATGTAAAGGAAAATCTGCAGCCTCTGACAGACTCAGAAGTCCTTACACAATTTGTTACTATATTTCTTGACCTCTCTCTTATTTTTTTTTTTTTACTCCTCCCAAACTGAATAGTTGTGGTTTTCCGAATAATCAAACCAAAGTCTCCTTCCTCTTTGCCTTTTTCTAAGGAGTGTTTCCTCAGTCTGGAATGCATCTCTCAACATTCCTATCTGCACCTGATTGCTCCAGTTTTTTTCTTTAGGACTCAGTTTTCTGCGATGAATCTTCAGGCAGAGGCACCTTTGTGGTTGGGAATCTTGATTTTTCTCACCCACACAAGGGAGTTACATTTTATTTTATTTTTCTATTTTTAGAAAAATAAAAATGCAAAGAGAGGGTAAAAAGCCAAATCCCAGTTGCCAAGTCTGTTAACGACAAGCATAATGGCGTGTTAACACGGGTGATTATCGAGCTGGACCACACCCAGCTTCCTGCCAAAGCAACCTTCCTGCTCTGCGACCTGGGAAAGCTTCAGCGGGGCTGGGATTGGGTGAAGAGGGTGGGCTACAGCCTCCCACTGCCTGCAAGCAATTAAATACCCTCATTGTTGGTGCTGCTGACTCCCCCCGGGTCTCTTAGACAACCTCCACTGACCTCAGGCCAGCCTCTGTCTGCTTGTGAACATCGCTTTCCAGTGAGTTTGGCTGTTTGATGCTGAGTCTGATTCTGGAAAGCCATGGAAGAGGCAATGGAGGAACTGAGCATTGGGCCGTTGTGCATGCTGGGAAGAAACCTTCTGTAAATCAGAGCCAGCATGGCACTATGTCTGTACCAGGAGGCCAGGGCAGGAACAAGGCGGCATGTGCTCTACAAGCTGTGATATTTTGGGCATGGTCTGTCTCACTGTTTCTCACTGGCCAATGGCAGTGGGGCTTCTTTCACAGACGGCTGGTATGAGAGTAAATCAAATACAAGTTGCAGCACTTAGCACATTGGGAGTGATGAACCCATATTGCCTGATTCCTTCCTTCCTTCCTTCTTCCTTCCTTCCTTCCTTCCTTCCTTCCTTCCTTCCTTCCTTCTTTCCTTCCTTCTTTTCTTTCTTCTTTCCTTCCTTCTTTCCTTCCTTCCTTCTTTCCTTCCTTATTTTCTTTCTTCTTTCCTTCCTTCCTTCTTTCCTTCCTTCCTTCCTTCTTTCCTTCCTTCTTTCCTTCCTTCTTTCTTTCCTTCCTTCCTTCCTTCCTTCCTTCCTTCCTTCCTTCCTTCCTTCCTTCCTTCCTTCCTTCCTTCCTTCCTTCCTTCTCTTCCCTTATACCCTCCCTTCGTTCTTTGGTTTGGTTCTGTTGAGAGAGGGTATAGTATTCTAGGCCAGATGCTAACTAGCTGTATCAAAGGGTGCTCTTGAACTTTTGATCCTGTGTCCATCTTCCAAGTTGTGTGATATAAGGTGAATGCCATTACACCTGGTTTATGAAGTGCTGGGGACTGAACTCAGGGCCATGAGCATGCTAAGCACGTGCTCTTACCAAGTCACATCCCTAGCTATCTCTTTTTCTCTTCTTTTCTCTCAGCTTTCCATCCTTGTTCTCTTCCCTTTCTTTCTAGAAGTCTTTTTTACCATGCAGTGTGAGCCAGTTCTTTCTTTCTTTCTTTTTCATTCAGCCACAGGCCAGGCAGGGGCCACTGCTTTATCCTGCTGCGTGTACATGGTAGGTGTTCAATAAATGCTTGGAATCAATAATTGACCTGCAGTAGTTCCAGAGCTGGCTCTCTATCCCTGGTTTCTTGGCTTTCTTAGACTTCTTTCTTCTAACTGAAAAGTAAAAAGCGTCATATACTCCCTCGCTCGCTCGCTCTCTCCCACACTTCCCCAGGCTATAAAAAACCATTATATTCTAAAACGAAACAAAGATAATAGAAACCAGAAAGCCATGTTTTGCATGAGATCGGAAACATATGTTGAGGATGGAGATTCGACATGATGCATCTGCACCAATGCGCCCTTCTGCTTTCCCCCTTCGCTTAGAAGCGGGGGTTGTAGGCCTGTGCACAGCCTGTGCTGGGAAGCCACCTTGTCCAGGTGGGCCTGGCCCAGCTGTGGCCAAACTGCCCTTTGAACATCTCCTAGGAGGACAAGGTGACGTAGGGGTGAGGGACATGTGGATCCTTCTCATCTTTGGAAACATCACAGAATTCAGACACAGAGGCCCAAGATGTGCTTTGCCTTTATGATGAGAATGGTCACTGTCACTCACTGAGTCTCTTGTAGGAAGCTTTGGGTCAACACTGATGTTTGCAGGCCACTTGGAATATTCATTCCACCCTGTAGGTGAGGGAAAGAGGCATATGGTTAGAGAATGACAATAGATGCAGGATATCCCTCCTCTCAAGCACACCTACCCCAAGAGTGTTTCTTTGCAATCCAGAGAGTAGCTAAGCACAGCTGCGTGTTAGCCATGTGGACTGAATTGAAGAGAAGCCAGTGGATGAGATAGATAAGGTGCCGGCCTTATTGTGGACTGGCACAGATGCAATGGCTTCTGGTTCAAAGGCATCAAGTCTGGTATAAAAGGGTAACTCAAGGCACCGAGAAGGTGCCCCCCCCCAAAAATACAACCCAAAGAAGAATAAAGATGTTGCCTGCACTGAGAATTTTAGAACAAAGAGTCACCAGGAAATAAGGTGTTCAGTAAATCATCTGAGAGGAAGAACAGCTAATAAAGTGATACATTCTAGTTTAATGGTTACCATTTGAATACAAGTGATGGTAAGTGTAGGTGTTTTAAGATGGAATATTTAGAATTTCCTGAGTTATATTGTCTTTAGAAGACATGGCATGGAGGCCCTGGAGAGAGATCTCAGTGTAATAATGCTTGAGAAGTTGGGAGTGAGCAGGCAAAGACATGGCCATTTAAGTTACAGGATGAAGCCCAGAAATTCATTGCCAAAACAAAATGAGAGGAAGAAACAAGAAATTCCAGATACTAGCAACCTCTATGAGCAAGGGACATGGGGTGAAGGTGTCTGGGGACGCTCTTCTGAACAGTGACACTTTCCAGACTAACTAGATAAAACTGTCCAGCTAAGGGAAGAGGTGTCACACAAGGAAGGATCCCAGAGTGTGGCTGATGAGGCTCATGTAGGTGGCCTTTCATCATTCTTATAACAACCAAAGCCTCGTTACCTTCCTACTCTCGGGTGCCAGGATCCAGAAGCTAGGTTAACGCTTTTTTCCCAAGCCACACACCTAGCATGGAATTGAACCTTAGTGGGCAGTCCTCCTCAGTGGCTCATTCTCAGGTGTGGAGTAGGGGCTGCCTAAGACTGTGGCTAGACATTTTAGAACATTCTTCTGTGTTGGGAATGGAACTTGGACCCGCATGCATGCTAGGCAAAATCTCAATCATTGAGCTACATACTGGTCTAGCTTTTTGAAGTAGCTAAAATGGAGAAACATGTACAAGAATTGAGGCTCGGAGTGTGGGGCTCGAGTTCTACCCATCTTACAGGGCAGGAGAACCCCAGGCAGCTGCTGAAGAACACTCTGGCAAAGAAAGGCCTTCTACATCTATAGAAACTATAGGTTGGGGGAGGGGACTAATAGAACTTATCATAGTGGCTCAGAGAGTTCCCCGGGGACCCATGGCTCTAGTTCTAAACTGGTGAAAGGCCCTATGTGTTTGTAAAAGCTTGGAATTGAAGCTCAGTCATTACTTTAGTGAGGGAGCCTTTCTTGGACACGTGGAGCCTGGCTCTTTGCCCATTCTTAGGTCCCCCTACTTACACCTGTCATCTCCTGCTCCTTGCAGAGGGAGTTCTTTTTATTTCTGGACCACTTTTTATTTCCCTGGACCACTCTGCATTTTTGATTATTATTCTCTTGTCTGTGATCTCCACTTAATAGAAGCTCTTTCAGTGAAGATCTGGAGGTTCAACTTTGTGTTTGAGCCTAGCCCAGGGTCTTCTGATTGTTGACCAGTAAATGACCAATGTGTCATCAGCTCCATGGGCTACAGGGATGAGTTTAACTTAAAGTGGACGAAACAGAAAATCATCATTTTCATAGCAGATAGCTTGCAGGTGGTCTCAGAGAACTTTCCTGAGTTTCCAGGTTAAGGTAAGATACTGGGACATAAAACCCAGGAAGGAGAGGGTCAGAGTTTGAGAGGGTGAAGTGTGTTTTCTGAATGGGTCTCATCTGATTTGAGGATGTTCACATCCCAGAAATGAAAAAATATTTAATTGTTCCCTTGAATTCTTGGCACAAGTAACAGCAAGAGCAACAATCCAGAGGAAGGCAAGGGTGGTGGGTGAATGGTACCGGGACAAGACATGGGGCACTCTTGGGAGATGTGATTAGAAAGAGAAAGGGCCAGGGAAAGCAGCATCCTGGCACCTACAGATAACAACCCCATGTCCGCTGTCACTAGACCCTGGCAGAGCAGTTCGCCTGTCCTCTGAGGGCTGAGTCTGCGCTTGGCACTTGCTTTTATGGTTGGTGTGATTAATGGAACAGAGGGGCTCTGAGCCTGTAGAGAGCCCAGGGAGCTATAGAATAGAAAGAATGCTATGGACAGGCTACAAGGAGCCCATTGGACTGGAGATTGGGAACAGGGTTTATGACAAGAAGGATTTAGTGGGCTCTCAAGGGAGGAGGGGGGCCAAGAACTGCTGCGGTGTGTGTGCGCGCACGCATACGCGTGTGCCAGTCCCAAGCACATGAGACTCATGCCACGATGGGAAGGTGGTCTTGGTCTGCAATAGCCCATGATCCTGTCTCTGAGAGTACCTGGGGCCATTGTGAATAGAGCCCAAAGGCCTGGAGGGCCTGTGCACCTGCTGTGCACAGCAGCAGCCCTGGTCAGGCCCTGACTTAGGTGGGCCCTTCCTCCCCTTCTTCACTAAAGCTGATCCTGGACTCTGCTGAGGGGGAAGGGTTCTATGGGGCTTTGACCCAGCCTTGTTCATATTGATTATCCCGCCTGTTTCTGACCCCGAGTTTGGAAGTCCAGGTGGAAGCCCACTACTCCGTCTACCCAAGGCCACTTCCTTGTATCTTTGTAATCATGTGAACTCCAAAGGACCCACATTATGTCATATTTACATTCGTGGGACTGCCTGGGAGCTGGGTCCCTCCTGAGCTGAGAAACAATAAAAAGAAACCATCTAATACTTCCTAAAACCTTGATCAAACCTGGGACAGACATCTCTCCATTTTGAGAAGGTGGAAGGCAACACAATCCTTTGCGGGCATTTTCTAGTCACTTCTTTGCTTAGCAACTGCTTTTCTCTTCGACGTTCTCAATTCCATGCTGGCTCTTGAGGAGATTTCTGATTTATTTATGTAAACTTGGTTTGAGCTGCTTTAAAGTCTTAGAAAACAAGAACAGGAAGTACAGCTTCTGTCTCTGCCCCCTAATACCATACACTCAAAAGTACCCCCCACCCTGTTACTGTAACACCTTGTGTTGGTGTGAGATACCTGTTTCAGCTGATGTAGGTCAGTGCCAACCTGATGCATTAGTTGATACGTCCCCCAGCGTTGGGAAGTTCTGAGTCCACCCTGACTTCTTACACTTATCAGCATGCCTTTAAGGTCCCTTCACAGAGTTTCATGGCCCCGTCACTCATTTCTTTTCATCCCTGAGTGATATACTCTTGGATGGATGTTCCGCAGTTCATTCATTCACCCACTGAAAGCCTATCTTGGTTGCTCCCAAGTCTTAGTATTTAAAAGCAGCTGCTCTAAGATCCCAGAGGCAGGTTTGAGGTAAGCATCGTTTTTACCTGATTTGGGAAAATGCTTAAGTACATAATTGACACATCACGGTAGGACTACACTTAGCTTTGTAAGGAGCTGAATTGTCCTGAACACAGTTGAGGCTCTTGAAGCTCATCTGCTGTTGTTTAAACCATGCTCTCCTGTTAGTTGAGCAGCGGCCTTTGGTAAGGTGTCATTTCTTCGGCTTTGTTTCCTTATCTGCCGGACAGGGCTCACAGCAGCACCGGCCTCAGAGGGTTGTTGTGAGAAATAAATCGTATGATGTATGGGAGGAGATGAAGCTTCGTTTATGTTGAAGTATCTAAGCCTGGCATGCATGGATATGACGGGGCGGGGAGGGGGGGGAGCTGAATTGAAATCATGCTGGATTTAGAACATGCTTCAGATCAAAGATGGCGTTTTCAGAAAAGGAGACCCACAGTGGCCAGAAGGTGACCAGGAGATGAAGGGGCAGGATCTGGGCAATACAGCTGTAAGAATGCCAGAGATGACCAGGCACCACCAAAAGTTAGAGGCATGGAACAGTTTGTTCCAGGAAAGACTCCTGGTGACACTTCATCTCTGGCTCTGTGAACTATGACAGAATGTACTTCTGTTGTTTAAGCCACCTAGGAAGCCAGCACTCAGGACACAGTGGTCCTGGCACTATCACTGACTCCAAAGCCTCTCCTTCCTCTGCAGGCAAAACTGAGTCTCTTCTCTCTGATGTCTCCCCCTCACCCCCACTGCTGCTGTCTCAACCTGACACTCTGGTTTAAAGATTTTGATACTGGCTTTGGAATGTTTAAAGGATGGGCATTAGCCCAGCCATCTGGCTATCTGCAGTGCCCAGCACAGGACTGGCATAGATACAGCAGTTAATAAAGATGGAAGGAGGATCTGTCTCCAGTGTTACAACTCAGTTCCTGGACAGTCTCCTGCATTCATGGCATCCTCCATTATCATGGTCAAATGCAGGGCATCTGGTGCCCCTCCCCTCCCCTCCCCTCCCCCCACATATGGCAGAATTAGGTGTGAACGAATCAAAAACATAAGGATCCCATTTGCTCTCCCTCTGCTTCTTTTTAAGCCATGTGCCTTTAGAATTAATCAGCCAAGCATGACTGAGAGTTTTGACAAACCCAAAGTATTGGGAAAAGCATTCAAGATGTTTTGATGATCTTCAGGGCAAAGGTAGTCAGGCTGTTGGCCCACACATTTGCTCTGGCTGGAGTTAGGGCTTTGAGAAACACAGTTTGCATTGGACTAAGACAGGATGGATGGGTACAGGGGCTTTGGCAGCTGGACTTTACAGGACACCTGTGGATTCATCTTAGGATCTGCGTTTCCCAGGAAGCAACCTATGTGGGATGTGCAGAGAGACAGGGCCCTGAACACCTAGACATGATGTCCTTGGTCCAGGAGATGGCTTAAGTGCTATAGCGTCTGGAAGGCGGTACCTGCATGAGGCATGCAGAGAGTGTTGTACAGCTAGAGGTCAAAGGGCGTATTTTTCAGTGTCCAGCCTTCTGTGTCCTTGGGACAACAAATGGCTTAAACCACCTGCCTTTTATTTAAAAAAAAAACAAAACGCCAGCTTTATTCTTGAGACATGGCTATTTCTTTATTGATTCTTGGCCTCACTGCCTGAACATCCCATCCGCCCAGTGCAGGGGCATCTTGACACTGCTGAAGTCCCTGGGGTGCTTAATAATGTCACAGTGATCATGACGCCAAGAGCAGAACTGCTCACTGGTTTATAAAAAGGCCAGACATGGGTAGTATACTTTGCAGACAGTATCCGCTAGGTGTTCTAATGTTAAGAGAAGACACATCATGACCACACAACTCTTATAAAGGAAAACATATAACTGGGGATGGCTTACAGGTTCAGAGGTTCAGTCCATTACTGTCATGGCAGGAAGCATGGCAGCAGCTGGGCAGACATGGTGCTGGAGAGGGAGCCAATTGTTCTCTATCTAGATCCATAGAGAGCAGGTAGAGAGAGTCACTGGGCTTGGCCTGAGCTTTTGGAACTGCAAAGCCCACCCCCAGTGACACGTTTTCCCCAATAAGTTCACACCTCCTGGTCCCTGTTAGGTAGCAGCAATGACCAAGCATTCAGATATGCGAACTAATGGAGGCTGTTCTTATTCAAACCAGCACATCCTTCAATATACCATTGCAGTGTTCCAACAGCCTCCCTTTCTAGAGTTCTGTTACTGTTGTTGAGAGTAAGGCAAGTCTTTTCATGGGAGTTTGATAGGATGACCATTCTCTCTATGTATGAGAGGAAGTGAGATGCAGTCGGCTCAAGACCCATAGAAGGGCTAGCTCAGGAACCAGGAGCCAGGATGCTTATAGGTGTAGGGGTAGAGGGGTAGTAGTATCTGCTTTCTGTGTAAGGCAGTGGTTCTCAACCTGGAAGTTGTGACACTTTTGGGGGGGGGTCAAATGACCATTTCACAGGGGTGACATCAGATATCCTGCTGTTTTAACCAGGGTTTCTATTCCTGCACAAACATCGTGACCAAGAAGCAAGATGGGGAGGAAAGGGTTTATTCAGCTTACACTTCTACATTGCTGTTCATCACTAAAGGAAGTCAAGACTAGAACTCAAGCAGGTCAGGAAGCAGGAGCTGAAGCAGAGACCATGGAGGGCTGTTTCTTACTGGTTTGCTTCCCCTGGCTTGTTCAGCTTGCTTTCTTATAGAATCCAAGACTACCAGCCCAGGGATGGCACTACCCTCAATGGGCCCTTCCCCCTTGATCACTAATTGAAAACATGACTTACTGCTGGATCTCATGGAAACATTTCCTCACTTGAAGTTCCTTTCTCTGTGATAACTGCATCCTATGTCAAGTTGACACACAAAACCAGCCAGTACACCAGCAAATTAGATATTTACATTTCAATTCATAACAGTAGCAAAATTACAGTTATGAAGTATCAATGAAAATAATTTTATGGTTGAGGTCACCATAACATAAGGAACTATATTAAAGCGTCCAGCATTAGGAAGGTTGAGAAACACTGGTTTAAGGCCTTTTTCATGTCAAGGGGCTGAGCTGGAAGAACTGTTGAGACAGAAAGGAGTGGTGTCTAAATAATACCTATTTTTTGATGTATGTGGAAAATAATATTATAAAGGACTAGTTATAAGGGGGAAAAGTATACTTGTAACCCACTTATTTAGTTTGCTTCTCCACTGCTGGGATAAAACACTACTAAAAGCAAACGGGGGAGGAAAGAGTTTCTTTGACCTATACTTCCAGGTCACAGCCCACCATTGAGGGAAGTGAGGACAGGAACTCAAGCAGGAACCTGGAGGCAGAGACTGAAGCAGAGACCACAGAGGGATATTGTTTCCTGGGTTGCTCCCTCTGGTTGCTCAGCTGCTTTCTCATACAACCCAGGGCCATCTGCACCAGGCTGGCACTGCCCACAGTGGGCTAGGCACGCCTCCATCAGTTAACAATTAAGAAACTGCTCCATAGACATGCCCACAGGCCAAGCTAATGAAGACAGCTCCTCAACAGTGATCCTCTCTTCCTAGGCATGCTACATTTGTGTCAATTGCTAACCAGCAGACCCACCTCAGACAGATAACTACAACTATATATCCATCCAGATCATTTCCCATGCGTGATTCTGCACATGTTGCCTATAAACAATTGCATCAAACCCTGGCAAGTTTGAGAACATAAATGTTTTAATCCTGATTTCAGCTGAGGGAGGCTCCACTTACACATAATTTAAAAAATTTTAAGCTAAAATTAAGAGTGTAATGTCATGCCTTTTGTATTTTGAATTTTTTTGGCTATACTTCCTTCTTATTTTACATATACATTCCTGAATAGAGCAAGGCTGGATCCCAATTATATGTTCTCATTCATATCTGAGTGTGTCATAATATGCTCGGATGTTACAACATATCCACCCGTCACTTTTGTCTTTCCTGCTTGACTGTAATTTGAAAGGCTGGGATGATGGCTGCTTGCACCTCATTCGGCCATCACTTTCCTCCAGTCCTGTCGTTGATTCAGTCCACATCTCTGACCCCTAGAGTGTGGCCAATGCCTGAAACCTGTGCCAATGGCCCTGCTGGCTAGATATGGCTATGCACCTCTGTGAATGCCTTCAGTCTTCCCCAGGGGACCCTGCTACCAAGTAAAACACAAAGCAGAAGACATGGCTAATCTTTTGGGATTCTATCTGATACTGGCCCTGAAGTGAGGACACTCTGCAGTTCACCATATATGATAAGGAGTGAGGGAGACCTTCATGGACCAGGGGACTCATGGAGGTCTCAATTTCCCTTAAGAGAAGGACAAAAAGGCACCAGATTGCCTTGCCTGAACCCCTGTCTTCTCCCACAGCTTCCTCAGTCGTGATGGGGCTGCTGACGGTAAAGGTCTTGGAAAACCATCTACAGGAGCCAGTGTCACATTTCAAGACACTGATGTGTCTTGCAGAAACTTGAGGGATACAGTCAGAGCTCCAGAGCTCATGTCCCTTTAATTTCTTTGATTTGTTAGGATGAAAGGATTCCTGCTTTCATAATACTTATTAGGAACTCAATTAGGTGGAAACTCCAATAGTGGCTACTGTATCAGGCGTGCTCTCTTTCCCAACCTAAGTAATGTGTCTCCAGCTCTGGACCTGAAGGGATGGGTCAGACAATGGCACCTGTCTGTGGTCTTCCTTGTAACAAACATGAGAGGCAGAGAGGAACCAGTAACATCGCCCATCCTCATTCAGAGTTTGTGAAGTCTTCAACTTGTGCTGTAAAATCTTCTATGGTGTGTTGGTGGCCTCTCCATCTTACTGGGTGGCACACTTATCCACTAGATTGAAGACAGTATATAAGTGAGACCTGGAAATGCCAGATTTCCTAGAAAATTTGTTAAGATGGCTTTGTGCAAGGGGCAAGCTCCACACACCGTGAGACTGATCTCCAGTTTTGCTGATTTAAGAGCAGAGCTGGCCAACTTTTCCTGTAAAAAGGCCACATAGGGGATAATCTTAGCATTGAGTACAAGGTCTCATTTACCATTACTCAGCTCTGGAGAGAAAAGGCAGCCATGGACAAATGTAAACCAGCGAATGTGGCTGCGTTCCAACAAAATTTTATTATCCAAAAGGACTTTGGGCAATTCTTAGTTTGCAAAGCCCTGAACTGGAACATGTCAAACATCTCTAAAGATGGCCAAGTCATCTTGCCTGTGTTTCCGCCCACTAACACAGTGACATGGTGTTAGTGTCTGTCTTAGATTGGGTGTTATATCCAATTACTAGAGACTGCATTATTATACAGAAAACATTTAGTTTTCATGGATTAAGAGGCTGCAGATCAGGGAGCATGGCTGGATGTAGGCAAGGCCTCTTCCAGGTTGATGACTGTGGTCTTTTCATTGTCTGCACCCACAGTACAAAGAAAGCTTGAGAGCTGCAGGGTCTTTCCACAGAGATACCAACCCCGTTGTGACACCTCTACTCTACCTTTGTTAGTTCCTCAGGGCCCCCACCGTTTAATGTCAGCACCTTGGGGTGCTTAGAACTTCAGTGTATGAATTTAGGAACAAGGTAAACAGCTTACCCCAGTGAGTTTTTCAGAAATTCCAAGTCTATTGATGCCACAGTTGGTATAGCGTTGTCACATATGTGCGAAGGACCCAAGAAATAGTCAGTTTTATAAAAAGCCCCGATGAAAGACCTTGCATTGTAAAAACACAGTTCAGATGGCTCCTCATTCAGCTTCTTTGAACTAGTGCGTTTGCGTAAGCTAAGAGGCCAAATGGTGGATTGTGCAGGCACTCCATTACCCACTTTCCTGTTGCCGTGATAAAATATCATGACAAAAGCAGCCTGGGGACAATGGATTTATTTTGGCTTAAAGTTCCAGAACTCTAGAGTCCATCAGTGCGGGAAGGGCATGGCAGGGCAGTATGAGGCTAGCTTGGGGGTCAGGAAGCAGAGAGATTACATTTTATCCACACACAGGAAGCAGAGTGAACAGGAAGTGGGGCCAGGGTATAAAACTTCAAAGCCCGTCTGCAGTGACATACTTCTTCCAGGAAGGCTCCACCTCCTAAGGGTTCCATAATCTTTCCAAACAGTACCACCAACTGGGGCATAAGATTTCAACTACATGAACTTAGGAGGGGCATTTCTCACCCAGGCCTTCACAGACACCATTCTCACATTCCGACTTAATCCCAGCTGGGCATCAGCACTGCCTATCCTAAGATGATGTGGGAACCCTGGGTGATGTGAATGTGGTGGTACTTACAAGGACTGGAGATTTGAATAGCTGTGATTAAAGGTTTTAGAGGCTCTGACAGAGAAAAATGCTAGATCAGTTAGCCAGTTCCCAGCTCAAATTCTCTAAACATTTCAAGGCCTTCTGTGTAGCCAGGATGGCTCTCAGAAAATGAGACATAAGTTGGCCTCCAGTAAATGAGGGAAAGGCAGAAAAGTTTCCTGAGTACAGCACTGATCATTTGTGCTCTTTGTGTCGCCAGCAGTGGATTCCATCTTCCCATCTGTCCTGTGGCTGTGGTGGTTCCAGAGTTCCATATAGAGGAGCAGTTTCCCAAACCTATTCTTAGAGCCCCTGTCTTTGATTAGATTCTGCACTATAGTGGGACACCGACAAGAGCTTATTGATTTGGGGCTGTGAGTCCTGAGAAAATACTAGAGATCTGGGACGAGGGAAGCAGAGGGAAGGCAAGCCAGTGTGACTCCTCTGTACCGAGTTGGCCACTACTCTGGGGGAAAGGGTTGGGTTTTATCCTGATGGGACCATTACAATATTTCCCCCATGTTTTCTAGGCCAGAAATATTACTGTGTGGTGATGTTGGGAGGTGGAGGAATGGGAGGCGGAGTCTAATGGGAGGTGGTTTGGTTGTTAGGATGCTGCTCACAGAGGGACTAATGCTGGTCTCATGAACTAAGTTAGTTCTTGAGAATAGGTTATTATAATGTGAAGCTACTCCCCCACCCCATGCTTGGCACCTTCCTGAATGTAGATAGCTTTATTTTAATTTCTCTGCTATATTGTGATGAAGCCACAAGGTTGGAACCATGCTGTCTGGGTCTTCTAGGTGTCAAAATTGTGGTCTAAAAGACATCTTCTTAAATACTCAGTGTTCTGTTATAGCAACAGAAAGTGGACTAACATAGAAACTGTCTGAAAGCTCCAGAACTACTCACCTAAGTGACAGAAAGGGAAGCCTTAGTCTTTTGCCTGTGTGGCACCTCAGGGAATACCATCCCTCTGGTTTCTAGATTTGCCTGATCTTTACTGTATGGCCACCAAAAGTCATATCACAGCATCAGAGAAGGCCCATCTCAGAAACTCAATGGTACGGCTAAAGTAACATAGAAGGCTAATCCTTATGGAATCACTGTCTCAATTACAAGTGGAATGGAAGATGGAATGAGATGACTGTACAATTGGACTTAGTGTCCATGCTTAATAACCCCAGCACCCAGTAGGTGGGGCAGAGAGAAAAACATTTAAGAGTATCTTGGCTTAGTGGTTAAGAGTACTGACTTCTCTTCCAGAGGTCCTGATTTCGATTACCAGCAGCCACATGGTGGCTCACGATCATCTGTCATGGGATCAGATGCCAGGAAGAATCAATGCTCCAACCAAGCTGTTCTCTACACCTTTATTCTCTCAACCACATTAACCCTTGGTTTCTGGAACCCAAATGGACAAGGAGTCACCATGACTCCTAGTTCAAAGTAATTTCTACCTTTCCTCTTTTGAGATAAACAAAAGAGGTTTACACAATACACTGAGTGCCACAGGCCTTATGGACTTTGAGGTAAACCTTTCTGCTTACCTCAGTTATCAGCTTCACTGGCCAGAACTAAGGCCCTGGCAATACAAAAGCAGTAGGCTGGTTACCCTGAGAGTTACTGACTATATCATGATCTCTACTCTGTAGCTGACCTGAAAGGACAGTGGACTGCTAACTGAAGATTCAGATGGAGAAATAGGAGGGAGGAGGTGACCAGTTGCAGGTTTTGGGTTTTTTTTTTTATGTGAATTCTGAATTGGAGCTCATGGATATTGGAACAAAGGAGTTGGACCTTGCCTTTGTGACTGTACTTCATGTGTTCTTCTTAGGATGTTTCTGCCTGACTTGTGCTTCTGAGTGTCTATGTAACTCTCGGAAGTGCCCAGGCAGGAATGATCCTACTGGGAAAGGTAGACATTACTTTGAACTAGGAGTCATGGAGACTCCTTGTCTACTTGGGTTCCAGAAGCCAAGGCTTAATGTGGTTGAGAGAAGAAAGGTGTAGAGAACAATTTGGTTGGAGCTTTGATTCTTCCTGGTCTAATCACATCACAATGCTCTGTTTTAAAGCTTACATAAAACCTGTTCTACCCTTGTAGGAATGAGACCACAAAGGTAGTGAACTTCTCAGCCCTTTTATTAGAGTGGACTTCTGGTAGGATGTGTATGGGCCAAAGAATAGAATTACTATCTCACAGTAACTGTGTGCCCAATGTCACCCGTAGTCACCACCCTGAATCTATGCCCCGTGGAAAAAAAGAAAATGGTGTTGTCTTTTTGTTTTTTGGAGGAAGGTGTCTGAGACAGCAGGGCAGAGCCAGGATCAAGGCCTTCATAGCTTTCAGGCATTCTTCTGATCACCAGTACGTTTTGCTTTCTAGGCCGGGGTTTGCATATTGCTCTGGCTGTGGAGACCTGTGGTGAAGGATGTATGGCCAGCTGCTGGGAGCTGATTCTACTCGAGAGCTTGTGAAAAATAACATTATTTTTGTATATTAAAGCCAAGATTTCTGTATGAAGCAGGATGCAACTTGATCATGATATTTTTTTTTTCTAAAGCAAAACCATTAACTTTCCAGTGAAGTTTATGAGAGGAAACCCTCCCCCTGGTTTCCTTACAGTCTGTATCCATCCTGGTTCTCACTTGTAATGCACACAGAAGACTACAGAGTGCTGACATGTAGTCTCTTGTATGCAGTGTAGTCCAGGATGTGGTCTTGGTCTCCTGCAGGCTTACCTGATGCTCTCGACTGCTGCTTCCTAAGCTAGATGCCACCCAGACAACTAGTTGTTTTCTTTCCCCAATATGTTGTAGATGGCCACTCTACTGTGTCTTTGCACTCCCTATTAGAAGTTATTCCCCTCCCTCCTTCCATCCCTCTCTCCTCTTTCCCCTCTCCTCCTCCTTCCCCTCTTTCTCATTTTCTTTGGCAAGATCTTACTATGAAGCCAGACAAGCCTTGAACTCCCAATAATCCTACTGCACCAGCTTCCCAAGTGCTTAATTTCAGGTTGCACCCCCATACCTAGCTAGAAACTTTGACCCTTAGGAAGAATGACAGCCCTTAGGTTATCAGCCTTATGCTCTCTTTAAGCTTTGTCTTGTATACCTGCAAAAACACTTAGCAGGGCATTCACCAGGCCGAGAGCTCATGGAGTCCTGGGTTCCCATATAAGCAGACCAAAGTCTAGCTCTACAGAAGTAATAAAAAGAAATCCTGCTCCCCAACTCATGGGCCACTGAATCTCTGATAAATTCTTTAAAAGTTTCAAGGCACTTAAACTTACTCTAAAGGTTTTTCTTTTTTTTCTGAAGGTTTTTCATGTAATATAAATTGGATCACATTTTTCTCCTCCATCAACTCCTCCCAGCTCCTTTCTACCCCTTACACACCTTTTTCTTCTCTCTCTTAAACACACACAACCACAAAAACAAAAATCAAAACAAATAAACAAAACCTCCACTAAGTAAAAAAAAAAAAAAAAAAAAAAAACCAAAACAAAATAAAAAGCCTGCAAAAAGTCCAAAACAAAACAAAACAAAAAACCAAACCAAACCAACCAACCAACCAACCAAACAAACAAACAAACACCCAAAAGCAAAACCAGGAAGTTGGTTTTGTGTGGCCAACTACTCATGAGCATAGAGCCTGCCCTGGAGTATCGTTAGTATGCTGCTGACACTTGTTTGGAGAAAACTAATTTTCCCTTTGCTAGCTGGTATCAATTGCAAATAGCTCTAGGTTAGTATAGGACCCTGGATCCATCACCCCCTCTCGCTAAACTCCTCTAACTTGAACCTGTGTAGGCCATTTATGCACTACCATAGTGTTCATGAGCTTGTATGTCCTTCAATCCTATGTAACTGGACGATGATTCCTTGGAGTCACCCATCACCTCCAGCTAGTGCAATCTTTCTGTCTCCTCTTCCTCATAGATTTCTGAACCTTGAGGAGAGAAGGCTTGATGAAGACATCCATTCAAAACTGAGTGTTGCAAAGTCTCTCACTCTTTGAACATGGTCCAGCTGTCTCTGTGTTAATTCCCATTTAGGTCTGCCCCAAGAAGACCCTTCTCTGATGAGGGTTGAGTGAGGGACTGGTCTATGGATACAAGTTCAATACACAATAATTCAAATTAGTAGCTTTTCTATATACAAATGACAAACCCACTGAGAAATAAATCTGGGAAACAGACCTTTCAAAATGTTTTGGGACAACTCTGAGCAAGCAAGAGAAAGATTTGTATAATAAAACATTAAGACATTGGAGTATAAGATATAAAAGAATTTAAACTTATCTTTCAACACTGTGGCTAAATGGTGGACAGGAACTAAAGTGGTAAAAAACAAATTTTATTCAGGAAACAGTGGAAGAAGAGAAAAGAGACCAGAGGATAGAATTTAATAAAGAGTTTGAGAACAGAGGGCTCAGGAGTAGGGTGGGAGGGCAGTGGTGGCTTGGTAGGGCTTGCTGAAAGCAGGCCAAGCCAATCAGGTGCCTAGGGTGAGGGAAGGAAGAATTTGACAAGGTATTTATGGTGATCAGATATCAACAGCAAGGTGCTTAGCAGGACCCTCAACACTTGTAGGCTCTGCATGGGTAAGTTTAGCATGCTTACACTCTATGTATGTAAGCTAGACATACATGTCCAGGCATAAGCTTGCCATTACCAGGCTCTAAGGGTGTAAGCTCAGCATGCCAAGGCTCTAAGGGTATAATCTCCAAATGCCCAGGCATGAGCTTGGCATGTCCGGGCTCTAAGAACATAATCACCAAAGCCTTAGCTGAGGAGACCACTGAGAGGAGGGAAAGATCAAAGTATGGACAAGGGAAATCTTTGTCATCACTCCTCTTAAAGTGAATGGTGGGACTGCAGAGATGGCTTGGTGGGTAAGATATGTTGTGTGCTGTGCAAGCACAAGGACCTACTTGTGGTTCTCAGAACTCACATAAAAGCTGAGCGAGTTAGGGAGGTGCCTGGGACCTCTTTAATGGGAGGGCAGAGACAGAGCCTAAGGGCTCATCAGCCAGCCAGTCTAGCCAACTGTGGCGCTCTGGGCTCATTGTGAGACTTGGTTTCGAAAAAATTAGATAGAGAGCAGGGCGATCTGAACTTTGACCTTTGCAAGCATGTGAAAACATGTGCATGTTCATGTACATACACCCAAGCACACACCCACATGAACACACATGCCCCCCCCCCACACACACTAAAAAAAAAATACTGGTACTGAATAATTGAGTAAGGATAGGTAAAGGGACCTTTGGGACCCTGAACCATGCAGATGCTTCAGACGAGCTGTCTCTACTGGCTGGTGCTGTGTGTGTGTGTGTGTGTGTGTTGGGGGGGGTTCTGGTCCTGCCAACAGCTGTCACAACCCTGTTAGCCAATTTGCTCTTTATTTTTCCCAAGCCCCATGGACCCCCAGCACAATAACCCCGTTGCTTGTGTGCGGTTTGCAAGTCATCAGTTTCTGACCATGGGCCATTTCCTTTGTCAGGGGGAGAAAGTGATTCCCTGCAGTCTTCTGAATTTACAAAGGAAAGCTGTCCAGATGTGCCTGGCCTACCTCTCTGCTTCCCCTCCCCTCCAGCCCCCTGGTTCTGCCTCCAAATGGAATTCCTTCGTGGCCAGCAAGGGGAGTGCAGAGGCTTAGGGAGTCCACATGCAGCTAACTTCTTTCAAGCTCTGGGGGAGGGCAGATGGCTCCAGTCAGGGCTTTTTGCTTGCAGATTTTTGTTTCTTAAAACAAAATGTGGGCTGTGAAAACACAGGATTGCTAACTGAAAACCATGGGGTCCCAGTGGTCCTCCCAGGTTGGGTCATTCTGGTTGGGAAGGGGTCTTGTGGTTGATGCCTTTAGAGTTTTGATGTGCTCTGAGGTCAGCCTAGGAGAGTTTTGCTAGGTCACATGTCTGGGTCAGGGAATTTTGTACCTTGCCCTGGGCTGAGTCTAAAATGCTCACCAGGGAAGCATCAGCTAAGACGTCCTGGAAGAGCAGGGCTCTAGTGTAACCTTGGAAAATGGGGCCCATTTGATAGGAAGACAGATCATAGAGACACAATTTAGATATTAATTCAGTCCAATAAATATTGGTGATTACCTAGTCTGTAACTCACATATTTATGAATCTGCCATCCACCAGAGAGTAAGGGGTCTGCAAATGGGGACTCAGAATTCTAGCTAGGAAGAGGGATGTAAGTCCCTTAATGACTGGGCACATCCTGAAGGCTAGGCCCTAGGGCTCAGAGATGAAAAAGGTTTCAGAAGAATGAATGCAGAGCTGCGAGAGTCAGAGGAAACAGTGGCCAGTTCTGTCTGGTGGAGCAAAGGACACTCTATGGAGAGTAAGTCTGAACTGAGGCTTAAAGGAAAAATATGATTTCTTTGGCTGCATGGGACATAGTAGAAGGGAATGGGAAGGAGTTTTATGCTAAAAATCCCCAACATATGCAAAGACTCAGATATATGAAAGCACATGTGTGCTCAGGAAAAGCTACATGCTAATTGCATGGTAAGGTGATATTTAGTAATTATTTATAATCAGTTTTTGTCTCAAGTGAGGAGTGCCCTGGGTGCTGGGGATAGAAGAGTGGACAAGGCAGATGAGTGGCCTTCTCACGGTACACATTTTCTAGGGCTGCTGTCACAGACCAGGAGGCTTGGGTGTGAGAGAGAAATGTACTATCTCACAATTCTAGAAGCTGAAGATGTGAGGTCAACGTGTTAGCTGAGGGAGAGGCTCCTGGGCTTTCTCCTTGTCTTGTGAGAGCCTTCCCTTTGTGTCTTCACATAGTTTCTCTTCTTACAAGCACACCAGTCTTATTTAAACATAATTATCTCTTTCTAAACCCTGTCTTCTGGGGCTGTGGGTAGAGCTTGCTTAGAATGTATAAGGAAGAACCTATATTCATCTACTAATACCAACACCAACCAACCAACCAACCAAACAACCAACCAACCAACTAACCAAACAACCAATAAATACAAAAGAACAAACAAAAGCATAGACTTATCTCCAAATACAGTTGCAGTTAGGGTAATAGGGGTTAAGACTTGAACATATGGATTTTAGGTTGGTTCTTAATAGTAACAAAGGGCCTGTGTTTATGTATGTGTGTGTGTGTGTGTGTGTGTGTAGGGGTAGGTATATGTGTGTGTATGGGGTAGGTGTGTGCGTGTAGAGGTGTGTGTGTGTATGTGTGTGTTTATGTATATGTGTGTAATGCAATGAATGCCTATACCAATAATGTCAGGTGCTGAGAAGAAAACAAAACGAAGGCAATCACAGAGAAGCTGAGCACACTGCAAATATTGCTGGAATGCCTTTTATGAGCCAAGATAAGGATTGATTGCAGGGGATCAAATGCCCGGCAGATCTCCACCTCACCATCAAACATAGACAGGGTGGGAGAGTAAACCTGTATGCAACAGAAAATGTTGGAGGAGACCCCATGGTTAATCAGGAATGTTGGAAGTGTCCAACTGGGCACAGATGTGGGGTAGATGACTGGCAACAACATGGTTCAGGAGTCATCAGAATCTGTCCAGCAGGGAAAATTGATTTTCATTTTTGTTTCTTGGAACAAATTTCTCTCACCATCAAAGAGATTGAGGAATGGTATCCTAGGCCCAAGGCCTTGTGTCCTGACCCTTCTCTGCACTCAAGGACAACTGGGCACAGAGACTAAGAGTAGAAAAGACTGACAAGCAAGAGGTGCGAGGGAGGAGAACTTCATCTGGTCAGACTGAACTTGGGGGACTACCCCTGGCTTGCTGAGGAGGAGAGGGTGGAGCCCAGTGGAGAACTTCTGTTAGTGGCATAAGGCATTGGTGATGTGCTAAAGAGTCACCTGGAGAAAGCACTGAGCACACAGAATAACAGTTATATTCTGTCACTCTTCAGTAAGGGGAGTCTGGGGGGAAATGCTGGAGCTAGCATTTTGAACAAATCTTGCACACTGTGTGTGTGTGTGTGTGTGTGTTTGTGTGTGTGTGTGTGCTTATGTGTTTGTACATGTGCACATATACTGTAGGACAGTCTCACATATTGTCCCTTAGAAACTTTCTTAGGGTTGCTGTTGCTGTGACAAGACATCATGATCAAAGTAACTTGGGGAGGAAAGGGTTTATGTCCACACACAGTTCAGTCATCAAAAGCAGTGAGGGCAGAAACTTGGACACAGAAGCTGATGCAGAGGCCAAAGGGGAGTGCTGCTTTCTGGCTTTCTCCACACGGTTTGTTTAGCTTCTTTCTTTCTTATCAGAACCCAGGACCACCAGCCCAGGATGACACCACCCACAATGGGCTGGCTTTTCTCTCATGAATTACTAATTAAGAAAATGGCCTACAGGCTTGCCTACCTTATGATCTTATGGAGACATTTTCTCAATTGAGGCTCCCTCCTCTCTGTTGATTCTAGCTTGTGTCACGTTTACACATAACTAGCTAGTACAGAACCACTTATCTTGTTTTTAAAGACAGTGGGCTGGGCTGCCGCCAGTGCTCTTCCTCCCCAGTGCTGCCATTACTAGTGCACCGCTGTGCCCGTCTATCTTTACATGTGTTCCTTGGAGTCAAACTTAGGACCAGATGCTTTCAAGGCAAGCATTTTTTTGACTATCATTTCAGACTTACAAATATAATTAAAATGAACTGAATCCAGATGTGGTAGCTCATATCTATAATCCCAGCACCTGGGAGGCTGAGACTGGAAGATTGTCATGGTTTGGAAACCAGCCTGAGTTATACTGTGAGTTCCTAGACAGTCTAGGATATAGAGACTTGTCTCAAACATACCCAAACCAGAATTTAAACAAAGTATAATAAATGACATGTAGCTTCTTGTGATATGACAGGCTAGTCATTCTCAGCTAATTCATTTGGATAAGCTCTTAGTTAAAGCAGCTACAAAAACACTTTTTTATACATACCCTTGGACCAGGTAGGCCTGCCTCAGTAGCTTAGTTACCATTTATCTTGTCTGTTTTCTGTTGTTATAAAAATGCTTGAGGCTAGGTAATATATAAAGTTAAGGGTTTTTTTTTTTTTTTTTTTTTTTTTTTTTTAGCTCTAAGTTTAAGATGAGGAGAACAATTTTGTTTGTCTTCCACTGAAGGGCCTTGTTGCAGATAGCATCAGAGCAGGGTGTATATGTGAGGACAAAAACCACACAGTGGGTCAGGAAGTCAGAAATCGGAAGAGGATTTAGAGTTGCTTTCTTAACAGGACAATTACAGAAATAAAGTGGGGCCCTGTGAGAATTCCTCATCTTCTCCCAAGGTGAGTGTCCCAAGGACCAACTTGCTCCCACCAGGCCCCATATTTTAGTGGCTCATTACCTCTCTCCTCTTGTCCCACTAGGAACCTAGTTTCTGACAAACAGGCTCTGTGGATTATGTTCAAGTCCAGTCAAAACCAAGGATTATTCTGCTGCCTAGGCTAAGACTATCAGATTCAACTTCTTCACACTGCTCTCTGACAGAGGTGTCTTGGAGACAGATGGATCATACAACCTTGTGATCAACTTTCTAGAGCAACAGGAAGAAAGATGGGGAAGATGTTGATGTAACGTTCACAACAGTTGCCTAAAACAGACTATGCACTAGGTGCCTGGATTCCTGTCAGTAGACTCTTGAGAGCCGGATGGAAGTGTAAGTCACTTAATAGGGCAATATCTCCAGGAGATGACCTCGGGGAAGTGGCGTGGTTAGGGAAACCTCCGTGATATGTGTCTTAAAACATGCTACCCAGTGAGTCACACTGAGATCTTTGGGGGAGTAGATGGACCAACTCTGCCAGTTTTCCTAGAATTGAGGGTTTTGTTGAGATGAGAAGCCCAGGGAAGGCCCGGGCAGCTGGGACGCAGGGTGGTTGACGTGGGATGTATGCATGAAGCTGCCTCAGCTAGGAGGTGTGGAGAAGAAACTGGACTCCCCACCAGTTCCCTGACTTTGATTAGTGTTGGTACAGTTTCAAGGAGATCCACTTTTCCTTGGAGGTCTTGAGAAGCCCTGGGCTCTGGGTTACAACCTCCTGCTGCTGGTGGGACTGAGTCTCTGTGAGGAGGCAGCAGGTGAAGATGCATCCTCTCACCTTGCCCTGTGACTTTTCCCCTCACCTACCACACCCTCTATTCTCACAACCTGGGCTCCTACCTCCTGAGTAAAGTGTCATCATTTAATCTCTGCCTCTCGCTCTGCTTTTGAGAAGACTGAATAATTCAGCCTGGAGCTTTTGTAGCCCGAGTTTGAGCTTCAGTTCTTCAGTTGACTTCAGTTGCTTTAGATAGTTTCTCTCATGTGGGCCTGAGTTTCTCCACCTCCAGACAGGAGTTGGAAGGGTATATATGATCTTGGTACCTGCTCAGTGCTCATGTTCTCTGAAGCTATAAGAATCCCCTAAAAGACCCCCAAACACTCCCTGTTAACTTATAAGCCACAAACGCCTTTCAACTTAGTGGTATTTTCTTTCCCCCCATCACTGTTAATGAATCTTGGTTTTCTAGGCAATTTTTATTTAAAAGCAAAAGGGAAGAGAGGGTAAAAGCAGGTTTGGAAACTCATAGTCTCTATGCCTGGAGGATATTTTCCTAAAATAACCCCCCCATCCAAATATGTAGGTGGAGCTTAGTTTGCAAGGAAATTCAGTTGGTCCAAAATGGCCTTTGAAACTAAAGACTGTGGCAGAGTTCAAGGAGAGGCACGGAGTGATTGGGGATAAACAGCTCCATATGAATTACTGGATGCAATGTTCTTCCTTCCTCTAGTCCATTCTGGGCAAGACCGCATGCTCGGTGTGTGTTAACAGATGTGTGCTCAGTCTTAATGGGATTTTTAGAAGAGTCAAGAATTCCCCTAAAGAGTGCTTACCCAACTCAGCTCTCTGACGGTCATGAGAAGCCGCATAAAATTCCATTTTCTGGTCACTCCTGGCCTTAGAGGTTTTGCTCCTTCCTGAGATGAACAGTTTGGAGAAGTCATCCGTGACAAGGGAGATGATCTGAGGGAAGTCACTGCTACTCATTAACATATCACGTGAGCTCACATCACACAAAAGATGCTCAGTAAGTCATTCCATGCTGTCCCTAAGTCTGTGCTTTGATCACTGTGTGATACAGGAGGGGGCACTGGGGCATAGACAGTAGTGTGGACCAAGAGCCCCACAGACCAATTCTGATTTCACAACCCAACAAATGTTTACTTCTTTGGATGATAGAGAATTAGACAGGGATTATACTCCTGGTCCTGTGGCAGCAAAGATGCGTTGCATATGGCTACTGACACGTGCAGGAACTGACACTGCATGAGAAAGATAAGGCACGCTGTGGACTGTCACTTTACACTCTGGATTCAGATCATTGCACATTTCTCCTGACAGGATCAGGAGAGATGACAGCGTCGTGGGGAGGCAGGCTGGTATCCTCAAAGGTCTTGGCTCTGGGGCTATGTCATGGTTAGAAATCTGGCTCTGCTAATCAGAAATGAGACCGTGGGCAAGCAACTGAACCTCTGTGACCAGCAGCTTTCAGAAAGACAAGACTGTGCAGGTCACACAAGATGTGAGCGCGTCTAACCACAGAGGAGAGGAACATGCTATCATGAATGAAGTTACAAGATTATGAATAGTTTATTTAAACATTTATTTTTCTACACAGGAGAACAAAAATACATACACAACCTTCTTTTCTTTCCCAGAACTGTGAATTCTACAATTAGCAGGAGAACTGATTTTTTTGTTTGTTTGTTTGTTTTGGAGGGAGAGTTCTTCATCATTTAAGAAAAATGTTTAAGTGGGGTCTCAGCCTCAGGAACCCATGACCAGAAGCTGTTTCAGAAGGAGAGTTTGAGGCAAAGAGATGATGTTAAACTGCTGTGCACGATCAGCTCGAAAGTGCCGTGTCCCTGGGTGTCATTGGGCCACCAGTGTCTGTGGCAAGGAGGAGTTAGCTGCTCCCCAATCCACTGTCCCATGACTCTGGGATCATGTCCTCTTTTGGCAGCTTGTATGGAGTGGGGCTCAGCCACGTGTTCCAGCATGCAGTGCGGGTGGGAACTTGGTGTGCCACTTACAGACTTGTTGGTGTGGCCTGCAGAAAACCATCGATGGCCCGTTCTCTGCTCATCCTCTGGGTGACTGTACTTGGGTTAGTTACATCTACATCATTATGACCTGACAGAAGGAACTTACAGGAGTAGAGGCTTATTTTGGCTCCTTTAGAAGAGGTAGTTCTTCATGGTGGGTGTGGCATGGAGGTGGGACCAGCTTTTGTTCGTGATGGTGGGAGTAGACATGCCACAGGCAGGCAGAGGGCAGAAAGACCTTGGCCTGGAAGTGAAGCAGGATTGTCCTGGCCCTTTCAAAGACCCACTTCCTTGGGATAGAAGATCTCAAAACAGCGCCATCTACTGGGGAACAACTGTTCAAACGTAGAAGACCAAGGGAGAAATTCTAGACACAAGCTTTAACAATACATACCCAGGATCAGCTAAGAGACACAAGGTGAGTGCAGTTCCGCTAAGAACGGGGTCCACAAGTGACCGTGTGGATGACTGCTCCATGGGTCACTGTCCTCCTGCTTGAATAGACTTTGAGATTTTATAGTTTTTCTTTTTCAGTGGTCAGTGTTACCTTAGTAGAATCCCAGATCCTGGGCTTCCTCAGGAGAGTTCAGAGGATTAAGGTCATTAACTGTTAGGGGAGGAGAGGTGAGGAGGAGTTAGTTGCCTGAGGGGGAAGCAGCACAGAGTTGATCAAAGTGATCCCCTGCTGGGGCTGAAGATGGTGTACCAACACTGCTTGCTAGTGTCCCCAGTTCAGTACTCCCCGGGGTCCATGTCTTCATTTTATTTTAACATCTGTGTGGCAGTGCCCTTGGGGCACCCTCAGAGCTTGGTTAGAGCTGCTTAGACAGCATGGTTTAATATCAGCCATTGTTTGAAAAATTAAGGCAGGGCCAACATGCGCATGTGAAAGGACCAGGCAGAACCAGAGGAGGCCCCCAGTGGTGTGGATCCTCAGAAGTTTCTAGTAAGGCTGTGGGCGGAGTCTGATTTTTCTCTTGTAATTATGAGACTGAGGTTTAAATTGGGCTAAGGTCTCTTGGGTTCTGAAAGAGCTGCTAAGGCTTGGGCTTTGCACTGTGGTTAATTATAGTTGCTGTGTCAAATGTATGACAGGAACAATTCAGGGGGAAAGATTTGGGCTCACAGTTTCTGAGAGTCACCGTGATGGTGAAGAAGACACGGCAGAGGTCATGTCGGTGGGAGCATATGCTAGAGGCACCTCATTTCATGATCAACCAGAGAGCAGAGGGTTACCAGAGCTAAGGGCCAGGCTATAACCCCCAAAGCCTACCCTCAGTAAATGACTTCTGCCAGGCAAACCACATCCTTTAAAGGTTCTATAGCCTCCAAAATAATACTACTAGCCAGGATCTGAGGCCTAAAGCAGGGCTTATTGGAAACACTTCAGATCTGAACCACGAAAGTAACCTTGGAGATACTTGAATTGCTAACAAGTGGAGATGCTTTCTCACTGAGATGAGAAAATACAGATTTACAAAGTGCAGCTGCTGTCCTCAAATCCCCGGGAGGCAGAGGGACAAACGAAAATAACTGAAGGGATAGAGACAGAGACCCCAAAGGCACACAGCTAATGAATGGCAGAGCCTGAGTCCCAACAAGGGGCTGGTTGAGATTTATTTCTGTATCCGTAAAAAGGGAAACAATACCGACTTCACGGAGCTGCTTGGAGGTTTAAATAAAACAGCATTTGGAAACCATAAGCCTGACACTTAGTGAGTGCACAGCATAGATTTAATCCCAGCCCTTCTTGCCTTCTGTCGACAATGGTTGACATGTGAAGGGCTTTCTTATGTGGCCTTAAAGGTTCAGGTTTCGGAGAGGCCAATTTTGGTGGATGATTTGGGTGAGTATTCCATTCCACGGCACACATATTTCTTAGGCGTTCCCCTAATGATGGCCTAGAATTAGAAACTGAGGATGCAGAAATAAGTAAGAGGTGGTTCAGGTCCTTGGAGAGGTCACAGCCTACAATGGCAACCAAAGTGGCAATAGGGCCAGTGTGAGCCTTGGAGTCTCCACTGGTGGACCATGGTGGGCACACAGCTCCAGGAGTTTCCTCCATCCTGGTGGTGACTGTGCCACAGCTTAATAGCCAGTTGGCTGTTTGAAATTCTATTGGACTGGTATGGTGAACTTTTGGAGCATCCCCCATCCATACGCCAGCCTATATGCCCAAGAAGTACTAGATGAGTCAGTGTGTGCATTTCTGCTGTGCCTGAACAGGCCCAGAAGCACTTTCAGCAATGTGCTTTGAAGGCAGTGAGAGCCAGCAGAGGAGAAACTTGATCAGGAGGCTTGCTCTGTCACAAATTTAGGTGCCAGGCCACACCTGTAATCCCAGCACTCTGGAGACAGAGGCAGGAAGACAGACAAGTTCAAGGCCATCTTGTCTACATAGGACTTAAATGCCTATTATATGAACCTACAAGAGCACTCATACATAGTACACGTAATCAGTTCTTCCTCCATGTATGTTAACATGTGCTCATGAATACTTAGATATGCTTACATGCTTATTTCATATACATACCTCTTCCTTGTATGCCACATTCGTGGCATCTCTGTCAAGGTTGGCAGAGACCGTGCGCTGCAGCTGCTGCTGATGCAGGCAGGACAACACTGGGGTGTGGACTCTGGATGAGGAGGTGGGAGGAAGGGCAGCCATGATTATGACAGACACTTACCTTGTGCCCAAGTGGCTCGCACAAGGCTAAAACACCATAAAAGAATGAATGATCCAGAAGGGACAGGCAACTCTAGACAGAGCATAGTGTGCTTCTCATCACAGCCAGGTCTGTCAGTGCTTAGGCAGATCCTGAAGGATACCATGTTATAGTCATTTTCCACAGTGGGGCAAGTACTGATTAGTTCCTAGGGTAGCTACTCTTCCTCCTCTCCTGCTTCCCAGACAGAAGAGTGCACTCATTCAGTTCATACACATATAGATATACACATGTAAACCCAGAGGGTTAGCTGGCGCAAAATGCTGACTGATGGAACCTGGCCTGTCACCGGACACAGAAGTGGTGGCTGAGGCTTCTGGCTGTCTGTGACTAAGAGAGGAACAGGTGGAAGAAGCCAGGCGCACAGGACAAGGACAGCTCAGGATCACAGGGAGATCTTCTCAGGCTGGGGATGATGTGAGACACAGAGTGCGGAGGTCAGCTTTCCTGTCACAGGCATGTACTCTCTCTGCAGGACCACAGGAGAGGAGTCTGCTCACCATTTCCATGAGGGTGTACTTAGGTGCAACTGGGAAGTATTGGGCATCTTGTCTTTCTATTTTGAGTCTGGTCACTCTTTGGGGTCAGGTCCTGCTTCCACCTTTGTGGTCCCTGTCACAAGTTCCACGGAGTGTCAGAGGCCTGGGATAGACCTCCCAACCCTTCCTACTGGCATGCATTTCTGTTCCTCACTGGTGTCTCGTGTCAGCTACTCTGACAACACCCTGTGTCTCAGGCTGCCAGCCTGCTTACGCATTTTTCTTGTTCTGTACTGCTTGATGGAGATGACTTGGCCTTTGGGCCCAGAGAGAGCCTCACTAGAACCACAGTTCACCTGTAACACTGAGAATTTACACCAGAGGGTACTGTAGACATCAAGATAGCATCTGAATCAACTAACCACAGCATTGGTAACCATCAGTAAAATAAGAATTTTTCAGTTTCAAAAAAGTGTTAAAAGTTTTCAGTAAAATATGGATATTTAAAATTAAATTCTTTCAGTATCCTAAGGCCGATACTCAACTTCGAAAAACGATGCAAGGTTAACAGTCTGCTGAACCCACAAGAGGTCTCTTAGAAGTCTGAGAGTCAGCATTCTGTCACCATTGCGCTTGGACATAGATTTTTTTCTCCCAAGCACAGACTATAGAAGTGCTGTCCTTGAGACTGATACTGAGACACGTAAAGGAGTAGCAAACTCTGCAGTTTATTCTTCTAGAAGTCTCTTAGAGGTTATCCTGGCCATGTGGATAGTTCAGGGATGCTGTGGCTGTGAAGACTTGGAGGGCAGACATGGGTCTAAGTCCCACCTCAGTTTTGTGGAAGCAAACGGAACTGTAAGTTTTAAGCAATACCCTTGATGCTTCCCTGGTACTACACACCCAGTCATGCACTGTGCTGGGCCTTAGCAGTGCTTTGAAGATGTACTTGGTATCTGGAGGCATGGACTGGATGTTAGGAATTCCTGCCTTTGTAGCAGACATCGTTCTGGCTGCTCTGTTTGGCCCATAATCAGGGCATATTTGTCCATGAAATGACTATGCTCCTTGTGTTTTCTTGCCTTCATGTCGTGGACCACTGGGCCACTGTGGCTCTGTGACAGATTGGGACAGTAAGCAGAGGCAGGTCTGGGCTCTGCCCTGTGTGTCCTGGTAAATAATTGACTGTTAACAGTCTCCAGTTGTGAGAGTTCAGGGCTAGCTGTTGGAATCCCTGAGCCTCCTCGTTCCTCCTGGGTCTCACCAATCACTGTTAAGATCTACAGCTGATAAATGCTGATTGACCTCCTCTAGGAAGGCCAATTTCTATGCCAGAAACTGAACCAGTTTTTCCCCCCAACATGTTTCTTTTCCACACTGTCTCCTTGGCCCTAGGGGCATCCCCTCTTTCTGTCCCTGTTGGGGTCCTATTCATTTTTCAGGATCCAGGTGAGATTTTTGTCACTTCCTTTTCACACATACACATACACTCACACACACACACACACACACACACACACCCCACAGACAGAGAGAAAAAGACAGAGAGAGAGAGAGAGAGAGAGAGAGAGAGAGAGAGAGAGAGAGAGACTCCCTCGTGGGCATCCTCTAGGATTCTCAAGTCTGGCATCAGCCAAACCTCATGTGGGTTCTTCAGAACAAGGATCTAGAACCGTGCCTGGTTTACGGAGGCTCCCCTTGCCTGGAATGCGCTTCCACTCAGTCCCCTCACAGCCAGTTAAAAACTTCCAGGCTTTAGCTCTCTATTAAACTGAGACTTCATCCAGGACTCCTTTCCTGACTTGCTAAACTGGATGAGCCTTTTCACCCCAACCCCATGCCCCTGCCACTCCACAGAGTTTCCGGTCAACTTCCAGAAATGTTTGTTCAATTGTCTCTCCTTCCCATTAGAAAGTCGACTCTGGGAAGACAGAGGCTGTGCTCTGTTTATTGCTGTGTCCTGTACACTTGGTTTCCTGTCAGACACACAGTGACCATTCAATAAACACTGCATGAAAGAGACCCCTTCTCCCAGTAGGTCAGTTCCCAGTGCCATCCGTTCTTAGCTGTGACGCCCAAAGAGCGCTGTCTGCTTTGAAATGGTTTCTTCAGCGCTAAAGGAAAAGTCCATTTCTGAGAGCCCATTCCGACTGGGCCAGCCTGCTGCCTATTTACTCTATATCTCCAGCTTCTATCTGGACCCACCCCGGACAAGTCATGCCTCAAGAACGCAAGACATTGCTCACTCTGAGGGCTTGGCGTTCTTTGGAGAACCTTTCACTCTTCAAATATTATCTTTCTGCTGTGATCCTTGGCGGAATCACAGATCCCTCCAGCTCACTGGGGCTGGGTCGCTTGATGCAAGGCCAGCTAGGTCAGCAAACACAGCCTACCTACTTTCTCTGTTCCTGGAAGGTTTAGCCTTGTGCCTTCCCATAAGGAGCTGCAGAAGAGGGAGGAAGTGCCAAGCCTGTGAGAGGAGAGAGGAGTGGTGCTGACTCAGCCCAAGGGCGGAGGTTGGGGGGTGGGGGAAGAGCTGCGACTCTGGCTGTGAAATGCCAGTGTGCAACACAAGTACAGCAGGCTGAGGCTGTGCTGAGCTGAGACTGAGCGTCTTGGGAAGTGGCAAGGCCAGGTCACTGCGGTTGGAACCAGGAGATTGAGCTGCTCCCTTTTCCTAGCTGTTTCCATTAATGTAAAGTTGAACCTCTTCGCGGCCCTGGTGCTCTGTCAGATAAAAGATCTATGTTCATACTTAGCTTACGCACCCCCCAGTGTGATTTAGAGGTCCAGAGAGAACACACATCTATTGAATACCTACTTTGTGATCTCTACTTGGTTTCATCCTCAGGACAGGCCCGCGTGTACACAGGGAAGAGGAGTCAGCCTTTGCTCTTGGTCTTTACACGCCGATGTGTTCCCACTTGGGTGTTGGAACACTTTCGTTCTGAGCCTCAGAGATAAGTGGTCCAACATCTTTGTTTAATCCCATGTCCTCCTCGGTTAAGCAGGACTTAACCGTGTTTTGGGGTATTGAGCTGTCAGAGTCTAAAAGCAAGGCTCTAGCTGCTCCAGACTTGCTGACTCTATGCACAGTGGCTTGGTTTGGGGCTCTCCCCATTCAGTGTTCTGTTAGACAAGACCGTTGTCTCCTGGGTCAGGGTGCTGCTTGGCCGTGATGCTGGGAAGATGTGGGCCCTCTTCAGCTGGGCCTCTTCTTCTCAACTTAGATGTTACCAGGAACTTTTGCCTCGAGAATTTGCCCTAAAATTTCAAGGCTGCCAATATAATTTTAAATAAATTGCTGATAAACAGATCACTTACTTATGAAATGACAACAAGAAGTTCCTAAAGGATTGGGCCTATAGACTGTGGTCTTAAAGAATGTAAAATTAGCTTATGGATGGTTAATTCACAGTAACAGGTAAGCAGTTGGAATTCTGTGTGTTCTGATGATATAGCCTGTGCTCTGACCCAGAGAGCAGTTTTCCTCAATGTCAAAATGGTGTCAGCAAGGGTGGGACAAATCTTTATAATATAATCCTCAAATTACAGAAATTACATTTAAATTTAAAAAATCTAAACAGGGTCTCATGTGGTAGCTTAGGTTATCCTTTAACTTGTGATGATCCCCCTGCCTCAACCTTTGGAGTGCTGGAATTGTAGGTGTGAGTGGTCATGCCTGGCCCATTTGTGCAATTCTGGCTCCACTGCTATGAACTGGATCCTGTTCAGGTGGAGGGTCTACTTGGCAATAATAGCCTTTCATCAGGGAACATGATGATGGCTTCGTTAGTTAGGAAGTTTAGCAGCTACATGGCTCCTATAAGCTCCTTTGATAGTACACAGACTCAGAGGTTGACTGTGCCTTCTTGGATGATTAGTATTAGTCACTAAGGTTTAAGCATCTACAACAAACTGGGAGGAGGTAAGCATGATCGACTTCAGAAGTCCTTTGTGCACTCAGGACCTTATGCTTGCCTAACACATGATGCCAGTGGAGTCATCTCCTCATACCCCATCACATTCCTGGTGACCACGGGCCACCAGGTGACCACTCCATCCAGGGAAGCACAGGCTAACTGTATCTCTTCACCTCTCCCTCCAACCCTCCAGGTCCAATCCCTGAGCCTTATTTCTGGCTCTGCAGCAGACTAGCGGTTGTGGCCCTAGTCTCACTTTCTGCCTCCATTTCCTGGAGACTAGGCAGGTCCAGATAAAATACCCCGTGTTTCAAAAGAACCAAGAGCCCATTTGAAACCAAGGAACAAAATGCCCCATAACAAAGATAAGACCTGATATCAACACCCAGACTTACAATCCTCCCAACCCCAGATGCCTAGACGCCATCTTAAAAACACAACCAATTCCAGCCAGGACAACATGTCCCCACTAGAGCCCAGCAACCAGACCACTAGGCCTTGAGTGTTGCAACATAGCAGAAGCATAGACAAGGGACCTTACCACAGCCTTTAGGAATATGATAGGGTCTTTAAAGAGGAAATGAATAAATGCTTTGAAGAAATTCATGGAAACACACACAATGGGGATAAATAAATAAAATAGTTCAAGACCTGAAGGTAGAAAGAGAATCAATAAAGAAAACTCAAACTAAGGGAAATCTGGAAATGAAAAATTTAGGAACTCAAACAGGAATCTTAGCGGCAAGTCTCACCAATAGAATACAAGAGATGGAAGAGAGACTCTTAAGCATTGAAGATAAGATAGAAAAGGTGATATCTTGGTAGAAAAGGTTAAATCTAAAACAACAACAACAAAATCCTGGCACAAAACATCCAGAAAATCTGGGAGGGAAAAGAGCAAATCTAAGAATAATAGAAATGGGGGTGGGGGGAGAAACATAGGTCAAAGGCACAGAAAACATTTTCAGGGAAAAAGCACAGAGGACGATTTCCCTTTCTTAAAGGAGGAGATGCCCATGAACATACAAAAAGCATACAGAACACCAAATAGACTGGGTCAGAAAAGGATGTCCCCTTTGCCCATAGTAATCAAAACACTAAACATACAGGGAAAGTAATATTAAAAGTTGCAAGGGAAAAAGACCAAGTAACATATAAAAGCAGGCCTATTAAAATTATACCTGACTTCTCAATGGAGACTCTAAAAGCCAGAAGGGCCTTTAGCAGATGTTGTACAGACTCTAAGAGACCACAGATGCCAGCCCAGACTAATATACCCAGCAGAAATTTTAATCACCATAGAAGGAGAAAATAAGATATTTCACGATAAAGACAAAATTTAAACAGAGTGGATGGAGGGCACCGAGAAAACAAGTTCATGTAAACCGGCAAGATCAACACATAAACGCATAAACACACACATACACACACACATACATATACACACATGCATACACACACAATGCACACACACACACACACGCATACATGCATACACACACATACATACATACACACATGCACACACATACACACATGCACACATACATGCATACACACACATGCATACACACACACAATGCACGCACACACACACACACACACACACACACAATTGATGAACTCACAGAGACTGAGGTGGCATACACAGGACCTGCATGGGTTTGCAGCACTGCAAAGAAAAGTGGATACAATCCCTAATTCCTAAACCAGAATTGATAACTGCTTGCAAATGATACAGTGTTTCCAAGGGAGTCTCACTGGGCAAACAAACTGCTCTTAAGGGCAGGCTGTGTGCCCAGCAGTAGATGCCAACAGAAAATGGATTCAAGGGCATCTCTGGGGGCTCCTTGTCTCATATGTTGTATTAGGGCTTTTCCTTTATTTATTTTTTTTACTTTACTATTTTTTACTTTTATTTACTTTATTTATAAATGCAATTTTTATTCTCATTCTCTCTCTCTTTTAAACTGTACAAAACCATTCTATATGAAGTTTGGCTTCCAGTTAAGTGTATTTACGGGACTCCTGAGTGATCAGTGAGGTGGGTCTTTATTTCTGTGTCTTTGCCTTCTGTTTGCTCGTTTAATCCTATCCCTATGTGCTAGTTTTTGTTTTATCTTATTATCTTATATTTTGTTATTATCCCTTAGAAGCCTGTTTGTTTTTTAATGAGAAACAGAAAGATGGTGGATCAAGAGGGGGAGGGTAGGAAGAGTAGAGGGAGGGGAAACTGCAATCAGGATATATTACGTGAAAAAAACTTTCAGGAAAAGGAAAAAAAATTCATTGTTTGGGTCAGCTATATTTAAGAAAGGAGTATTAATTATAACATATTGTGCTTTTAAGCTATATACAATTAAAAACTCATATATTAACAAAACACTAAAAATTAAAAGACAAACAATAAGCCATGAAATTTGTTTGTCAGATAGAAAATTTAAGACAATGGCTTTATTTTATAGTTATGTATGATGATAAGAAAAATCATCAAATGCCAAATAAAGGTATGGGGGTGGTTCTGATGTTGTCTTGTTCTCCAATTGGCTCTTGATTTGTCAGTAAAGAAGCCATAGGCCAATTGCTGGGCAGAGGGATGGATAGGTGGGACTTTCAGGTCCCTAGAGGCAAGTGTAGAGATGCAAGAAGAGAGTTCTTGATGCTTCCAATGGAGAAAAGTTGACCAATCATGTGAGATTCCATATGGAGTGGCCTGTGTGGCCTGTGTGACCTACAGGCAGGTCATCAGGGGATAAAGTTTAAAGCAGGTGGGAAGTGTGGAGCTAAGAATATTGATAAGGACACGCTAGTCATGCCAGTTTAATAACATTCAACAATTGTGTCAGGAAGACAAGTTGAAAATAGCAACCTGTATATGTGTCTTTTATCCATGGATTCAAGGGAAGCTGGTTCCCAGAGCTTAGGTGGGGTGGAGAAAAGCTACACACCACAGAAAGGTGTATGCATGGACAGTTTCTGCCAAATGGCTACCAAGCTTACATATAATCAAAATAATAAAACTATTTGAAAGTCTTTCTTACTCTTGAAATGAAAGATGTAAAATTGAGAACTCATGCGATGTTGAAGGGAGGGCAATTTAGGAAACTCTATTGGAAGTTAGTTTGACAAAATATATGATGGGCTTAAGGAAGTTTACATCCTTTGATCCACAAACTCCAGCAGCAGAAGTTTCTCCTTAAGAGGTCCCCTTGAGAAACAGAGGAAAGATTTCTATATAAGCAATCCCATGATAGAATGAGTCACAATAAAGACAATATGGGGGGGGGAGTTTCCTCCAAAACCTTATTGCAAGACAATGATTATTACAAATTATGATAAATTGGATAGTATAAAATCATTTTCTTTGACAAATGTCATACATGTGAAGTATGATCTTTTTTTATGTAAAACTCACCTGTTTTCAAACACACACACACACACACACACACACACACACACACACACATGCTGGAAGGAAACACAGTGGTAATTTCTAGATTGTGGGTTATGAGTGTTTTTAATTATCCTTGTCTGCCTTTTCTTTCTCCCATCCTGAGGAATGAGGAATGTGCATTTCCTTATAAGATTAAGAAAAAAATTAAAGCTAATTTAAAATAATAGTATCCAGAAAAATGTCATAATTTTATTACTGTGAAGCAATTGAGCAGTGAAGTGACAGCTCATTATTAGTACGAATAACCATCAGTCAGCACTGAGCACATGCAATATTATTCATCAGAGCAATTATTGAGTGCTGAGTATATGCAAGGCATTCAACTAAACATTTAAAATTGTAACACAAATTACTGCCTGCCTCATGGAATTAAGCAACGATTGTAATCACTTCCATTGTATAAACAAGGAAATGAAGACTCCCCGTGAATGAGTCGTTTGTTAACAAAAGCTCAGAGCTTCGGCTGGTGGAGCCTCTACTTGAGTGTGGATGATTCTGCTCTTCACTGCCAAAATTCATCGGCAGACGCTTCTCACATGGATGGTGTGAGGGTTTTGATTGTACAGTGCTTCCAGAGTGGGCTGGCATCATCTGGCAATATGCATCACAGGCTAGGCTTACCCGAGACTGAACCCAACCCTTCTGAGGGTCAGAGGCCATTTATTGTCAGAGAACTAGTTTATAAGAAAAAAATCCAATTTTCCCCAAAGATATTTTTCTTAGCAAAACCAGGGAACCCATCACAGGAAAGTCGGAGTTCCCTATGCAAAACTTTCAGTAAAGAAAATATTATCAACAGTCCTCCCTCTGAGCCCAGCTCTGCCTCCCTCAGAGAGATGCAGGTTTTTTTTTTTTTTCTCTTCAGAAATGCCAGTATCTTCATGCTAGCTGTAACCAAGGCCGTGTCTTCACAAAGAACCATCTTTCTTTGCACTTTACATGAAAGTGGTATGTGTGTGCTGGCTGACTTGGTCTTCAAGACCCGTGTGCACCTTGCAAGGTTGTGGTGGTGAGGGTTAGTGGTGGACCCTGTGAAGACAGGATAATGCCGGTCTTGGGTCTTGGCTCATGTGTATCTCTGTTTCTGAGTCTGGGGCCCTGCACACAGCAGGTGCTCTGCAGATCCTTACTGCCTGGGAGGATGAACTAGTGAAGCCCACAAGTGGCTGCAAGGAAGTGAATCCCTACTCATTAAACTCTAGCTGTACTGTGTGCGCTAGGACTCCTTGCCCTGGCCCCTTAGTCCATGCTTCCCCGAGAGCCAGGACCAGCTGGTCTCTGGAGATTCTTTTAGCTCTAACATCTGTGTTTGTGACTAAGTCCTCCTGCTGTGAGCTGGCACTTAGCGAGAGAAAGATGATCTTCTCAGCATGTGCACAGAATGACCCGATATGTTTAGAGCCTGAATCTCGTCCAGGCCTTGCTCTGTCCCTTCCTACCCCACCAAGGCCTCTCTCATGCACATGACAGTTGGTAACATCTGTCAGAGACACTGGTGCCAGGATCGTTTGCAAGCACATCTGCAAAGACCTAGAGATAGGGAGGCATGAGAGTTTAGCTTACACTCTGAGTGGTCAGAGCACTGTGCATACAGGGCCCTGACTTCACAGTGGCTTAGCCTCTGTGATTGCTCAAGTTGACTCAGCAGAGGTCACATGCTGTTTAGAAACTTGATGGGGCTAAGGACACTGGTGAAAAGGGTAGGGAATTCTCTTGAGGGTCACTTTTGGTGAGTATTGCCCTTTGTGGTCTAAAAAGGAAGAATTTGAGAGGACTGACCCAAATACAAAGGGACTGAAAAAATGAAAGCATAGAGATAAACAAAGGAAACAGACTGGAGGGTACAGGGGTGGGGGAGAGGATTTCCCCTTCCCATTATTGCATAGTTCATCGCCGACAGTTCATCACGAAGACAGATTGGCAGGGTAAAACCATAGCCAGTTTATTTAATCTAAAATTTTGCACGAGCCCAGAGCTTTTGGGAATGAAACATGGGCAGGACTCTGGATGGGCAGAGCGGTGATTGGCTAACGAAAAGCTGGATGGAGAGAAACAAACTGGGGAGACTTAGGGAGGCGTGCTTCTCAGGTTTTTGTAATCCAGAAAGTTCTTATGAGTCGAGCTCAGGGAGTTAAGCCAGAGCTTGTAAGGCCTTGAGGTAGAGGGAGAAGGACTGGAAAAGGCCAGTGAAGGGCAGGCCGCATGGTCCTGTCCCTCTGCCTTGGAGCACTGCTGTGTGTTTAAGTGCCATTTGGGGAAGTCATCAAGTCTTGAGTTCCGAAGAGAAGAAGTGAACTGATTTTAGGAGCATCTGTTGCTTCCAGACCCCTGTCTACTCTGGTCCTGGTCCCGTTCTTTATTACAGCACTGATTTCTGGGCCCCCTTGGATCCCACTGGGTTTTGCCACAGAATACCAGCAGCTCAGAGTGAGGCTGGGTAAGGCTGTGAGGTCCCTTTAGGTAGTCTGTGTCTTTCAGCTGGATACAATGACTCAACCACTCCCAAGGTTTCCTTCTCAAAAAGACTTTTTCTATCCATGTAGTGGTTCCAGTCTTGAGGACTGAGGGGGAAACTCCCCTGTTATAGACTCCTGGGCACTGCAGTAGCTGCCAGACCTCCTCCCCCAACTTGTGGGACCAGTCCCACTGCAAAGGAGCCCTTCCTGAATTGCCCCTTTTTGAGTACACCCCTTTCTCCTGTTAGGGTTCTGACTGACACAAAGAGTTCAAGGCAATGATGAGTAGCCACATTGAATACTTAAAAATAAATTTTAGACTGTGGGCACCCTGTGTGCAGTCAAAATAAGTCAACAAGCAAACAAACAAAGATGTGTGGGTGTGCTGTAAGCTTGACTGTGAGCTTTCTAAAGATCAAATGACACAGCCACAGAACAAGGTCTCCAGTCATTCTTCCCTCCTACAAGGCATGCAGAGACTTTACAAATCAGCCCTTCACTATGCCCCCTCCCTGTTATCCTCTTACCCCATCTCCCTTCAGATGATCACTTAAAGTTGTAAGGTCTGGTGCTTGTCACTGTGATCTTATTTCAAATGACTATTTTCACACATTGAAATGAGGTCATCCTGGATAGGGAAGGGGCCATATTCTAATGACTGCTATACATGTGGGAGGGGGAATTTGGACATGGGCCAGGGACCAGGAGCCCTGTGAAGGGAGAAGGCTATGTGAAGATGGAGGGAGGGGTTGGAATGACAACAATCAGAAGTCTGAGAGAGGCACGGGACAATTGTCTCCTCAGTCACCAGAAGAGATGGTCTTAATTATGGTGGCAGAACAAATCCCTGTTGTTTTAAGCTACTTTGCTTATGATTATTTGTTACAGCAACTGTACAAAATGAACAGAACTTCAAATGGCACCAAAGTGCTTCATGATTTGGCTGGTTCTGTCTCCCATCCCTCCATAACTCCCCTTCCCCTTCCCCTCCTCCTCCTTCCTCCTCCTTCCTCCTCCTTGTCCTCCTCCTTCTCCCTCTCCCCTCCTCCTCCCCTCCCCTCCTCATCCTCCTTCTCCCCCTCCCCTCCTCCTCCCCTCCACTCCTCCTCCTTCCCTCCTCCTCCCTCCTCCTTGTCTTCTTCTTCTTCTTCTTCTTCTTCTTCTTCTTCTTCTTCTTCTTCTTCTTCTTCTTCTTCTTCTTCTTCTTCTTCTTCTCCTTCTCCTTCTCCTTCTCCTTCTCCTTCTCCTTCTCCTTCTCCTTCTCCTTCTCCTTCTCCTTCTCCTTCTCCTTCTCCTTCTCCTTCTCCTTCTCCTTCTCCTTCTCCTTCTCCTTCTCCTTCTCCTTCTCCTTCTCCTTCTCCTTCTCCTTCTCCTTCTCCTTCTCCTTCTCCTTCTCCTTCTCCTTCTCCTTCTCCTTCTCCTTCTCCTTCTCCTTCTCCTCCTCCTCCTCCTCCTCCTCCTCCTCCTCCTCCTCCTCCTCCTCCTCCTCCTCCTCCTCCTCCTCCTCCTCCTCCTCCTCCTCCTCCTTCTCCTTCTCCTTCTCCTCCTCCTCCTCCTCCTCCTCCTCCTCCTCCTCCTCCTCCTCCTCCTCCTCCTCCTCCTCCTCCTCCTTTTATTTGCCTCTGGTTCTTCCTTTCCCTGTTGTTTCAGGTTTCAAGCCCTCTGATTGGACTTGCTGCCCAGAGTACCTCTTCTATTTGTGTGGGTGTGGCTGTCTTTTCCACCCACAGAGAGTCAGCAGAGATGCCCCTTCCCCAATGGAGTCCTTCCATAGCTTTCCCTGCCACTTTGTGTCCACTTCCTTGGGATGACCATGAGTTTGTGTCCCTTCCTCAACAATAGCCTTCAAAGCCAGGGCCCTGCTCCTTCTTACATCCTTGGGGTCCATGAGAGTGCCTGGCACAGGGTGGATGACCAATAGTGCTTACCAGTGTTTGTGGGTGGCATCTGTGTGATACCTACTAGAAGCAGGGTGTTTTTCTTGGTACTTTGTATGGATTCCCTCTGTAGATAAGGGTATCAGGATTATACAGAGTGCTTTTAAAGTTATTTGACTATAAATGACAATACTGGAGTTGACATAGGACTGTCTGATCTTGCATCTGAGCCCCTTTTGTTCAATGGGCCTTGTCCTTACCCTGCACAGACAAAGAGGAGTCAAGTTAGAGAGGGTCTAGGTGCTGTATTTCCCTTTTTTTTTAAAAAAAAATTTGTTCACAGTAAGTCTTTCCAGAGACGTCAGCTGGGAGCCTTCAATGGGAGAGACTCAAATTATTTTGTATTTACTCTTTTTGCTTTTGCTTAACAAGCAGAGATGTTTATTCTTTTCAAAAACACATTTTCTAAGTGGAGCAATATGGATAGGACACGCAGTCCTTAAAAATGAGTTTGAAAATGCTGGTTTAAAGTCAGTGCGGCAACACTCTTTTTCATCTCAGTGTTGCCCATGTCTGTGCATTCTGAAATGACAGTACCAGTCAACCCCTACCCTAACCCAGCCCTGCCCCCCCCACCTTTGCTGCAGCCTGCCTTTGCAGGACAGTGTGCTCTGGGAAGGGTCTCGTGCCACCGCAAGCAGGAGACAGGGCCGTGGGGCCACTTTTTACCGAGGAGTTAATGTCTCTGCTTTAGATCCAGCCTCAGGCCTTTCTCGTTCATTCTCATTTGGCCACTCTGCAGCCTGCTGCAGCCATGGCTCACAGGACAGACTGACGGCCTTTTGTTGAGGCACACATCCAGCGGGCCTGAGCTGAACATTGGGAACCTAGAGAGCAAGAGGATAGGGCTCTTGTCCTCATGATGTTAACATCTGACAAGGCAGAAAGGAATTAAAACACAGAAACCCCGCACATCCAAGCCTTGGGATTCAAATCCAGCTGCAGAAGGCTAGGCGGTCCAGAATTTTCTTGTCTTTCTTTCCTTTGGTATGCCCTATTTTGTCATACTGACTTTTCTAGTGTTTTCTTAGAATATTGTTACTGGAAAACTTCTGTGCAGCAGGTCTTACATAAGCTGACTTATTTCTTTTTAACCACAGGAAAGTTAAATGCTGGAACTATGTGACCTTGGGTGAGTCCCAGGATCCTCTTGTGTAGTGTTTTGTTGATATGAGGTTGAATTGAGAGACTGTGGGAATGGGCCTGTAAACACCAAGAAGCTGCCCAACTGCTGGGACCATTTCAACAAACAAACAGTTGTCCACTCTCCTCACTCAGAGTTATTCTAAACAGCATAAGATAGTGATATTTTTAAGACAATAACTAAAATAATAACTATAATTTTTATGATGACTGCTAGCATTTAATTATCATATAAATATTTTGGGATAAACATGTAGAACTTGAGGGCTAGGCCAAAAAAGGATTTGTAAATAGAAGGCAAGTTTAAACAAATTATGTCCTTTTAGGCTCTTGTTTATAGCCTTAAAAAAACACATACACATCTCTAATATGCTTAGCACTGGGACAGTCAAAACAGAGTAGAAGTAGCAGAATCCCCTTCTAAGAGAAAAGTGGGCTCATGTCTAGCTCCCAACATTGAAAGGCTAGTAGTGATGTTTCATTGCTAAGGTTGGAATCTAATGAAGCATGGGTCTGTGGCTTCCTAGCAGTATGTGGTTCAGAATAGTGTCACTTTGTCTCTTTGTAAGGCTGGCACTAGTGGCACCCTTCTTGTAGGCTTGGTTACCGGTATTGAAAACATCCAGCGTGTTCATGGCTCTCTATAGCCATCTCATCATCTTCATGTGATGATTACTTACTCCTCTGCCACTCCTAAGTCATCCATGCTCACATAGAGCCAGGGAGGAATGGCAGTCCTGGAGGTGATGTGCTGTCTCTCTGGCCATATCACTAGCTAATGAAAAAGCAGGAGTAAGAGCCTAGTTTTCCTTCCTGAAACCTACTCTGTTCTGGAGTGAAACTAGTACTAACCATTTAACATAGGAGGATATAGCTTTGAAGGGGGATTTCCAGCTAAGTGGTTTAGGCCTCTATAAGGTCCTAGGGGGCTGAAGCACAAGATCACGAGTTCAAGGCTAGTCTGGGCTTCACAGCTAGATGCTGAATTAAAAAATAAATGAGCAAACAAGTATATAAATGACCAAAAGAAGGAATTTCTACCTTCTATTTCCAAAGACACTTCTATTTGTGTGGTACATTCTTATTAGCAAGCATTCCTTCAGGTCTCTGATGAGATGGGGAGATGAATATGGAATCTAGGCAGCACTCTAACATGTCTACAAGGTGACTGAATGCGATGCTCATTGTGGCATTTATTGGAGATAGAGAAAATTAAAGATCAGATGACATTTATTATGATGTACATTTCTAACAAAGTAAACATATGAAAGACTTAACCCGTGTTCCAGTGTTTGGCTCCATAAGTCTATTTTGTTATTTTGTTTTGGAAACTAAAAAAGAGACAAAGGCACATCACTGAGAGGCATAGAGCTTGCTTTTGAGGACAAGTCATTCTGGGAGCTGAGATATGACATTTTGGGACCTGGGTGATCTTCTGACCTGCCTCAGGAAAGTGCTGTCACTACACTTTGAGTTGGGAGAAAGACTCAACAGTTCTGATGATAGTATAAGCAAAATTCTCCTTCCTGGATCCTGGAGCTGTGATCTTATTGGAGAAAAGATATGTCATAGCTGTGGTTCAATCAAGGGTCTTGTGATAAGATTATTCATGTATGTAGATCTACATGAGGTAATATGGATTAAGAAGAAGGCACCAGAGAGTCAATGCAACAGAATGAGGAAGGAACATAATCATCAAGACAGATAGATATTGGAATAAATCAGCCTCAAGCCAAAATGGCTCTGGCAGCCATGAGAAACTGGAAGGAAGAGGAGCAGATTGTTAGTTCCTTATAACCTCCAGAGGGAGTGTAGCTCTGCCGACACTTTGCTTTTAGCCTCAGGAAACCAATGCCCAATGTCTGGTATCTCGATCTGTAAGAGGATCCATTTCAGTATTTTTATGTCACTATGTTAATGGTGTGTATTCTGTGGTAACTGCTGGAAACTAGTTATAGGGTCTTGGAGATGCTCTTGGCCTTGCTAATGCAGGACACACTCTGTACCTCCTGAGACTTTAATTTTGGTGGTGCCATTAATGGCACGTGCAACATTGGCCACAAAGCTCAAGTATCTAGGCTAGCCAAAATCCACAGCAGTCTCAAGGAAGAGAATCTGAGTGTAGTCACTAGCCAGCTGAAAGACACTAGGACCATCAGGTGATCTGCACACACTGGTATAATTAAGGGTTAATAAGTGCTAGAGACTGTGGCTCTCAGCTGGTCTCCAATGTGGAGGCAGAGGAATGGGAGGCCCTGCCAGGGAGCATTTGTCTGATGGGAAGAGTGGACTCAGCCCTTATCCAAGAAGGGCCCCAGGCAGGCTTTCCAATGCAACCAATATGACAGAGGTCTAAATATCTAAACGTCACCAACCAACTCAACTGCTTTATAGCATATTTTGATAAAATTTTAAAAAATGTTACATTATAATTCTTAGGTTCATGAAAGTAGGCAACATTTAAAAATGACAGTTACTATGGTTCTATTATGATTTACATTTTGTGGGAGAGCCAATAATATCTGAATGAATGATGACCTTAAAATATATACAATTCACATATCTTTGCAATTTTTCTGCTATTACAAATATTTCCAGACAATTTATGGTCTCTTGACAGAAATATAAACCATGCAATGCTGCCTTGGTCATTATATTGAATAAATATCTTTAGAAATCAGTTCCAACTAGGAGAAACATTGCTGTCCTGGATCAAGGCTTGCTTTATTTATCCATACAAATTTTATTTTAGTTTTATTATACTTTAAAAATGAGATTATAATGTAATTGCATCATTTAGGTCCTTTCCTTTCCCCCCTCACAATCCCTTCCATGTACACCCTACCTTGCCCATGTCTCTCAAATTCAAGACCTCTTTTTCTTTCATTGTTGTTACATGTATATGTATAGTATGTATATACACATATGTACAAATGAGTTTTCAGATTGCAGCACACACACACACACACACACACACACACACACACACACACACACCAGCCTGTGTAATGTTACTGGTATGCATGTTTTCAAGGCTGAACATTTGGTTTTGGATAACCAGTTGGTGGACTCCTCCCTGGAGAAGACGGTTCTCTCTTGGCTGCTGTTCTCTGTGTAGGGCTGAAGCCTAGGACTGTCCCCCTTCACGGTGGCAGATCTGTTGTCCTTGTTCAGCTCATGTTAGGCAGTCATATTAGTGAAACTTCATGATGTAGCTTCTCAGATGTTTCTAGTAGATGCAAAATCACGACAGACTTCCTATTCTTCTGGCTCTTACAACCTTTCTGCCCTGCTCCCCTTTCTCGATGATTCCTGGAGCCTTGGATGCAGGAGTTATGCTGTAGATGTTTGAGTTAGGACTGGGTGCCACAGCCCTGCACGAGGTCCGGGGTGGCTCTCTGAACACTTTTTGTCTGTTACAAAGAGAAGTTTCCTTGATGAGGGTTAAGGATCACACTTAACTGTGAACATAAGGATGAATATTTAGAATGTGGTTAGGGATTATATTGGCTTAGTAAAGTTATCCATATGAGTTTTATGTCAAATTTGGACTTTGAAATAAACATAAATGTGAAATTTAAGTTTATATATCATGCTAGAATCTGGTTGAATATGATAGGCTATCTTCACAAAGTACTATAAAACACTATTTTATTATGCAAATTACAATCATATCATGATTTTCTCTAATTCTTCAACTATGTTTCTTCCTAGATACTTTGGATGCCAAGTTTGGATCCTTGGGCTACAGAGTGAGTTGAAGGCCAGTCTAGGGAACTCGCTATCTCACAGTAAGAAATAACAAAAGGGCTGGCATTATAGATAGAGGTCGAATACTTGCTTAATGTGTGTGTCACTCTGTATTTTATCCCCATTACCACGTACACACACACACACACACACACACACACACAGAATTTCTGTTATTTCACTTTTTCTGAATCTCGTGTCTTGTTATACATCTTGAAAATTCAGGGAAGTTAATGCATTCCAAGTAGGGCACACAGGGACATGTCCCAACCACCCCACCAGCCTCTAGGACATACTGTAATCAAATTAATGGAAAACAGTGATAGATATTCTAAAAGCAACAGTGAATCAAGGGACACCCATTATATAAGGACAGTGGTAAGTGCTACAGACAAATGGTAAATTTTAAAGTTTAAAGAGGTACAAAATCTTACCATCTCAAAGTATTTCTCAAAAATAAGTATTAACTTGAAGTAAAAATAAATTAAAAATGTTTTGCAGAGACTCATAAGCAAGCACAGCCTTACAAAGTAATTAAGGTCAACATCATTGAAAAAGAAGATTAACATGGTGCCCCATGGTAAATTGTGCCAAGAGGCATCACTTATGAAGATTTCTTCCCAGGAATGCACAACTGCGGGCTAAAATGAGCACTAATCAATAAAAGAACTGGTCAGCATTTCCCAAGTCTCAAGGTCATGGCCAGTGAAGGATGAGACTCATCTGAGGAGCCATGACAGATTAGATGAAACTAAAAATACATGATGACAAAGATGAAATTCTAAGATCTAGAGAGAACATTTCTGAAAAATACCAGCCAATCCTAATAAAGTCTGCTAGCTAGGCTACTTAGCAGTGTTAGTCCAACATCATTAGAAAAATATAGTCATTGTACCAAGGTCATATGGAATGCTAACCTTAGAAGATGCCAATAAAGATGTCTGAGAATTCTTTGTTCCATATTTGTAATTGTCCTGTAAGTTTAAGATTATCTCAAAATTAAAAAGTTAAAAATAATTTCCTCACCAAATAAATCTCAAACATTTTAATATGTAGCTGGCTTTTATCAAAGATTTAAAAAACAATACCAATATCACACAAAATCTTTCTGAGGAAGAGTGAATACTCTCCAATTTTATGAGCCTAACATTATCCTGATCCTAGATATTAAAAGAAAAGAGAGCCAAGATTAAAATCCCTCATGAATATAGACACAAAATACTGGCAAAACATTAGCAAGTCTTATCCAGCAATATCCTGTGCTTGTCTCAGGAATGTAAGTTTGGTTCAACATCTGAAACTTGGTTATGTAATAAAATATTAATAGAATAAAGGAGAAAACAGTATGATCATGTCAACAGAGATAAAGCAGCTGATATCACAGCACAACCACTTACAGTAAAATTCCTTTCAAGCTAGGAATAGTAACATAATATAGAAATGAGTCCTGTAAACAGAATCTGCAAACTAGGAAGACCTGGGACTTCCCTAAGATTGGTGGAAGTCGCTTACAATAACACCTTCAACTGGCTTCAAACTTAACGTTGACAGCAGATTCTTTCCTCGTGTTTATAGATGTCCATCTGACAAGTTCTGTTCTTTAACACACAAGAGCTCCTGGAAACTCAGAACACAGAACAAAGATACTATGATAGACAAGAAGTGAAATTGTCTTGATTTTTACATGGCATGATTATTGTGTAGAAAATCCCAAGGAAGCCTCAATAAGTTGCTGGGACTTCAGTAAATGGAGCAAAGCCATCAGGCTATAAGTTCAACACCCCAGTCAGTTGTAATTTTTTATGTAGCAAGGGTTGATTAGAAAATGAAGTTAATACAATATGAGACAGTATCAAAAACATGAAAGAGGGTAAATTTATTAAGATGTAAAATCTATAAAACATTAGTAAAAGAAATTGACTTAAATTACTGCTGTGGCTTAGGAGACCTTAGATTTGGAAGACTCTATATTTAAAATGTCATCTTGGGTTGACAAGATGGCTCAGTGGATAAAGTCACTTGCTGCTAAGCCTGACAACTTGAATTAGATCCCTGGAATCTACATGGTGGAATAAGAGAACTGACTTCTGCAAGCTATATTCTGATCTCCACATAGGCATGAAGGTGTATGCACACACACACATATTCATGCAATAAATAAGTATAATTTATAACAATAAATGAATGAAACACAAGGTGCCATTTCTCTCCCAAATTGGCCTATAAATGTAGTGAAATTTTTAAAAGATACTTCCAGAAGACTTTTTAGAAACTAGAAGACAGTACTCAAATTTCCATGTAAATGTATAAAACCTAAAATAGCCAAACTGCTTTGCAAAAGACACTGTTTCAGGACTCATACAACCCGAGGTCCCTTTTCTTTTCTATTTTCTTCTCTTCTTTTCTTTTCTTTTCTTTTTTTTTTTACATTCTTATTTAAAATTGTTTCATACAATGTATTTTGACTATGTTCTTTCTCCTCCCCCAGATCCTTTCTGATTTCATGTTCTTTCTCGTGTTTTGAGACAGGGTCTCACTGTGTAGCTCAGGCTGTACTCCCATTTTTGACTCTCTTGCTTCAGCTTCCCACAGTGCTGGTGCTGTAGGTCTATGCTAACATACTTGGCTTCTGATATCAAGATTTATGGTAAACTACAGTAGCAAAGATAGTGATTTGGTGCAAAGACAGATATCTAGATTCATGCAAGACAGTATAGTCCACAAAGAGACCAGTGAGCGTAGGGTAGCTTACAGGCTGCTTTTTTGTAAGCAGTGGTTAGAGGATGATGGTTGCAGTGAACAGAGCTGTTTGGGGGTACACAGTGAAAGTGTATGAGCGTCGACTCACCTCTGACCTTGATGTACATAACAGGGTTATTCGGAAAAACTAAAAGTACAAAAATCAGAACAAAACCATGAACCACAAAAGATAATAGCCAACACGTGCTTTATTAAATGCAAAGCCTTCTGCTCTTTAAAATAAAATATTAAGACAGTGAATGACCATCCTATAAATAGTCACCAAACCCCTGACACTATTATGGATGACAAGAAGTTCATACCAAAAGGATCATTCCATGGTTTTCTCTGGAGGGGCTCTGCCAGAGCCTTACACATACAGAGGCAGATGTTAACAGCTAACCATTGGTCTGGGCATGGGGTCACCACTGGAGGGTGGTCTGGAGGAGCTGAAGGGGTCTACAGCCTCATGGGAATAACAATGATGTTGGCCACCCAGATGCCTCAGGAGTCCCAAGGACTAAACTATCAACCAAGGAGTACACATGGTTCCAGCCAAAAATGTGGCAGAGGAATGCCTTGTAGGGCATCAGTGGGAGGAGAGGTCCTTGGTCAGGTGAAGGCTCAATAGATGCTCCAACAAAGGGAAATGGGGGGGGGAGGTAGGAGTAGGTCGGGTGGAGGGGCATATACCTGGAGGCAGGGGGTGGGAGGAGGGGTTGGGGTTTTTTGGGGAGGGCGGAAGTGGGAAAAGGTTTTACCATTTGAAATGTAATGAAGATTATATTTAATTAAAAAAAAGACAGTGAATGACATATTTACCTAATCAAGATTGGTTCTGAGAGATCTATAACAATCTTCAGGAATCAATAGCAAGACCAACTTTCCAATGAAAAACAGGCAAAAACCTTGCATAGCTATCACAGAAAAGACACAGCATTGGCCAGTTAGGACACAGCCTCACTGGCCAGTAGGAAGTTGGGAATTAAAGTCACCAGGTGACTTCATGCTTTAAAAACATCATTTGTTAATATTTGTTTTATATTGAGTATAAAAACTTCAAAAGGTTTAAATAAAGTCAGAATGTTACTTAACTTGAAATGACTTTTAATTAAGTATATTAAATACTTTAGGAAAAGAAAATGACTTAGAGGCCCAGCTGTGAGAGGGCATCTAGTTATCTTTCCATAGAAACGGTCTCTCTTCACTCATACTTCATTTAGACTAATACACATGTGTCTGGGCGGTTGGACTGCTTCATATCCCAGAGTGTTTCTTGATGCTGTGCGTGTCACCCTCATTTGTAATACCTTTGGAATTATGAGTTGGAACATCAACAAAGAAGCAAAACTCAGCCCCCGGCACTACTGGAAAGCAGTTCCTCACTAAGCATGACTGATCCTATCCGTGTTCTTTCCTTACCTGAGCACTTCTGCCCGTTCATTCTTGGACTGGTCTCTGATGTTGGGTGCTTAGCTCCAGTTGGCCTTTGAAGAATTCACAGGAGGATGAGGAGGAGGAGGAAGAGGAGGAGGAGGAAGAGGAGGAGGAGGAGGAGGAGGAGGAGGAGAAGGAGGAGAAGGAGGAGGAGGAAGGGAATTCCAGTCTCCTTCTTGAGAATAGCTTGCGTGCTCTTCTTCCCAAGAGAAGGCAGCATGAGCTCCTAGCTAATGTGAACCAGAAAAATTATATTTGTTTTGAAAATGCATTTTACATATTGCACTTCTGCCCATAATTTTGCTGGGGGGATTACTTTGCTTATAGAGAGTGGGAAAAGAGACTTGGTGTCATGGCCACCAACCACTTGGGACTTCATTATTACTGGGGACACTGTGGTCTTTGGAAGTGTCCTTCAAGTCCTTCTTTAATAAAGAAAATGCACTACAGAGACTTGCCTATAGGCAACCTGATAGAGAATTCTCTCAATCGAGGTTCTTCTTCCCAGAAGATGTTAGCTTGCGTCAAGTTGACAAAAACATGATCAGGACACATGAATTACCTCCTATCGTGGACCAATCACCCCAGAATGGTATCTTAGCAACAAGGCCCTACCTCTGCCAGTCTATAGTGTCTTCTGCCTTTCTTTCTCATTTCTCATGGTCTCCTATGGACCTGTATGTGCATTTGTGTGCATCATTCTTTTGTTGTTGTTGTTATTATTTGTTTGTTTGTTTGTTTGTTTGTTTGTTTGTTTGTTTTGTTGAGACAGGGTTTCTCTGTGTAGCCCTAGCTGTCCTGGAATTCACTCTGTAGACCAGGTTGGCCTCGAACTCAGAAATCCGCGGCCTCTGCCTCCCAAGTACTGGGATTAAAGGCATGCACCACCACCGCCCCGGCAGTGTGTGCATCATTCTTTACTGGTCTGTTCTGTCCCCTTTCCTCCCCTCCTCTTCCTTCCTCTTCCTTCTTTTGAATCTAGTTCTCTCACCGTTCCAACCTTCCCTTATTTCTTAATGAATTTGATCTTTTTCTTTCTCTCTTCTCCCATGTTTCTGTCTTTTGCTTCTTATCTGTCTTTTTTAGGGGGGCTGGGGTCTATATTGCTGTAGCTGTTTCCCCAGCTTTCCTGCTCTTTTATAGAGTGTGCATTTGTGTGCAAAGTTGGTGTGTGTGTGTGTGTGTGTGGCTGCTGCAGAGGCCTCCTTTGACCCACGCTTGGGATTATTGAGGACATTGTACATGATGGAATTGTGGTCAGGAATTATGTCAGGGTGGGAACCTGGGGACTTGAGTACTCTGCTGAGAACATGACTTTTTCTATTGGCCGTGTGAGTCAGGAAAGAATTTCAATGAGGAGGGGTATAAGTGTGAGAGTGTGGCTCTCAGTAGAAAGAGATGCTCAGCCTTGGGAGACAGGGGAGGAGCTATGGTGGAACTGGGCAAGAAGGAAGCTGATAGACGGAGGTGCTCTTCCAGTCTGCCCTAAGGCAGTGCTTCTCAACCTTCCTAATGCTGAGACCCTCTAATACCATTCCTCATGACCCCCTAACCATAAAATTATTTTTATTGCTACTTCATAACTGTAATTTTGCTATGGCTATGAATTGTAATGTAAATATTTCTGGATATGGACTCTTGCTAAAGGGGTCACAACCCACAGGTTGAGCAGCACTGCCTTAAGGCTTACCTACATATGCCCCATGTTTACAAGAGGCTTCATGCTGACAGAGAAACATGGAATAAGCTGTCTCCTAGAGAAAGCCTTCAGGAGTTTCTGGGGAGAGAGGTGACAAGGCGTCACTAGGTAGGAGTTTGGGATTGGGAGGGGACACAGATACATTGACAGAATATCTACAGCTCCTCTGCTCTGTGTGTGTGTGTGTGTGTGTGTGTATAGAGGACGTTACAAAGGCAGAGGGCACCCAGAGGAGGTATCTAGTCACATGAGTGGACTTCCTGGAGGAAGTGAAGCCTGAACTTAATTTGACACATGGAGTTATACCAGATGTAGTTTTCAGAGCCCAGTAGGCAGCATCGCTAACATGGGGTAATTCTGAGAAGCACAAACTCTTGGGGTCCCACCTGATCTGCTCAAGCTCTGGGTATGAGGACCAGCACTCTAGTTTTAACAAGTCTTTTCTTGTCTCCTCAAACTTGAGTACTATTGATCTAGAGGAAAGAGAAAGTTGCTGAAGGTCACAGGGCAGGGAGGAGAATTGGCAGGTGAGTGCCCCCCTGCCTGGCTGGTACTCAGGCTCTCAGACACAGTGGGTCATAAGAGTAGCCTAGACATCTGGATGGGGCAGAGACTAGAGAGGCCTGGGGACTCTGAAGGCACATGACACCATTCTGTAGGGATTTGAAGCCACCGAAGGGTTTTATGGAAGTCACGTACCCTGAGTTCTCATTACAGTGCCCACTGGGTAGTTACTGGCTCTCCTTGCTGCACTCCGGAAAGGGTCTGTGACCATGCCCTCGCCCCTGGCTGGCTTAGGGATGGCAACCAGCACTCTCTTGAACCCACTTGGACTTCTGGATAGCTGCTGCCTGAGGGCCATTAGGCTGAAATCTGAGATTTGTGACTAATTAATCAAATTTGCCCTGGACATGGGAGGCAAAGAGTGGGGGTAGTGGCTCATGTGCTACATATTATATCTGAGTGATTCTTGCCAGATAATTAAAACAAAACGAAATACAAACATAAATACAAACAAAACCATATGTTCTCCAGAACCCATCTGAGCCTCATCAATACCAGCTAGAATCAGCTCTGCACCATGTGGCTAAGAACCATTTGAGGGAACTGGAGTCTCTGACACGGTGGCTGACAGTCTACCCTTACGTTTTCCTTAGGGTAGGAGGGCAGGGCAGCTGAGGTTCCTTTGGAACCCAGGATGCTACCAGAGAAAAGGCCTCAGCTCATCCTTGGCACATCACTCAGCCAAGAGCATCAATCAGTCACCTGCCAACCCGGGGCCCAGCCCTTAGGGGGATACACAGACAGTTCAATAGAGGTTGGAATATTAAGAAGCCCCTTCTCTCTGAACAGGCCTTATGGCACAGGAGACTGAATGGGTACCAGCTGGGAGGCTTGGCACACTGCCCAAAGCAGCCCTCCTCTGGTGCACACAATGGGCTGGATGACCTACATTCATCTTTAAAATGTATGCAATTTTGGAATTCTACTTCATAATGCACAACATCTGGGCTTGTTTGAATGTAGATATTCCTGACATTAACTAGTGTTTAACTGACTTACCAGTGAGAGAAAAACACACTCTAGGTAGACGCTCTGGTATTTACGTTACAACCTCCTGCCAGCACCTTCAGGTTGTGACTGTGGACTTTCATGTCTCAGTTGGGGAATGGGTACGAGCAGCTGTTAGGTCTGTTTTAGCAGCACACCCCTTACACCTAGCTGTGCTCTGTTGGGTAAATAACTTCCCCCTTCTGAGTTTTCTTTCCTTATCTGTGGCTATTAGTAGATGGAGATGGGTAGATACGTAATAACTGCATAGCCCCGAGGAAGTTTTAGGTCCTGAATAGTCAACATCCTTTGAGTGACCCGACTTGTCACTCAATGTGTATCATGACAGTGTTGAGTCTAGGGATGATAGCAGCTCTGTTGGGTAAATAACTTCCCCCTTCTGAGTTTTCTTTCCTTATCTGTGGCTATTAGTAGATGGAGATGGGTAGATATGTAATAACTGCATAGCCCCGAGGAAGTTTTAGGTCCTCAATAGTCAACATTACATCCTTTGAGTGACCCAACTCGTCACTCAATGTGTATCGTGACAGTGTTGAGTCTAGGGATGATAGCAGGTGAATAGGGATTTCTGGATAATGTCTGCCATTTCCCTTCACGATGAACTCCTGGAACCATTCTGTGAGAACACAAGGGGGGGGGGGTCCTGGACAGCTCCAAGGAGAAGGCGGAGATCTGGACTTTGCAGGAAAAGTTGGTTTTCAATGGCCTTATGGCAGCCGTAACCAGTGAAGAATAAGACTTGAGGCTGGATAAGCGGATGTGGCTCTGAGTCTGGAGAGCCCAGCCAGCTTTATTCAGTTGGCTACAGGAAGCCGCTGAGGACTTCTGAGTGACAGCAGCGGAGTGACCGGATGAGGTCATTAAGCTGGAAACCTCTGGAGGACAGGTATTCCCTATCCTGGCATATCCCGCTCTACTCTGAGACTCTAAGGAGGATCTGGCCCAGGGCAGGATAACTGATATTCCAACGGCAATCGCATCCTTAATGGCAGGCATCTAGGATGGATCGGAGAGCTCACCCCTGGAGGCAAGAGGCTGTGACACTCCTGCAGCACCAGGCGTGGATGATCGCCCTTGGAAATTGCCAAGTGGGGATGGAGTACAGAACAGCTGCTTGAGGCCTGGAGGAACATCTCCTTCTCATTGAGCACTGGTCAACCTCCGCCTCCAGGGAAGGCTTCAGAATAGACTAATTCCTTCTGACAGGAGGGCCCAAAGTTCCTCCTGCAGAGCCCTACACTCCTTCTCCGCCATCCAGCTCAGAAAGCCAGGCAGCCTGAGCTCTGAAGAGCAAGCAGTCATTTACATCTGAACATAAAGCAGAGCTCTCTGAAGTTGTGAGCAGAGCCCAGCCTGGCAAGCTAGGCTCACTCAGTTGTAACCAGCTTGTTTCAATTTGGTGCTGACCGGTGAGTGGCGAGAATTCACGTGCTGGCTTCCCCAGGGAAAGCCACAAAAACACAATGAAACACATGTGAATGAAAAGAGCTGCCTGGTGCCTTAGGGACCATGGTTTCAACAGTCCCTAAGAGAGCCAAAAGCAAGTGGCACAAATGTCCCTTTAGAACATTTCTCTTTGAGCCTGGATGTTAGCACCTGGGTGAAGCTTGGTTTCCTCACCAAGGCGATCACAGGAAGTAGTAGCAAGTGAAAGCATGTACTTCTCAGACCTTGGGCTGCCAGCTATTGTTTAATAAATCCCCCCAGGATGCGGCTGAGGTGGCATGCTGACAACTCCCTTACAATTTTGGGCACCTACTATGCACAAAGCATTTTCCTTGATGCATTCCCCCATGGTTTTCTTAAGAGGCAGGTGGTGGAGGAAGAACTGGGCTGGTTGCCAGGGATTTATATTGTTCCAAAATAAAAGACAAATTGAAGTTGAAAAAGTCACTGGGGTGAGGCTTAAGGAGACTCCTTGGAAACTTGTGGCTTTATACAGGATGCGTGGTTATCTTGCTGAGTCCTTCGGAAGGGTGGAGCAAACGTCTAAGCAAACAGATAAATTGGAAGCCAGGGCTTCCTCTCTCTCACACCCTTTTCTGTGCATCTCTCTCTTATCTTTCCACCTCCCATCTCTTGATTGGGACAGTGACCTTAAGGACAATGGGAAGGTTTGCTTGTCCTGGGCCCTTGACCCATCCATCATCCCCTACTCACTGTCCTGTATCTGATGGCCAGCATAGAGGCAAGAGACTGTGGACTCTTGGGGAAACCATGGAAGATGATGGGGGAATCAGAGCATGCATCCCAAACAGCACTGATAAGCTCAGCTCATCTACCTGTCCTCAACGGGCCACTTAAGCAAACAGTACTAGTTACAAGCATAGGAAGGAAGAATCAAGGGGCCCAGTGATGCCTTCCCCTAAAGTCTACATCTGCAACCCTGATCATGAGGTTGTTTGGGTTAAAAAGAGGGTAAAAGGTATGTAAAAGTAGCTAGCTGCTCTTGAGGTGTGGTCTGCCCGCCATGATTGTCTTGGCTTCAGCCTCTCCTACAAGGCGACTGTCAAGTGACCAGTACTAATCTCTTCCTGAGCAACAAGCTTCCCAGGGGGCTCCTAGGCTTTGCCTGCTCTGAGTATGAAACTCTCAGGTAAGTTCCATCATCCTGGGGACCGTGGCTTCAATAGTCTGACAGGCAAAGGAAGCGGCACATGCGTCTCTTTAGAACATCTTCCTTTGTGCCCAGACCCTTAACAGTCACAAGTAGACAAAACGATGAGAGCACCCTTGTGTCTCAGGTTTAAAATACCTGAACCGTGCATCTGAGTCATTGTTCCACTGCGCTCATCTGTGTACGCATGGGTTGGTGACAGACTGTTCTAGGTGTTTCTGTCTGTGAATGAGGTATAACAATCCCTATCCTAGAGTTGTGGTGAGGAGGACATGAGAGTGGATCATAGCTGACTGCCTGGCGTTCGCCAATAGCTGAGGCTTACCTGACTCTGCACATGCTTCCCTCCTACAGCCTTCACCACCACATTCCCAAGTGCAAAGGCTGCAGGTGCTCCGAGCTCCTGGAGTCTCCTTTCCTGGCTCCCTGGGTTGCACAGAAAGCTCTCTGGCCACCAGGCAGAACGGCTTCCTTCATTAACGAGGTGTTTCATTTTACTGCCAGCCCGTTGTCCCCTCCCCTGTCCCCAGAGATCTGGTAGAGCTTCCAATAAATTGTGTTTCAAGGAAAGAAATAGAAAAAGACAGAGAGTGGCTTCCAGGTTGGGGACTGCAAGGTTTCCTAGTGCAGGGAAAACAATCCAGCCATTGTCTTTCTTAATGGCACTTCCCAGAGAGGCAGCTGTGGGCTTTTCTCCCCAGATTATTTTCCTTCCCTTGCCTGTGGTCAGTAGCAATTTTATTCTTCCATGGACCATTCCTTATTCCCACAAAGGAAATTAAAGTTTGGTGTGGGACTTAGAGATGTAGCAAGGGTTCATCTGAAAAGTGGAGCAGAAGAACCAAGGCTGCTGCCAAATAGACTAGGAAGTCACCCCACCCCCACCCCGTGAACAAGTGGGGGCTTGGTGGGCTGTGCTCTGCCATTTCAGAGAAAGCCCTGGCATTGAAATCTGGACTGATGAGCGTAACTCTGTTGTTTGCTGTGCTGTGGCCTGGCAAGTTCAGCTCATGCTCTGGTCCAGTGTCTCATTGTTCTTTGGTGAGGGAAGGAGATGTGGTGGGTGGTGACTTTGAATATGGCTAAAGAAGGCACAGATAAGCACAGATCTTGTGCTCATAGATAAAGACCACGAAAGCCAGGAACGTTAAACACACAGGGTTGTCTCCTCCTCCTCCTCTCCCTTCTCCTCTTCCTCCTCCTTATCTTCTTCCTCTTCTTCCTCCTCCTCCTTCTCTTCTTCTAAATATGAGTGCTTTACCTGCAAGTACATTTGTGTGCTAGAAAAGGGCATCTGATAACATTATAGATGGTTGTGGTTGCCATGTGGTTGCTGGGAATTGAACTCAGGACCTCTGAAAGAGTTAAGAGTGATCTTAACCACTGAGCCATCTCTCTAACCCTGGGTTGTCTCTTCAAAGGGAGAGAAGTATATATGTTTTCTGGCCAGAGGGCTGGGAATGGAGGTGATTAATAGCTTAATGACCTTTGTAGTATTCATATGATGAAGACCATACCAGATCCCCTCCCAATGTCACATGTAGTCAATCTATGGAACCCATGTTTATGGAAGATATCACATGCAGTTTACAAAGAGTTTTGATATAGTCATGCCTTAAGCTTTATTGTACACACAAAATTGTGTTAATTACCAAAAATGTTTTCCACCAAATTGTGCTGTGCTTAAATATATCTAGAACAAAATACTTGGTATCAGGCTGTTGCTTGAACCAATTCTGGCTACTGGGTCCTGGCTTCATCATATTACCTTTTTGTCTCACAGGGATCATTTCTCTGCCAGTCTGGGTGATTGTAGAGATCCCACACATGACCCCAGTTGCCCATATTTTAGTCCTTCCAGCTAGCTTTATGTTGGCCAAATTACTTAACTTTTCTACTGTAGACAAATATTTGTTCTGAACACCCATCTCATCTTCAGGGAAAGACTAGTACTGAAAGGGCAGCTGTGAACCATAGCACAGATGCCTCATGGGAACACACCATTTTCCTCCTGTCAATTACAGCTCTCCTCATGTAAATGTCTGATCTCTCATCAAATGTTGTCCAGGGGAGGTGTCCAATGTACTTATTTCTTTGTTTGATTTACTATGGTTGTTCAGAAAGGGGATTGATGTGTGGTGAATGAATTCACCCATCAGACCAATGTACAAAGAACATAGGCTTATTTAGTGTAATGTAAGAGGCTATGGGCTGGGCTATAACAAGAATACATGTAGCTCATGCACTTCTTTGTAGGAGATAGTTACCATTCTCACTGGTCAATCAATCTCAACAGAAAGCAGAGTTGTTTCTCATTGGAAAAGCTAAGAAGACAATATCTAAGAGAAAGCATCTATATTTTATTCAGAAGTCAGCAGGGGTTAGGACTGCTGAAGATGGTGGCTTCCACAGCTGTGCCTTATTCATTTCTACAGCTGACTGCAAAGACATAGTTAGATCAAGGCCTTTGTTATTCCTGGGGACATTTGTGTGTTGTCTGCTCTCTCTCAGGTCCCCCCCCCCGCCCCCGGCCTTAGTTCTTTGTCGGGTTGTTCAACCCCGACCTTTATTCACACAGCACCTGACTCAGAGTAAGTCTGAATGCTTTGGGTTCCTATAGTCTTTCATGAATTTTTACCTCTGGCTATATTAGTTAAAAGATATAAGGAACAACAGACAGTCAAATGACAGTCTTGACTTCAGTTAGATGTGCCTTTTTTTTGTCCCCTTGGAAGCAAGGACCTGTCAATCATTACAGCTAAAATTTTCAGGTTGGGGCTAAAACTTTTTGGGAATGGATTGAAGCAGCATAGGCGAATGAAGTTCCTCTCACATGTTCTCACACTGAAGAATCCTGGCAATGAGACAATGACATCAAGTATGAACTAGTAATTCAGAACACATACTGCATCTTGTAGCATAGTACCCAACCTAGCAAGTACTCATCCAGCAAGCACATGGGTCATCCCATTGTTCTAGCAGAGTATTCCTCAGTGATGAAACATCATGCTGAAACTCGTCATGGTTGGTCATGAGCTAACTGTCATACTTTTTTCTGCTTAAATGGGTTCCTTGGTCTAAGGCAAAGTGTGAAGGAGCCACAGGGAATACAGTATGTTTTTTATCTATAGCTGTTCTCTCTCTCTCTCTCTCTCTCTGTCTCTCTTTCTCTTTCTCTCCTTTCTCTCTCTCTCTCTCTCTCTCTCTCTCTCTCTCTCTCTCTCTCTCTCTCTCTCTCTGTGTGTGTGTGTGGTGTGTGTTGATAAGTTTTATGTCAACTTGACACAAACTGGAGATATCTGGGTAGAAAGAAACCCCAATTGAGAAGAAACCTCCATCAGGTTAGTCTATAGGCAAATCGTGCGACATTTTCTTGATTAATTATAATATGTGTGTCACCCTTAGGCGGCTAGTCACGCAGCTGTAGCTGAGTGAGCCATGGAGAGCAAGTTCAGCAAACAGCGCTCTTCCGAGGTTCCCTCCCTCGTCTAGTTCCTGTACTGGCTCCCTTCAGTGAACTGTGATTGGGATGTATAAGGCCATTAACTCCTTTCCTCCCCACATCACTTTTGATCATGACCTTTATTTTAATAGTAGGAAGCAAGCTAAGACAGTGGAGTTGTCATAAATATTGTAGGTAGGGAATTTAACCCCAAATACATGATGAAATCTGATCCAGTCATGATAGTAATTCTTTGCCCCTATAGGATTCAGGGTTCTGACTAGATTGTTGGCTGATTGCCCTCCCTGTGATGTGCCATAGGGTCCGCATTGATCTGTGTTGGTATAAGTTGAACAGCCACTCAGACACCTACCTGTTCAATCTCACCTAAGTTTATCTGTCACAACATTGTTAACCCTTCTCTGTATAGCTATGATCCTGTTGAGCAAGTGTGACGACTGGGGAAGTATGGCACAGCAGGACGCATGGATTATTTGATTTCTGAGTATTGTGTTACAGTGGGTGATTTGTTTGTGAACTTCTGCACAAACTCAAATAGCTTTGTGTCCCATGCCCAATATTCTGAAAGGTTCTATACCATGACTCCTCCACAGTCTTGTTCTTTCCAAAGCCCAGTCCATATGGCCACTGAGATCATTGTAGGCCTCCCCAGCCAGCTCTGAAACCAGTTGGAAGGGCTCTAGTCTGGCTCTTCAGATACACAAGTTTAAGGCCCAATTAGTGGAGATCAGTGGTCCAAGTGGGGTTGACTTGTTTACTTCCCCCTCCCCCCCAGCTGAATTTCCCATCCCAGTTCTTGGGTTTTCATGAAAGGAAGCCAAGCACATGGAGAGCTCCAGGCAGCCCAGCAGGAGAAGAGGTGAGTCATTTACTTCTAGAGGAATTAGGGTCGGTAATGTCCCATTAATCTGGCTTCACCAGGAAATGAGCTGTGTCACCTAAGTACATTTTCCAATAACCAAAGCTTACCCTTTCATGTGCCAAAACTTGATTTAATCATTTTGGATGGAAGGCCTTCTAAAACTAATTACATGCTCGTTCCTTACCCCTTGCAGTGGGGGAGGCTGCCCATTCTCTAACCTTTTCTTGAGGACACAGGCACCATTAATTCACCAGGCTGTAAATTAAGAAAAGTAAGGTGCTATTTGCACCAACAATGAATTTCCTCATCTGTGCTGTGGGTTTTGAGTTCTTCTGTCTTCTTTAATAATTGTATTCATTTCCACCCCATTTCTTCATTCTGTGTGGGTCTTGTATGACAGCCATCCAGCAATGGATTCTGGTGTCAGAAGGACATGCAGATTCCAGCTCTGCTCTTCTGTCCACTGGACTCCAGTGTCTTTGTGTGTCGTATGCATCCAAGTGAGCTGTCACTGATTATGTCTGGAAAGTCCAGTCTCCTCCCCACATCATTGGAAAGGCCAGATACACATTGAATGGGACAATCTATTGCTGCGAGCCTCTCCTCTAGGATGTGCAGCCACGTAAGCACTATTCCCCATGAGTAGGTTTGCTTCTTGCCTTGCAGTTTTTCTACATTTTGACCCACGTGGTCTACAGAGGGTCCTCTCTGAGCCGCACGACCACCACTGCCTTATTTGTTCTCTCCCCAGCCTCCAAGCATGTAACCCAAACTTGGGTCTAGGGTAGGGACTGGGCACACACTTTTCTCATCGTCGGGTCTTCAGGGGGAAGCAAAACTTCTAGCGTAAATCTCACAATCTGTTTCACATGTGGAGGTCCCAGGAGATACATGTGGCTCTGTAGGCTTTGGATCTTTAAAATGCTGGCATGCCACAGTCAAGTCCCACGTTGGATGCCTGCCCCAAGCTTCTCTGTGTTGAAGGAGAACTGCAATGGCTTTATTGCTCAACTCTTGGGGAATGGGGAGAAGGTATGTTCTCATTAAACAATTCACAAGCTCTCAGGGCTGCAAATAAAAACCATGACTCCCTCCCATGCTCCTCTTCCCATCCTATCCCCCACTTCCGTTTGCTTAGAAGCACCCCACCCTTCCTACAAAGGGTAAAGCATGAACAACAAGTGGAAAATCAGGAGTAAGGGTCATGCTAGTTATTTTGTTAAAAAAAAATTAAGTCCCTAGAGCTAAAGCTAAAGCCACAGACTGACAGGGCAGGGTACGCCCCTGACAGCAACCTCCTGCCAAGGGCATTAGAATGCTGATTCATCTTCTTATGAAATGAAGCGCTCTCCAGAGAGCCAGGCAAAGAAGGGAAGGAAAACAGGAGATTGCAAGGGAAAAGAAAGGGAGGAGAAACTTATTTGGCAGACACCTAGTATGGGTGTACATGTATGTGTACACGTATGCATATGTGTAAGTGTACACGTGAATGCAGTGCTGTTTCATGTAATGCAAACAGTTTTCATGGTTCTTGTTTCCATCTTGCAAATGAGAACAGTTAGAGACAGTGATGTTTTCAAGTTACCGCTTGGGGAATGAAGGTTTTTCTTGGCAAGTAAAAGGACATAGACATCCACCTCTCACTTCTTTCCCCTTCCCATGGTACAGAAGGCAAGAGAAAGGAAAACAAGAAGGAAATGCTAAGGTAACATAGTCTTCAAATCCTGTGTCCCAGGCCACAGGCATGGAAATTGCCACAGCCTTTTCTGATCCAGCACTTTCCAACTGATATATCGTGCCCGCTTCCTTTCCAGGTCACCTTTCCTTCCTTCTGCAAGTGCTGTGTTGTTTTGTTGTTTTGTGTTTTTTTGTTGTTGTTGATTTTGTTTTTAGACTCCTTTACTCTCAAAATGGGTGCAACAATTTGTAGAATGTTTATGAGCGGAATTCAAGGAAACAAGCTTTACAGTTTGGTTCTTTGGTTGTAAGTTCCTTTTGTAGCCCGTGCTTACTGAAATTGCAACAAAGTAACTCTGTCATTCTATATTTAGTTTCTGTCTCTTCTCTTTGACCCAGATCTTCCTCATCAGTGTATCCCTGTGTGGTAGGGATCTTAGTAGGACAACTAGCTCCCACTCAGCCCAAGGCTGGCCCAGAGGAGGAAAGTAGAACCAATGTATCAGAAGCAATAAAGAGGGAGACCAACTGAATGGAATCTAACTGAACAAATACAAACTCAAGTTGCAAAGCTGTGCTGCTATAGGCTCTGACAGGCAGTGCATGCCTGCTTTAATGGCAGACTGAGCCATCTTCATGCTGACTCCAGGCTTTAATTGTGGAGTGTGGAGGTTGTGTGGAGAATACAGTGCTTGGGAGTCATAAGGCATGTGTGTGCATGATTCTTACAAGGTTAATTTGCATTTCCTTGGAAGGAATTCTATTTCTTTCATGTGACTAGCAACACCGAAAAATCCTGGTGGGTTTTTGAAGGCAAGCACTTGCCATCAGAATTCTGTCCCTGGCTCTTCATGTTCTGGACACTGCCTGGTTAATGTTACTCAGATAGGAGTGACTGCCTCTCTTTCTCAACAAGGACAGAACATGTGCGTGCACTGAAGGATTTGGAGGAGGCTAAATTGATAGTCTAGTTATCTTTGCCAGGAAAACTGACAAACTTGCATGACTTTGCATAATAGCTATGGGATACGCTCATATTCTCTCTCTCTCTCTCTTTCTCTATCTCTCTCTCTCTTCCTCCCTCCCTTACTGTATGTAGTTTGCCTACACGTGTTGTCTGTACACCATGTATGTGTAGTACCCATGGAAGTCAGAAGAGGGCATCAGATCCCATGGGACTAGAGTTAGAGACAGTTGTGAGTCACCAGGTAAACTCTGAGAACTGGAGCTACAGCAGACAATGCTCTTACGCTCTGAGCCATCTCTCCAGGTACTTGACTATATCCCATAACCCCTTCTGTAATCACAATGAGGACAATTTCTAGAGAATTCAGTTGCTAACATTTATGAATTTATTGGTTGCTCTGGTTATTTAAATGTTCAAAGATCTTCCTTGGTGGTCTCTGGTCTCCCACTCTAAAAGTGTAAACAACTGCAGTTAAAACACATTTTGAGATGTACTGAGGTTGTACCTTCTAGAATGGGTCATCCACATTGGAGATATGTACATGAGTTCCTGGAGTTATGGAAGACAGAGGGGAAATAAACTAATATTTAGAAACAACCATATACCAGGATTCCTGCTGAGTCCTTGACAAAACTCATCTCCTTTAATGCCCATGGTATGCCTGGGCCATGGGTGTTGGCAGGCACGCAGCATAGGGAACAAAAGCAGTGCCTAGCCCAATGTCATGGATATATAAAGTGGGATGTATTGTCATTTCTAGAGTCATCCCTTTTCCCTCAGGCATAGAACTTGCCCTTCTAATCATTACCACTTGTAGTGGAGCTGCCTCCTAGGAAGTGTGAGGAGAAGTTGAGATATCCTAGGGAGGACCTGGGAGCCAAGAAGCAGGAGGGGGTGGCACCTTGCCAGCCCTGTTGTTTCTGAGCACTTGGTGTCTGGAGTCCCCTCCCCCTTCTCTTCTGCTGCTTCAGAGCTTTCAATCCTGTGCTCTTCACCTAAACAAAGATTTTGTTTGCCTACAGGGCAAGGGCTCTGGGACCCTCCTGAGAAATTTTGCAGAGGAAGTAGAATGGACCGGTGGGCAGTAGAGGCAGGAGCGACAAGTCAGAAGCTCCCTGAGGCTGAAGTCAGGGAGCAGGGAAATGGCACTTCCCCTGTGATTTCATGTTTAGGCGAGTCTAATTAATAACCAACAAACAGGTCTATAATTAACTCACTCTCCTCTTGGCCAGCTGAGGGAGTTAGAGTAATGAACATTCCTTTTTAAGTCTGTAGGCTTGGTGAGAAGGTGGGGGCTGGGGGAGGCGGGGATGGGTCCTCAAACTCAGCATGAGCTGAGTTCAACAATCACAAGAGCTGGGCATAGTGTTCCCTACTCCCTCTCCCCTGCAAACTCTGTTATCTATACCAGATGTTGCATTAAAAGAAGAATTACTATACTTCAGGGCTCAAATTATATGTGCCTGATTTATTGCCCGAGTTCAGCTTTAAGTGCTACCTTGCAGAACACTGATAAATGGTGGCTTGTTATTTTGCCTGGTGCCTGGGCAGGGCTGATGAAGATATCAAGGACAGGAAGGGGTTAACTGTTTCCAGGCTGAGACCATTTGGCTGTTGTTGTTCCCCTGAACATTTCACCCTATCCTCCTAACCTCCCACCACCCAACACATACACTTTGGGTTGCTTTTATTTTTCTTCTCTGAAGTGATATGCACAAGGTCTCGTCTTGGCTCTACTGAGCTGCAAAGATAAAACAAAGAAGTTGAAGGACTTCATTGAAGATCTGCATCGGACCTATTTCCCCTTCCTATCATTTTCCTCCCCACACGCTTTGTTTTAAAGTCTGAGCCGTTCAGCTTATGGTGATCTTGAGAGCATGACTTTGTATTCCTTCCACACTGGCCCTTCTCCATTGACCTCATCTTGATCGACTCTTTCCTTTCCTCTCTTCTTTCTAATTAACTCATCCTTTGGTTCCAGCACATAGGACACTTCCTGAATCTGATTTTTAGCTACCTGCTTCTATTCAGGTTCCTGGTGCCATAGACTTGTCCCTTCTGGTACTTTTCAGGGTGTGTGGTTGTTGGGGTTGGTCTTGTGCACTGTGTATTCAGATGCTGAGTTCTGTGCTCCAAGATCAGGTTGCAGATTGGACATTGTATTGACCAATGTACTGTAAAGAATGCTCACCCAATTATCTCTGGTTGGACAACCGGAGGCTAGATCCTGTGACTGGGCAGGAGAAAGAGGAAGGTGGAACTTGAAATGGAGGGGGTCTCAAGTAGGAGAAGGAATAAGGTAGGGAAAGGAGGAGGCTGCCAAGAGGCAGAATGGACCATGATGATGGACATGAGCAAATGGCCAATAGGAAATCACCCTGAGGACACACATGGAGCAGAGCAAACAGAGCAAGACTCAGTAGACAAGTAACATGGGGCCTATGGTTGGGATGTAGGTTAGAATAGCTCAGAACCTGCCCAGCATAGTGCCAACAGATTGTTAATCAAAACACCAGATTTCTGTGTTTTTTATTTGGAAGCAACACAGGCTAGAGTGGGGCAGGGATCCCCTCATAAAATTACACCAGTGTGTGGTTATTTCCCTGCTTTGTCTACTGTAGCACCTGAAATTAACCTATAAACCTACTGTCCCAAGGAAAAGGTAACTTCCTGGAATGCTGGGAGTTATAGTTCTTGGAAAATAACAAAAGCCTCACGGGAAAGTATGGTGGCCAATGGGTTTGTGTCTATAGGACTCTGCAAAATGTGTCTCAGGGCCACTCAGCTGGAAATTCCTGGAAGTGGTCCTGACCAAAGCCCATCTTGGTTGGCATTTAATTAAAAGCTTGCTTTAAATTTGTTTCAAAATGGTGGAACTGGTTTTTCCCTGGTGAATCTCAGAATTATCAGTATGAGCCTGTGAATGGAACCCTGGTGTGAACTCTCTCGTCCTGGAAGCTCATCCAGGAGACAGACCCAGATGTTTGATGCCAGTGTTGAACGACTCAGTGAATGGCCAGGCCGCTTGGCCTGCCCCACGCTTCTCTCACCTGCCCACTAGACCCTCCCTCTCGACTAATTTTGCTTTTTAAATAATGTCTTGTTGTGTTTCTGAGTCTTGCCAGAGCTTCTTGAAGTTCTTGTGCCTCAGTTTTTCCCATGTGTAGGACAAAGGTAACAATAGAACTTCCTCACATACTGCCTGTATGGGTTGAGTTACTGTATTAGGGACCCAGAAACACACCTAGATTATGGTAGCTACTGTACAAGAGACTTTAAAGCACATATGTGGTGGTGATAGTGATGGTGATGGTGATGGTGATGGTGACGGTAATGGTGAGAGAGATCAGTTGGTGTGATGCCTGCCACACAAGACTGAAGACCTGAGTTTGGTTCCCTAGCACTCACACAGTAAGCTGGGCAAGCTGGTGCGCAGGTCAGTCACCTTAGTGCTTTAGGGACAAAGATGAGTGGATGCCAAGAGTTCATTGGCCTAGCTAAACTGATGAGCTCTAGGTTCAGTGAGAAACTTTGTCTCCAAAAGTAAATCAGAGAGCAATCAGGCAAGACATCCGATGCTAAACTCTGACCTCCACATCTGCGTGCATTCACATACGTGTGCACACATAGGACAATGTACACATCACACACACATCTCACACAGAGGAAGATGTATACATTTCATACACACACTACATACACACAGACATCACACACACATTACATACACACAGACATCACACACACACTACACACACAGACATCACACACATAGACATCACACACACACTACACACACAGACATCACACACACTACACATACACAGACATCTCACACACACACACACACACACACACACACACACACGGACATCACACATATACTACACACACACACACATTACACATGCACACAAACATCTCACACACACACACACACACACACACGCACACACACACACACACGCACACACACACACACACACACACACACACACACACCTAGAGAAAGAGCAACACTCAGCATATAATCTTATGTGTCTTCTTTACTTTGTGCTAACTCCATCTATCTGCCATACTCCTTTGGCTTTGATTCTTTCTTAGCACTTAGCACCTCATAGTAGAAACAGGCCAACAAAAAGGTCCTACACTTCATCATCACGATGGCAACAACTTCAGATGGGAGGTGGCAAACATGACTGTATCAGTAGTCAGGAGAACATGTTCTGGAGCCTAGGTTTTATTCAGTCTGGTAACCTTTATAGAACATCTGCTGAGGTTGGAACTCTACAAAAACACTAGAGGATTCCACATCAGATAAAAGATTCTGCTTTTGGTGAGATGAGAGTCAGACATGTCACAAAAGGGCAATCAGGACATAGGAGCAGAGGGCTGAATGTTGTGTTTGAGGGACCGCAAACCACCGAGGGACAGCCAATCTAGACATGAAGGAGCCACTCAAAGAAACTGGTGATTGAGTTGATCCTTGCAGAGTAAGATGAACTTTTCAGGCACTGACCTAGATTTTCCAGGCTGGGGAAATAGCATGAAGAGGGATCAAAATTGTTAGAAGTGCTTTCGAATAGTGGTTCAAGCAGAAGCTATGTATAGTTTAAAATGCACTGGCTACAGAGGAGATGAGCTCAGGGGACTTTATTAAAGGAGCTGACACTGTGGCCTGTAGCTTATGGGCAGCAGTGGAAGGCTTAGGAAGAGGGGGTCATAGCCATCACTTAATTTATTTAATAAAAAGTAAGTTAGAAAAGAATCTTCCTTTAGGGTCCTGCCCAAGGAGCTTGGAAGGAGAGAAGCTCCGTGGCCATATTTGCTGCCTGCCGGGGACGGAAAAGGATCACTAGGGTGAGGGAGTGACCTCCACCACAACATCTTCGCTCCATAATAGAGCAGACAGAGAACACCTGGTTAACCTTGACAACTTAAGTATAACATTGCTTGAGGCAAGACAGAGAAGGGCTCCAAAGGCACAAAACAGGAAGGGAGCATATCAGTAATCTGTGCCAGAAGAAACCCAGTCATCCAGTGTTGCAGAGATAACCTTAAAGATCCACAGTAGGTTGAAGCACCAGCCAGTGACAATAAGACCATCTAACACCTGGGAGAACTGGATGGCTAAAGGCAAATGTAGGAACATTACTAACAGAAACCAAGGCATTATGGAAGCATCTGAACCCAATTCTCCAACATTAGCAAGTCCTGGATACCCCAACACACCAGAAAAACGAGATTTGGATTTAAAATCACTGGTCATGATGCTGGTACAGGAACACATGAAGGACATACTTAAAGAAATTCAGGAGAAAATGGATCAAAAATTAGAAGCCCTTACAAGGGAAACACAAAAATCATTGAAAGAAATTCAGGAGAATACAAAAGCCAATAAGGAGGAAATGCAAAAATCACTTAAAGAAATACAGGAGAAACTTGATCAACAGGCAGAAGTCATGAAAGAGGAAACACAAAAATCTCTTAAAGAATTAGAGGAAAACACAAACAAGCAAATGACAGAACTGAGCAAAAACTTCCAGGATCTAAAAACAGAAGTAGAAACAACTAAGAAAGCACAAAGGGAGACAACTTTGGAGATAGAAAACCTTGGGAAGAAATCAGGGACCATAGACGCAAATATCAACAATAGAATACAAGAGCTAGAAGAAAGAATCTCAGATGCTGAAGATACCATAGAAACCATGGACTCAACAGTTAAAGAAAATGCAAAATGCAAAAAGCTTGTAACCCAAAACATCCAGGAAATCCAGGACACAATGAGAAGACCAAACCTAAGGATTATAGGCATAGATGAGAGTGAAGATTTACAACTTAAAGGGCCAGCAAATATCTTCAATAAAATTATGGAAGAAAACTTCCCTAACCTAAAGAGAGAGATGCCCATGAATATACAAGAAGCCTACAGAACTCCAAACAGACTGGACCAGAACAGAAATACCTCCCGTCACATAATAATCAAAACCCCAAATGTACTAAACAAAGACAGAATATTAAAGGCAGTAAGAGAAAAAGGGCAAGTAACATATAAAGGAAGTCCTATCAGAATCACAGCAGACTTCTCACCTGAGACTATGAAAGCTAGAAGATCCTGGGCAGATCTCATGCAGACTCTAAGAGAACACAAATGCCAGCCGAGACTACTATACCCAGCGAAACTCTCAATTACTATAAATGGAGAAACCAAGATATTCCATGACAAAACCAAATTTACACAATATCTTTCTACAAACCCAGCCCTACAAAGGATAGTAGGGGGAAAACACCATTACAACGAGGGAAACTATACCCTGGAAAGAGCAGGATATTAAGCTTCTTTCATTAAACCCAAAGAAGATAACCACACACGTATAAAATTAAAATCAAAAATGATAGGAAGCAATAACCACTACTCCGTGATATCTCTTAACATCAATGGACTCAATTCCCTAATAAAAAGACATAGACTAACAGACTGGTTACGTAAACAGGACCCTACATTTTGCTGCATACAGGAAACACACCTCAGTGTCAAAGACAAAAACTACCTTAGAGTAAAAGGCTGGAAGACAATTCTACAAGCAAATGGTCCTAGGAAACAAGCCGGAGTTGCCATTCTAATTTCAGATAAAATTGACTTCCAACCTAATGTCATCAAAAGAGACATGGAAGGTCACTACTTGCTGGTCAAAGGAAAAATCCAACAAGAAGAACTCTCAATCCTGAACATATATGCCCCAAACACAAGGGCGCCCTCATTCATAAAAGAAACTTTACTAAAGTTCAAAGTACACATTGCACCTAAAACAATAATTGTGGGTGACTTCAACACTCCACTCTCACCAATGGACCGATCAGGAAAACAGAAACTAAACAGGGAGACAATGAAACTAATTGAATCTTTGAACCAATTGGAGTTAACAGATATATATAGAACTTTTCATCCCAAAGCAAAAGAATATACCTTTTTCTCAGCACCTCACGGTACCTTCTCCAAAATAGATCATATAGTTGGTCACAAGACAGACCTCAACAAATATAAGAAGATTGAAATGATCCCATGCCTCCTATCAGATCACTATGGAGTAAAAGTAGTCTTTATTAACAGTAAAAACAAAAGAAAGCCCACATACACATGGAAACTGAACAATACTCTACTCAATGATACCTTGGTCAAGGAAGAAATAAAGAAAGAAATCAAAGATTTCTTAGAATTTAATGAAAATGAAGGCACAACATACACAAATGAAAGCAGTGCTAAGAGGAAAACTCATAGCTTTGAGTGCCTCCAAAAAGAAATTCGAGAGAGCATACACTAGAAGATTAACGGAACAACTGAAAGCCCTGGAACAAGAAGAAGCTAATTCATCCAGGAGGAGAAGAAGACAGGAAATCATCAAACTCAGGGCTGAAATCAATCAAGTAGAAACCAAGAGAACCATACAAAGAATCAACAAGACCAAAAGCTGGTTCTTTGAAAAAAATCAACAAGATAGATAAACCCGTAGCCAGACTAACCAAAGGGCACAGAGAAAGTATCCAAATTAACAAAATTAGAAATGAAAACGGAGATATTACAACAGAAACCGAGGAAATTCAAAAAATCATCAGATCCTACTACAAAAACCTGTATGAAGAATCCAGATTCACAACTGGAGAATCTGGAGGAAATAGACATTTTCTTAGACAGATACCAATTACCAAAATTAAACCAGGATCAAATAGACCATCTAAACAGACCCATAACCCCTAAAGAAATAGAAGAGGTCATAGATAGGCTTCCAACCAAAAAAAGCACAGGACCAGATGGTTTCAGTGCAGAATTCTATCAGACCTTCAAAGAAGAATTAACACCAATACTCTTCAAAATTTTCCACCAAATAGAAACAGAAGGAACACTACCCAACTCCTTCTTCGAAGCCACTATTATTCTGATACCAAAACCACACAAAGATCCAACTAAGAAAGAGAATTTCAGGCCAATTTCCCTTATGAATATCGATGCAAAAATACTAAATAAAATTCTTGCCCACCGAATCCAAGAACACATCAAAACGATCATCCACCATGATCAAGTAGGCTTCATCCCAGGGATGCAAGGATGGTTCAATATAAAAAAATCCATAAATGCTATCCACTACATAAACAAACTCAAAGAAAAAAACCACATGATCATTTCATTAGATGCTGAAAAAGCATTTGACAAAATTCAGCATCCTTTCATGCTAAAAGCCTTGGAAAGGACAGGAATCCAAGGCCCATATCTAAACATAGTAAAAGCAATATACAGCAAACCGGTAGCCAACATCAAACAAAATGGAGAGAAACTTGAAGCAATCCCACTAAAATCAGGGACTAAACAAGGCTGCCCCCTCTCTCCATATCTTTTCTTATCTTATCTAGTTCTTGAAGTCCTAGCTAGAGCAATTAGACAACATAAGGAAGTCAAAGGGATACATATTGGAAAGGAAGAAGTCAAACTATCACTATTTGCAGATGATATGATCATATACTTTAGTGACCCCAAAAACTCTACTAGAGAACTCCTACAGCTGATAAACAACTTCAGCAAAGTGGCTGGCTACAAAATCAACGCAAGCAAATCAGTAGCCTTTATATATTCAAAGGATAAGCAGACTGAGAAAGAAATTAGGGAAATGACCCCCTTCACAATAGCTACAAACAGCATAAAGTGTCTTGGGGTGACTCTAACCAAACAAGTGAAAGACCTATATGACAAGAACTTCAGATCTCTGAAGAAGGAAATTGAAGAAGATCTCAGAAAATGGAAAAATCTTCCATGCTCGTGGATTGGCAGGATTAATATAGTTAAAATGGCCATCTTGCCAAAGGCAGTCTACAGATTCAATGCTATCCCCATAAAAATCCCAACACAGTTCTTCATAGAGCTAGAAAGAGCAATTCTCAAATTCATCTGGAATAACAAAAAACCCAGGATAGCTAAAACTATTCTCAACAGTAAAAGAACTTCAGGGGGATTCAGTTTCCCAGACTTTAAACTCTACTACAGAGCAATAGTGATAAAAACTGCATGGTATTGGTACAATATCAGGCAAGTGGATCAATGGAATAGGATTGAAGACCCAGAAATGAACCAACACACTTATGGTCACTTGGTCTTCGACAATCGAGCTGAAAGCACCCAGTGGAAAAAAGATAATCTTTTCAACAAATGGTGCTGGTTCAATTGGAGGTCAGCAGGCAGAAGAATTCGCATCGATCCATTCTTATCTCCTTGTACCAAGCTCAACTCCAAATGGATCAAGGACCTCCACATAAATCCTGACACACTGAAACTAATAAAAAAGAAACTGGGGAAGACCCTGGAGGACATGGGCACAGGGGAAAAGTTCCTGAATAGAATACCAATAGCTTATGCTCTAAGATCAGGAATTGACAAATGGGACCTCATAAAACTACAAAGTTTCTGTAAGGCAAAGGACACCGTCAAAAGGATAAAACGTCAACCAACAGACTGGGAAAGGATCTTCACCAACTCTAAATCCGACAGAGGGCTAATATCTAAAATATACAAAGAACTCAAGAAAGTAGAACCCAGAGAAACAAATAACCCCATTAAAAAGTGGGGTACGGAGCTAAACAAAGAATTTTCACATGAAGAACTTCGGAGAGCTGAGAACCACCTTAAGAAATGTTCAACATCATTAATCATTAGGGGAATGCAAATCAAAACAACCCTGAGATTTCACCTCACACCAGTCAGAATGGCTAAGGTCAAAAACTCAGGAGACAGCAGGTGTTGGCGAGGAATTGGAGAAAGAGGAGCATTCCTCCACTGCTGGTGGGATTGCAAGATGGTGCAACCACTTTGGAAATCAGTCTGGCGGTTCCGCAGAAAACTGGGCATGTCACTTCCTGAGGACCCTGTTATACCACTCCTGGGCATATATCCAGAGGATTCTTCAGCATGCAATAAGGACACATGCTCCACTATGTTCATAGCATCCCTATTTATAATAGCCAGAAGCTGGAAAGAACCTAGGTGTCCTTCAACGGATGAATGGATAAAAAAAAATGTGGTATATTTATACAATGGAGTACTATTCAGCCATTAGAAACAATGAATTTATGAAATTCTTAGACAAATGGATGGAGCTGGAGAACATCATACTAAGTGAGGTAACCCAGTCTCAAAAGATAAATCATGGTATGCACTCACTGATAAGTGGATATTAGCCTAGAAACTTTGAATACCCAGGACATAATCCACAAATTAAATGATGTCCAAAAAGAATGGAGGAGTGCCTCTGGTTCTGGAAAGACTCAGTGCAAGAGTACAGGGGAATTCCAGAATAGAGAAGTGGGAAGGGGTGGATGGAAGAACAGGGGGCAGAAGAGGGCTTATGGGACTTGCGGGGAGTGGGGACCCAGAAAAGGGGAAATCATTTGAAATGTAAATAAAAATATATCAATAAAAAATGGACTTAAAAAAATCTTCCTTTAGAGTTTCAGAACTTTTAAAACATCTGAGAACATCCAGATGCTGTAAAAACAGCAGCAGCACCAACAGCAACAACAGCAGCAGCAGCAGCAGCAACAACAGCAGCAACAGCAGCAACAACAACAACACTCACAATACTTAGATGGATGGGGAAGCAAAACTTTGGCCACCTGGATAATTAACTCCTCCTCTATAGAGCAAATAGGGTCCAGTTTCCAGGAATTGGTTTTCTGTGTACCCTGTGGACTCTCTGGGAGTCAGCAACCTTCAAAAGACCGAGGGTGGCATTCCCAGAGCGGCCTCTTCACCCCCTTTCCATCTAGTTTAGTAGATTACTACTGAATTCAGTTTAGAAGGGGCCATTCTGGAGTCATGAGAAAGCAATGAGAATGGAAATGAAAGAAGGAAATTGTCGAGCTCTCACTCCATAGAGAGCACTCCACATGCCTGGGGAACACACTTGTCCTGTCCTCTTTCTCCATTATTGTTGTTCCTATTTTTCCTCCTCCTCCTCCTTTCCCTTTTCTGCATCCTCCTTCTCTCCTTTCTCCCCCTCCTCATTCTTCTTCCTCTTCCTCCTCTTCCTTCCTCTCCTCACTCCCCGCCTCCTTCTTTCTCCTTTTTCCTTCTTCTTTTCCTCCTCCTTTTCCTCCCCTTCCTCCTTTCTCCTCTTCATCCTCCTTTCCCAGTCACTCTAGGAAATAGACACCAACCACCATAAATGAGGAGATGGAAGCCTTGAGAAACTACCAAATAGCTGGAGACGGCAGCTGGCAGAACTTCTGTAGAGGAGGCCACTCCTTTCAGAACTATCCTTGGCAGGCTGACTTTGTTTATTCTTCCTGTGCTCAGCTCTGCATTATACATTTATTTCAATGTTTCTAGGTTTTTTTTAAATTTAATTTTTATTTTATTTCTTTTTTTTAATATTTTTATTTTCTATATTCTCTGTTTAAGTTCCAAATGATTTCCCCTTTCCCGGATTCCCCCTCCCCATATGTCCCATACACCTTCTTCTCTCCATCCATTCTCTGATCACCTCCCTCCTTTTTCTCTGTCCTTATATTCCCCTCCAATGCTAGGTCAATCCTTTCCAGGATCTGGAGCCTCTCCATACTTCTTCATGGGTGTCATTTGTTATGCTATTTGTGCCTTGGGTATTCAGGGCTTCTGGGCTAATTAATATCCATTTATCAGAGATTGCATTCCATGTGTATTCTTTTGTGATTGGGTTACCTCACTTAGGATGATATTTTCCAGATCAAACCATTTGCCTAAAAATTCTGTGAATTCATTGTTTCTAATTGCTGAGTAGTATTCCATTGTGTAAATATACCACATTTTCTGTATCCATTCCTCCATTGAGGGACATCTGGGTTCTTTCCAGCTTCTGGCTATTATAAATAAGGCTGCTATGAACATAATGGAGCATGTGTCTTTATTGCATGCCGGGGAATCCTTTGGGTATATGCCCAGGAGAGGTATAGCAGGGTCCTCCGGAAGTGTCATGTCCAGTTTTCTGAGGAGCCACCAGACTGATTTCCAAAGTGGTTGTACCATCTTACAGCCCTACCAGCAGTGGAGGAGTGTTCCTCTTTCTCCATATCCTGGCCAACACCTGCTGTCTCCTGAGTTTTTGACCTTAGCCATTCTGACTGGTATGAAGTGAAATCTCAGGGTTGTTTTGATTTGCATTTCCCTAATGACTAATGATGTTGAGCACTTCTAAGGTACCTCTCGGCCATCCGAATTTCTTCAGTTGAAAATTCTTTGTTTAGATCTGTACCCCATTTTTTAATAGGGTTATTTGATTCCCTGGGGTCTAACTTCTTGAGTTCTTTGTATATATTGGATATTAGCCCTCTATCAGATGTAGGGTTGGTGAATATCCTTTCCCAATTTGATGGTTGCCATTTTGTCCTTTTAACAGTGTCCTTTGCCTTACAGAAACTTTGTAATTTTATGAGGTCCCATTTGTCAATTCTTGATCTTAGAGCATAAGCTATTGGTGATCTGTTCAGGAACTTTTCCCCTGTGCCCATGTCCTCAAGGGTCTTCCCCAGTTTCTTTTCTATTAGTTTTAGTGTGTCTGGTTTTACATGGAGGTCCTTGATCCACTTGGAGTGAAGTTTAGTACATGGAGATAAGAATGGATCAATTCGCAATCTTCTGCATGCTGACCTCCAATTGAACCAGCACCATCTGTTGAAAAGGCTATCTTTTTTCCACTGGATATTTTCGGCTCCTTTGTCGAAGATCAAGTGACCATAGGTGTGTGGATTCATTTCTGGATATTCGATTCTATTCCATTGGTCCACTTGTCTGTCACTGTGCAAATACCATGCAGTTTTTAACACTATTGCTCTGTAGTATTGCTTGAAGTCAGGGATAGTGATTCCCCCAGAATTTCTTTTGTTGTTGAGAATAGTTTTAGCTATCCTGGGTTTTTTGTTATTCCAGATGAATTTGAGAATTGCTTTTTCTAACTCTGTGAAGAATTGAGTTGGGATTTTGATGGGGATTGCATTGAATCTGTAGATCGCTTCTGGCAAGATGGCCATTTTAACTATATTAATCCTGCCGATCCACAAGCATGGCAGATTTTTCCATTTTCTGGGGTCTTCTTCGATTTCCTTCTTCAGAGACCTGAAGTTATTGTCATATAGATCTTTCTTTCACTTGTTTGGTTAGAGTCACACCAAGATACTTTATATTGTTTGTGGCTATTGTGAAGGGTGTCATTTCCCTAACTTCGTTCTCAGCATGCTTATCCTTTGAGTATAGGAAGGCAACTGATTTGCTTGAGTTGATTTTATAACCAGCCACTTTGCTGAAGTTGTTTATCAGCTGTAGGAGTTCTCTGGGGGAGGTTTTCGGGTCACTTAAGTAGACTATCATGTCATCTGCAAATAGTGATAATTTGACTTCTTCCTTTCCAATTTGTATCCCCTTGACCTGCTTATGTTGTCTAATTGCTCTAGCTAGAACTTCAAGTACTATATTGAAAAGATATGGAGAGAGAGGACAGCCTTGTCTAGTCCTTGATTTTAGTGGGATTGCTTCAAGTTTCTCTCCGTTTACTTAGATGTTGGCTACCGGTTTGCTGTATATTGCTTTAACGATGTTTAGGTATGGGCCTTGAATTCCTGTTCTTTCCAAGACTTTTAGCGTGAAAGGATGCTGAATTTTGTCAAATGCTTTTTCTGCATCTAATGAGATGATCATATGGTTTTTTCTTTGAGTTTGTTTATGTAGTGTATAGCATTTATGGATTTCCTTATATTGAACCATCCCTGCATCCCTGGGATGAAGCCTACTTGATCATGGTGGATGATCGTTTTGATGTGTTCTTGGATTCAGTTGGCGAGAATTTTATTAAGTATTTTTGCATCAATATTCATAAGAGAAATTGGCCTGAAGTTCTCTTTCTTTGTTGGATCTTTGTGTGGCTTTGGTATCAGAGTAATTGTGACTTCATAGAACGAGTTGGGTAGAGTTCCTTCTGTTTCTATTTTGTGGAATAGTTTGAAGAGTATTGGTGTTAGGTCTTCTATGAAGGTCTGATAGAATTCTGCACTGAAGCCATCTGGTCCCGTGCTTTTTTTTGGTTGGGAGACTTTCTATGACCCTTTTTATTTCTTCGGGTGTTATGGGACTGTTTAGATGATCTATTTGATCCTGATTTAGTTTTGGTGTCGGGTATCTGTCTAGGAATCTGTCCATTTCCTGTCTAGGAAACTGTCCATTTCCTCCAGATTCTCCAGTTATGTTGAGTATTGGCTTTTGTAGTAGGATCTAATGATTTTTTGAATTTCCTCAGTATCTGTTGTTATATCTCCCTTTTCATTTCTAAGTTTGTTAATCTGGATACTGTCTTTGTGCCCTTTGGTTAGTCTGACTAAGGGTTTATCTATCTTGTTGATTTTCTCAAAGAACCAGCTCCTGGTTTTGTTGATTCTTTGTATGGTTCTCTTTGTTTCTACTTGATTGATTTCAGCTTTGAGTTTGATGATTTCCTGCCTTCTACTCCTCCTTGGTGAAATAGCTTCTTTTTGTTCCAGGACTTTCAGGTGTGTCATTAAGCTGTTAGTGTATGCTCTCTCCATTTTCTTTTTGGAGGCACTCAGTGCTATGAGTTTTCCTCTTAGCACTGCTTTCATTGTGTCCCATAGATTTGTGTATGTTGTGTCTTCATTTTCATTAAGTTCTAAAAAGTCTTTAATTTCTTCCTTTATTTCTTCCTTGACCAAGGTATCATTGAGTAGAATATTGTTCAGTTTCCATGTGTATGTGGGTTTTCTGTTGTTTTTGTTGCTATTGAAGACCACTTTTACTCCATAGTGATCTGATAGGAGGCATGGGATTAGTTCGATCTTCTTATATTTGTTAAAGTCTGTCTTGTGACCAATTATATGGTCGATTTTGGAGAAGGTACTATGAGGTGCTGAGAAAAAGGTATATTCTTTTGCTTTAGGATAGAATGTTCTATATATATCTGTTAAATCTAATTGGTCCAAAGCTTCAATTAGTTTCACTGTGTCCCTGTTCAGTTTCTGTTTTCCTGATCGGTCCATTGAGGAAAGTGCAGTGTTGAAGTCACCCACAATTATTGTGTTAGGTGCAATGTGAGCTTTGAGCTTTGATAAAGTTTCTTTTATGAATGAGGGTGCCCTTGCATTTGGCGCATAGATGTTCAGGATTGAGAGTTCTTCTTGTTGTATTTTTCCTTTAACCAGCAAGAAGTGTCCCTCAGAGTCTCTTTTGATGACTTTGGGTTGAAAGTCAATTTTATCTGATATTAGAATGGCTACTCCAGCTTGTTTCCTGAGACCATTTGCTTGTAAAATTGTCTTCCAGCCTTTTACTCTAAGGTAGTGTTTGTCTTTGACCCTGAGGTTTGTTTCTGTATGCAGCAAAATGTAGGGTCCTGTTTATGTATCCAGTTGGTTAGTCTATGTCTTTTTATTGGGGCATTGAGTCCATTGATGTTAAGAGGTATTAAGGAATAGTGATTATTACTTCCTGTCATTTTTGATGTTATTTTTAAAATTTGATTGGTTAACTTCTTTTGGGTTTGATTAAAGAAGGTTACTATCTTGCTTTTTCCAGGGTGAAGATTCCCTCCTTGTATTACTGTTTTCCTCCTATTATCCTTTGTAGGGCTGGGTTTGTGGATAGATATTGGGTAAACTTGGTTTTGTCATGGAATATTTTAGTTTCTCCATCTATGGTGATTGAGAGTTTTGCTGGGTATAGTAGTTTTGGCTGGCATTTGTGTTCTCTTAGAGTCTGCATGAGATCTGCCCAGGATCTTCTAGCTTTCATAGTCTCAGGTGAGAAGTCTGCTGTGATTCTGATAGGACTTCCTTTATATGTTACTTGCCCTTTTTCTCTTACTGCCTTTAATATTCTTTCTTTGTTTAGTACATTTGGGGTTTTGATTATTATGTGACGGGAGGTATTTCTGTTCTGGTCCAGTCTGTTTGGAGTTCTGTAGCTTCTTGTATATTCATGGGCATCTCTCTCTTTAGGTTAGGGAAGTTTTCTTCCATAATTTTATTGAAGATATTTGCTGGCCCTTTAAGTTGTAAATCTTTACTCTCATCTATGCCTATAATCCTTAGGTTTGGTCTTCTCATTGTGTCCTGGATTTCCTGGATGTTTTGGGTTACAAGCTTTTTGCATTTTGCATTTTCTTTAACTGCTGAGTCCATGGTTTCTATGGTATCTTCGGCATCTGAGATTCTTTCTTCTAGCTCTTGTATTCTGTTGTTGATATTTGCATCTATGTCCCCTGATTTCTTCCCAAGGTTTTCTATCTCCAAAGTTGTCTCCCTTTGAGTTTTCTTAGTTGTTTCTACTTCTAATTTTAGATCCTGGATTGTTTTGCTTAGCTCCTTCACTTGCTTGTTTGTGCTTTCCTGTAATTCTGTAATTCCTGTAATTGGCGTTTGTTTTCTCCTGAATTTCTTTCAATGATTTTTGTGTTTCCCTTGTAAGGGCGTCTAACTTTTGATCCATTTTCTCCTGAATTTCTTTAAGTATGCCGTTCATGCATTCCTCTACCAGCATCATGACAAGTGATTTTAAATCCAAATCTTGTTTTTCTGGTGTGTTGGGGTATCCAGGACATGCTGTTAAAGGAGAATTGGGTTCAGATGCTGCCATATTGCCTTGATTTCTGTTAGTGATGTTCCTGCGTTTGCCTTTTGCCATCTAGTTCTCACTGGTGTTAGTTGGTCTTGTCAATACTGGACTCACCAGTGCAAGCTGCCTCTTCCCAGGTGGCCTCTCGTGCACAGCTGACCTCCTGCACTGCCTGGAGACAGGGTGCTGTGGCCCAGGCTGTTCGGATCCCGAAGCAGACACCTGAAGGCTCCCTTGGGGGCTTGCTGGACTCACCAGAGCACACTGACACCTCCCAGCTGTCCTCCCGGGTGCCCCTCTGGCCTCTTGCAGGACCTGGAGATGTGGTGTTGCAGCCTAGGCTGTTCTGGATCCCGAAGCGGAGATCTGAAGGCTCCCGCCAGAGGCCTCAGGACTGGAACCTAAGCTCCGTGCAGCCGGAGCAATTTGTGTGCTCCCAGTCTGCCTCTGGGTGCACACCAGGCCTCTTGCACTTCCTGGAGATTGAGTGCTGTGTCCCAGGCTGTTCAGATCCCGAAGCAGACACCTGAAGGCTCATGTTTCTAGTTTTTAAAATTGTTATTCTAAGTGTATGGGTGTTTTGCTGGCACTGAGTGCATGCCGTGCCTACTAAGAAGGAGGTAATGAGTCCTCTGGAATGGGAGTTCCAGTCAGTTGTCAGTTGTCAGGTAGGTGCTGGGAATTGAACAAGGGTTCTCTTCAAGAACATACAGTGGTCTTAACCACTAAGCCAACTCTCCAGCTCTATAGTGTTCTAAAGCCTACAGTGATTCAACCAAATAAGCAAAATATTAACTGTTAAAAAATCTTCCTTTAGGCATGGAGAAATGGCTCAGTGGGTAAGAGAACCAACTGTTCTTCCAGGGACCCAGGTTAAATTCCCAGCATCCACATGGCAGCTCACAGCTTTCTGTAATTCCAGTGCAGGGGATCTGACACCCTCACACAGACATATGTGCAGGCAAAGTACCAATTCACATAAAAAAATAAACTAAAAAAAAATCTTCCTTAGAGTTTTAGAACTTTTAGAACATCTGAAACCTCCAGATAACGTCAAATGTGTGCTCTTTTAATTTTGTATATCAACTAACACACAAAGAAAATGTGCAAACTGCTGTGATGTTTAATTTGTAGAGGGAAAAATTAAAAATTTAAACAGGTGTGGGGAAACTGTTCTCCTAATAATGGAAACCCGACTGAGCACATGGCTTTCGGGCATGATGTCCTAAGGCATATCTTTCCCTTCCCTGTGAAAGTCCTTTCAGTTTCCTGAGTTCACTAAGATGGGTTTGGGAGTGGGGGTGGTGCTGACGGGCATGCAGGAGGAATGGCAAATGGCTTTAGAACTCACGGAATGCATCCCATGGGTTACTGAAGCCACATGGGAGAGCATTGGTGTGGCAAGGCCCCAAGGGCCACATGTCCTGAGCACTTCATGCTGTTATGGAGTTCTACTCTGCTTGCTGGCCTCACATCCCTCTTAATCTAAGAACTGTATGAGAACGTCCAAGGGACTTCCAGTCTGTCGTTGGGAAGTATCTCTGGCACTCCCAGTACTAATGCTTGATCTCTTTCAGGCATTGTTTCTGGAATAGATTAATGATTCAGTCACCACCCTAGAGAAGAACTTAGAGATGTAGATTGTTAACAATGACTACCACCCCGGGAAAACATTTGAACAAATAGCGTTGTTAGTGAAGCTAGGTTGAGATGTATTTATTACTGGCTCTGATGTAGATGAGAGATTTGGCAGGCAAGTAGGCAGGGTTACCGAAGCAGAACATATGCATAACGGGTTGGTTGTAAGAACCTGAAACAAAGGCATGGCTGCCACTTCCTGGAACAAGCAGCACAGAACAATTTGTAGTTAAGGTTACAGGTGAGGCATAGCCCAATCCTTGAGAAACAGATTTAGTTATAAACAGGAGTGAGTCTGGTTTTTCTTTACTATAATATGGCTTTTAAGCCTAACATGGAGGCAGGCCTATCATTCCTCCCTTGTCTTATGTGTCCCTGTCAAATCTTTGATAGGGTCTCAGCATTCATTATTTGGGGTAAAACAAAAAGTTGTAATGTAGTTCCACTTCAGTCTGTTTCCATCTACTAACTTGTCAAAAACTCAGATGACAGCAGATGCTGGCAAGGATGTGGAGAAAGAGGAACTCTCTTCCATTGCTGGTGGGATTGCAAGCTTGTACAACCTCTCTGGAAATCAGTTTGGTGGTTCCTCAGAAAATTGGACATAGTACTACCTGAGGACCCAGCCATACCACTCCTGGGCATATACCCAGAAGATGCTCCAACATGTAATAAGGACACATGCTCCACTATGTTCATAGCAGCCTTATTTATAATAGCCAGAAGAACCCAGATGCTCTTCAACAGAGGAATGAATACAGAAAATGTGGTATATTTACATAGTGGAGTACTATTCAGCTATTAAGAACGATGAATTCATGAAATTCTTAGGCAAATGGTTACCTGAGTAAGGTAATCCAATCACAAAAGAACACACATGGTTTGCACTAACTTGTCTATATCCACATCCACTCTCCATCTTCTGTCTTCAGTCTTTTTCCAACCAAAAATCAAGTTGAAGAGGGAAGGGTTTATTTGACTTACGCTTCCATATTGTTTTTCATCATCAAAGGAGTCAGGACAGAAACCCCACACAAAGCAGGAACCTGGAGGCAGGAGCTGATACAGAGGCAATGGAGGATTGTTGCTTACTGGCTTGCTTCCCCCGGCTTACTCAATCTACTTTTCTTTAAAACACAAGACCACTACCTACAATAGGCTGGGCCCTCTCCCATCAATCACTAATTAAGAAAATGCCTTATAGTCAGATCTTAAGGAGGTATCCTCTCAATTGAGGTCCCCTCCTTTCAGATAACTCTAGTTTGTGTGTCAAGTTGACAGAAGACAAGCTAGCACAATGAGAAAGAAAGGGGATTCTTGTCATGTTTGTTTAGTGTCATGTTCATGTGTGTTTGTGTGTTCATGTGTCTTGGGTGCATGCTTGTGTGTATGCATGTGCATGCTATTTTGTCTCTTAAACCACTTTGGTTATATAAAAGACTAGAATATGACTTCTCAAAATATGACTGGAAGAGACCAGCATCTAGCTTCCCAAAATATTCTTCTTCAGTATAAGGCTTATCTTGAAATAGAAGACTGGAGAATCTGCAGATACTGGAGAAGCTTCTAAAATAGTGGGAGTTACGCGTCGGAAGAAAAACTCACATTTATAAAAGAAATCGCCATTAGTGAGGGTGTCTCCCTCTCTGTACCAGGAGGGAGGGATGACTTCAGAACACAACTCTTAGCAATGGGGAAGTTTCAACAGTACTCATAGAAATTCCAGATACAGGTCTTTCCCTGGTGTCTGAGGCTGAATGAAGCAGTGAATGAATAAATGAATGAATGAATATTCACTGAATAGCTTTGTCCAGTCATTTGGCAAATGCTTATTATTATCTAACTAACATGCATTGTACCATGCAGATCCACAGTGAGTCACAAAAATCTGTGTGGTACTCATAGAGCTTGCTGCCTGGCTGGGAATAAGCAGAGAAGACATGTTCTCACACCGGATGCCAAATGCTAAGACTGGATCCTGGAGAGAGGAGCCTGGAGCTGGTGTCGTAAAACGGATGCCTGGCCAGACCCCTGAACATTCCGGCCAGTCAGAGATTACTGTGGTAATCTGGACTATGGGTTTAGGAGTGCGAAACCCAGAGCATTCCTATCAGAATCATCTATATGTGATATAAATTTATGAATCAATAAACATGAGTGCATAGTTTCTTACATTCTGTAAAGAATATTCACTGTCAACTGTTTTTGAACTTTTGTTTCCCAGAAAGCGTCAACTTTCAGTAAGCAGTTTCCCAGTGCTATAGGGTCTTGTAAATAGTGACATTAGGTTGCAGATGTTCTAATTCCGGCCTGTTCTTTCCCAACATCAGTACTTTTTCAGGGTGTGTGTGTGTGGGGACCATGGCTTCTTGTCTGACTGTAACAAGTACTTAAGGCAAGGCACTTGACCTCCAAATGACAGGAGCTGTTTTCAGTTGAAGAGGCTGGCTCCTCCTCCTGGTACTCCTTCATTGACCTAAAGCCTGTGTGGGCTGGAATTCAGTGACTGTCATAGTCAAGGGTTTTGCTTAGAACCAGAGAGCCAACTGACAGAGAGCACTCTTCTATTTCTCTCTCTCTCTCTCTCTCTCTCTCTCTCTCTCTCTCTCTCTCTCTCTCTCTCTGGGTGTGCACATGTGTATGTGTGTGTGTGCACACATGCCAGAGGTCAACATCAAGAATCTTTCTTAATCCCTTTCCACCTTAGGTTTCTGAGACAGAGCCTTCTACTGAACTAGAGCTTACCAATTAGCCAGATGGACCAGCCAATGAACCCCAAAGATCTTGTCTCTGTCATCTTTCTTGTCAGTGTTGAGGTTACAGAGGCATGGATGCTGGGGTTGTTAATGCACCACCTTTTTATGCGGGAGAGAGGGCTCTGAACTCAGGCCCTCATGCTTGCAAGATAGGCACCTTTCCACAGGCTCATGCTTTTGCAATTAGTTAGAAGAAAAGGGATCTATAGCTTCATGCACCTCCATCTCAGTGACTAAAAAGATCAAGTCAGGAGGTGCCCTGTTATGGGAACTGATCCATGTCTTGAGAACCTAAAGTGAGGCAGTTGCTAATAAGAAATAAAATATTGGGGCCAAAAAAATGGCTCCATGGTTAAGGGCACTGTTACTCTTCCAGAGAGGCTGAGCTTGGTTCCCACCTCAGATGGCTCACTGTGACTCTACTCCAGGGTACGCAGTGCCCTCTTCTGGCCTTCACAGGTACCTGTACACATGTAGAACACACTCATATAGACATAGATAGAAACATTTTTTTAAAAAAAATATTGATTACTGTGTGTCTCTGTCTAATGAGGCGTCCTGGGTTTCTTTTTTCTTGTTTTTAATTCTGATCCTAGGAACTGAACCTAAGACCTTATGCGTGATGGAGCAGTACTCAAGAGGCTACCACTAAACTACACACCCAGCCATTGTGTCTGTGTGGAAAGCCTCACGTGAAGGTGGGAGTCCTGATGCATGGAGGTGACAGAGTCTGTCTGACTCCTGTCTCAAGATTGGTCACTAGAAGCCTGAAGCTCCAAGGACCACTTTGAAAGTGAGATTGTCATTTCCCACAGGCTATAGGGCAACTCATTCCTCAGTACAGACAGGTGGGCAGTATCTGTCAAAAGTAATGCATGAAAACCAGAGAGCTGGAGAAAATAATTTCATGTATTAACACATACATGCAAAACCAAAAGAGGAGCTTTGAAGGAAAACCACAAATAATCCTTAGATTAACATTATTTAAATACATAGATAAAGGTAGGGTTTAGAGGCAGGAGGATTACTGAGATTTAGAGAGGGTGGGGGTGGTAGAGTGAGATGCTTGCTTTGAATGTTAAAAGAGTCAGACGGGTTTGTTGAAGGCTCCTGTTAATCTCTGGTTCTATCCTGGGCTAGCCAGTTTCTCACTCTCAGGATTCCACCTTATCTGTATGTCAATCACACTGAAATAAGGACCAGTTCCCCAATGGCCAAGCTCCTCCCACCTCCCTGTCCTGCCTGTGCTGTCCTTCTACCCAGAGGACCTACTTGGTTTTCAAGATGCAGTTCAAACTCCAGCCCATGGTCTCTTTGGAGCTAGCTAATCACTGCTCCCTTCTGTTAGAACTGTTATTAGCTCATAGTCATGATGTCTGCTAGCATAGGATCCCATAGTAATAACATTACGTGTGAATCACTTCAGGTGGTTCTTGTAGCAGGTAAGGAAGTGGCTTCTATACCCATGGTCCCCTTTACAGATTTTAAAAAGACATAAGAGAATGGCAGGCTCAAGATCCAAACCCAGGTGGGTTTCACACAGAGTCTAAACTAGACATTCCCCAGCCTGCCTTCTAGAACAGTGTGGTGGCCCTGGGGATGGAATGTCTGGAATGTGTTAAGGCCTCACAGCCTGGTGCAGGAAGATAGAGACACTCAACAGAGCTCCAGGCCGCTCTTTCTGCCCTCATTTGAACATGCCAGCCAAGGAAAGGGCCAGGACTGAGCTCAGTTAAAGTCAGTGATTCAGGATCATTCGGAACTGCTCCCAGGTCTCCTTTTCCTGGAGCCCCTCTGACCCCCCACGGGACCCAACCCCCCATGTACACTCTTAAGGTGCACAGCACCGGTCACTTGCTACTTGCTGTACTCTTGACCTTGCAGCCAACAGACTTGGATCCAGGCAAGTCTACAAAGTGTAAAGTGGTATCTGGACCATGTTGACTAAATACCTAACATTATCTTGATAGTATCTGTATATGGAGGTAATTTTCAGATGCTATCAGATCTGTTTTTGATCTTCTTTCCCCCCACCCCTTGCTCTTTATTCTGCAAGGCCAGCACTGTGACTGTGTGTGTGACTGGGCAAAGCTTTAGGCAGGTTGGCACATGAGAGGAGGTGGAGCTTGGGCAGCGGAGGGAGACAGTGGGTGGCCTTCCCTCCCCACTCCTCTCAGCATTTTGATCATCTGTGTCCTTGGGCAGCTCCTCCTGTGTGGTGCTGCTCTCCATAGCTCGGGCTAACTCCTCTGCCTGTCCCTTGTTCATCTCTCTGAACAGTCCTGTAACAAAGCTCTCCTCCCTGTTCCCCTCTCCTTCCCCTCCCCCCTCTCTCCCCTTCCCTCCTCTTCCTTTCAAGTATCTGGTGAGCTAGATTTGCCCAGTGGATTGTTGCCCATCAAGGTGGTGGTGCAGTTTACAGTAGTCACCTCAATCTTGTTTACTTTCCTCTATTGAATTCAGACCAATGAGAGCCTGGGTCCTTCTGTGGAGAAACTGCCCACCCCCTGCATGTGAAGGAATGCGGTCCACTCCGATTTCCAATTCCACTTCTAGTTTTTCTGATGCCTGGCTTTGTAGGTGGACCAAGAGCAGAGAGAGTTCAAATGCCAGCTTCCTGTTGGGGGTAGAGTCTTAGTCTGCTATGGTTGTGTAACCAAACACTGGGTGCTTTAGACACCAGCACTTTAGTTGTCATAGTTCAGGGGAAGGCAGGTATAAGATGAAGATGCCAGCACATTCGGTGTCTCCTGCGACCTCTCCTTTCTCCTTGGTTTACTATGGCTTCCTTCTTTCCTTCTGTTGTCTTCACACAGAGTCACCCCTCCCCCACCAATCTCTATGTGTGTGTGTGTGTGTGTGTGTGCGCGCGCGCGCGCACACGTGCTTTGTATGGAAGAGAGGAGGTGTTGCAGTTAGGTAACAGCTACCTGGTGTCTCTTCCTCTTACAGAACAGCAATCCATTGAGTCAGGGTCCTTTTGTGTCTTATTTAACCTGCAGCGTCTTTTCCAAAGCCAAGCCCAGTCTCCAGATTTTACCATGAAGGCTAAGGTCTCAAAACATGGGAGGGGATGGTGGTTAAAGTGCAGTAGGCATGATAGGAAGCAACAATCTAAGAAGCTGGTTCCTGCGCGTTAGAACTAGAACTCCTTCCCTCCACCCCTCCAGTGTGGACGAATACCTTAGGTCTTCCTGAAGCCCACAGGTGTGCCCAGGGACAACTCCATCCTCCTGTGGGTGGAGGAAGAGTCACAGGTCCCCAGGCTGCTCAGTCCTAATCTGCTCTCACTGTTCTACCTTTCCGAGAACCGCTTCACTTGCCTGAGCTCCAGGTGAGGCTCTCAGATATTAACAGAGACACTGTATGCAAATACTCCTGGCAAATTCCTGTCTCTCTAGAAACTTCCTTGTGGAGGTGTGTGTGTGTGTGTAACTGTCAGAGGATCTCCTCCAACAGCTTGCTGTCTTGTTTAACAATTCATAACTCCTCTAAACGCATGTATTCGCCCTCTAAATCTGACGTAAGCGTAAGCAAGAGGCGGGATGTGCAGGGCAATGAAGGTAAGCACGCACACAGCTCTGGACCCAGGAGTGTGGGGATGAATTTATAAAGCATTTGCCCTGGTGAGTACTGTGTGAGTGAATGGAGGATGCTGTGAGGATGAGGAAGGGGAGCGTGAGTAGATTCAGGACCAGGACGGCAGGTGGCCAGTCATTCCAGGTCACTTGTGGGACCAGGGCTGGGTTACCCAGGGAGGATTTCTATAGGAGACAATGTAGACACAGGCTGAGTTCCTGGGTGTGGGGAAATCACCAGAATGAGTAGAGAGAGAGAGAGAGAGAGAGAGAGAGAGAGAGAGAGAGAGAGAGAGAGAGGAACCACCTTCAGATTGGAGGGCAGAGGGCAGAAGGAATGCTGACTGTTATGAGGTTAGATAATTCTCCTGTAGCCTCTGAGGTGTGGGGTGTGAGAGAGGAATGGAAATCAAAGATCAATGGCTGTGCCTGGAAACAAAACCGCTTCCCACGACCTGTGGAAGGAGGCCCGGGGACCGCAGGCACAGCAGATATTCTCTTAGGATCCAGTTTGGACATCCTTACCCAATCCATGGCTCCTGAACTGGTAGGTTCCTGGCTCCCATGGGTGCCTCTGAGGGGAGCCATGGGCTGTGAGTAGACTCTCAGGGCCTAGGCAATGGAGACCTCCTTTCTTGAGTCCTCATTTGAACAAACGCCATCATTAAAGATGAGGTGTGTGCGCCTCCTTTTAAAAAGTGTACTCATTTGTTATCATGCATAATATATTTTTCACAGCAAAATCTAGAACATACAGGAAAATATCCTTTGAAAAAACATGATTATGATTTCAAAGATGCTTGGCATCACAGATAATGGGGACACTGTTAGACTTTTGAGATGCTTCTTCCAGTCATTTTATTTATTTATTTATTTATTTATTTATTTATTTATTTATTTATTTATTTATTTTAACGATTTATTTATTTATTGTATGTAAGTACACTGGAGATGTCTTCAGACACTCCAGAAGAGGGTGTCAGATCTCATTAGGGATGGTTGTGAGCCACCATGTGGTGTCTGGGATTTGAACTCAGGACCTTTGGAAGAGCAGTCAGTGCTCCTAACCGCTGAGCCATCTCTCCAGCCGTCCAGTCATTTTTATTAGTACACTGTTTTGTGCATGCTCACATCCATTCCTAGACACATAGCCTTCGGGGATTTAAGCCATGGTTACCTTGTGTCTTAACACAGGATGGCATGAGAAACTTGGTGTAACATTAATAGCTAACTTGCATTTTACTGGCCTTTTCCTCTCTCTGGGCATCTGCCCCCACCTTGCTTACAAAGACCTCCCAAGTTCTTCTCCGATGTCCTAAGAGGTTTTTAAATAAATTAAGAGCCACGAGTGTATTTCCTGTACTTTCAGAACTGTGGCCTCTACACTGACATGTACAATAGAGGCCTCTGTGAACGCGCCCCTGTGCTGCCAAGACCCACCACGGAAACTATCTTCTGGCTACAGTTTTAAGTCTGCTCAGCACTCTTGCACCTCCCGCTGCCTTAGAGCCTTTCTCTGGGTACAGAGCCACACATGGTTGATCCTAGCCAGGCTGGGGACTCACGCTTTGGAGCTCACAAAGCCTGCTTTAGGCCTTATGGGAGGTGTTTTGCAGAGCTCTGGTGGATAAGCTTGAAGGATAAGCTCCCATCAGTCCCTGCTCTCCTGCACAGACTGCCGCCTCCCACCACACTGAGAGCTGAGACCCTAATCATCTACCCCCTGACCATGGAATGGTCTCCATGACCTCCTTTACTAACATAACGCATCCAGATGAACATTCTGTGACTTCCAAAACTTGATCCTGAGAAGGCTGTCTGCTTCTGTCTGATCTCCTGGGGGCTCCTTCCTGGGTCATTTCCTCTTAGAATTCAGCCATCACGTTACAAGGCTGTGAGAAGTCTTATATAAAATTCATGTGGATGGATTCCTGCTGGCAACCCCTTCAGAGGGAAGAGTTGGCAGCATCCTCTAGCCACACTGAGTGTGCCATCTTGAATCAGCAGACAGCATTAGAAGATTCCAGGTCAGTCACATGTATAACCACATGGGATACCAGATAAGAAAAGTGAACTCACAGAACCACGAGAGAAAGGAACAAACTGGTATTTGCAGTCATTGAATGTCAGGGTACTTTGATATACAGAAACAGCAACTCCTCACCTACCTCTCCCAGGCTCAGATGTGTTCTGAACCTCCGATGAGTCACATGGCTCCTCAGAACAACCCCATCATATCTGGGATAAATTTTTTCCTTCCAGATGATGACGCCTCATGTTCTGTAATCTGCAGGCCAAACCACTTTCCAGCCCCCCTCTCCCTTTTTGGCTAACACTCCGGCAGGGGCCCTCACGAGTTCATCTCGCTTTCGCACACTCATCTCACAGTCTGTTAGCTCATTACCCAATAACCCAGTAAATCATGACTCTTAATCTTTATTAGTTAACCAATTAGATTTATGTATATTATAAATATAATTACAAGATGCCAATACAGTAGTCTTAGAGCTAATTGACAATGATAAAAATCTTATCCCAATATTTCTAATCTTTTCATAAATTTACATCCGTCGCCATTCCTCTTTCCCTCCTGCAACCTGTCTCTCTCAACTTCTAGCTCCGCCTTCCCTTTCCTGTCCAATCACAGGCTTTCCACTGCCTCAATGTGATTGGACAGGAAATATCCAGCAACAAATGGCGTAGGGTTTCAGACACAGCCTACCTTCTGAGAGCTGCGCTGTTCTTCATTTGAGATCCCTTTCCCCTTTCTGTCCTCCATGAAGTCCACTTCTGGAGTGACACTAGGCCTGAGTAGCCTTTCCTAATTCCCAGGGCTGGGCCAGGCTTTTCTCCAACTTTCTCCTATCACAGCTCACAGCCAGAAAACTCAGGATCCTCCTCCCCCTGTGGATCATGGCTTTCTAGGGCAGTGGTGGTGTCTGTTTCTGCATCCAGATCGCCAAAGACAGACAGGGTTCTCAGCCTTCAGACTATTGACTGGGGCTGCCCACAGTGCGTGTGGCCAGATCAAGGTGAAAAAGCCTAGCTCCTTCCTTGCCCACAAGTTACTAAGATTTTCCTTGTGGCCACAGGAAAGGAGTAACTAAGTGCAAAACCCTCCTGAGAACAGGGTGCTGTTGACTAGCTGAGCGCCTGGAAAGCTGGCCCGCTATCAACATTTTGGGATGGATAACTTTGTGCCGTAGAACACTCGTGTGAATTGTTTGACTTCAGCACCATCCACAGCTGCTATACACTAGACACGCTATACACTAGTAGGACTTCTTAGTGGTGCTAATCAAAACTGTCTTCAGACAGTACAAAAGACTAGATTCAGGGGTGGGGAGGGTCATGTGCTCCCCTGTTGAGGACCACTGGCTTGGAAGACTGCGGGCTCTCAGGGTAAGTCCTTGAGTTTCCTGTGCTCTGCCAGAGGTGAGAGCAAGGTGCCGCAAGGTCCCCACCCAGCTGCAGGGAGTATGCTAGTCAGCTTTCCATCACTGTGACAAATACCTGAAATAAATACCTTTGGTTTACAATGTAAGAGTCCACGAGAAGCTGGCCCATTGTTTGGGTCTTGTGGAAAATGAGTACATCATAGTATTGAAACAAAACTCCCTGCCTCGTGGCAGATAGGAGCAAAGAGAGACAGGAGGAGCCTCAGTCCCAATGTCACTTTCGAAGGTACATTCTAATGACCTTAACTTCCTTAAAAAGACCTATCTCGTCCAACAATGCCACATAGGCCTTTGAGGGGCACTGACTCAAATTGTAACAGGGAGGCTTCTGGAGATGTTGATGGCTGAGGGATGGGCACTGAGAGGCAGGTAGCATCTTGACTTAGCAAGAGTCCTTGGGAGGACTTGTAGAGAGGAAACATCCAATAAAGCTGGGAAGTGCTAGAAAGTTCCAGATGCATCACAGACCTGGTGGCTCAGCATGGGTGTTCCAAATGTTTCCAGTCTGTTAGATTGGCGATGAGAGAGCAGCTTTGAAGTTCTTGGTTCCTTTTCAAGCTGCAGAGTTAGGGAAGTCTTGAGGCTCAGCATCAGCTCTGGGCTGTAAAACCCTGGGCAGGCTTCCTGACACATAAGGGCAGGGACCCGACACCCCAGCTGGACTTAAAGACCTGCATATGTCCTTGCCCAGACACTCAATGGAACTGGATTCCTGGCCTTTCTCCATATCTCCTGCAGGGCCAACCCCAAGGGTTTCTGAGGATGCTGAAGGAGGTTACCTCATCTGTCTGCTGGGGAGAGAAGGTGGAGGGGTGAATGTGGTAGTTTTAGGTGCTGAAGAATCCATAAAGAGATGGTGGGTTGCATTTTGTAGGGAAATGCCTGAAGCCACATGCAGGTCAGGTGCTCAGGGCCATGACATGTGTGAGGATGAAAGACCTTTTAGGGTCCACTTCAAAGGATGCTTGATTAAACTGGTCACTGTAACTTATGCTTGTGTTCCCATGGAAACTGTTGCTTGGAGAAAGCCTGTGCCAGAGGAGAAGGTAAGGAGAGTGCCGGTCAGGTGAGACAGTAAGATGGAGGAGATCTGGACCCTTCATGGAGTCAGGCATCCTCGAAGCCCACACTCTTTCCCTCACGATTGCATGTGTGTTCTTTTTTTTTTTTATTCGATATAATTTATTTACATTTCAAATGATTTCCCCTTTTCTAGTCCCCCACTCCCCAAAAGTCCCGTAAGCCCCCTTCTCTTCCCCTGTCCTCCCACCCACCCCTTCCCACTTCCCCGTTCTGGTTTTGCCGAATACTGTTTCACTGAGTCTTTCCAGAACCAGGGGCCACCCCTCCGTTCTTCTTGTACCTCATTTGATGTGTGGATTATGTTTTGGGTATTCCAGTTTTCTAGGTTAATATCCACTTATTAGTGAGTGCATACCATGATTCACTTTTTGAGTCTGGGTTACCTCACTTAGTATGATGTTCTCTAGCTCCATCCATTTGCCTAAGAATTTCATGAATTCATTGTTTCTAATGGCTGAATAGTACTCCATTGTGTAGATATACCACATTTTTTGCATCCACTCTTTTGTTGAGGGATACCTGGGTTCTTTCCAGCATCTGGCAATTATAAATAGGGCTGCTATGAACATAGTAGAGCATGTATCCTTATTACATGGTGGGGAATCCTCTGGGTATATGCCCAGGAGTGGTATAGCAGGATCTTCTGGAAGTGAGGTGCCCAGTTTTCGGAGGAACCGCCAGACTGATTTCCAGAGTGGTTGTACCAATTTGCAACCCCACCAGCAGTGGGGGAGTGTTCCTCTTTCTCCACACCCTCTCCAACACCTGCTGTCTTGCATGTGTGTTCTTGATGCTTTAAATGACCAGAGAAAGTGGCTTAACCTCTCTGAGTCACAGCTTTCTCATTTTTATTATTTATTCTTTTCTTTCTGTACTAGGGGTTGAACCCAGGGAGTCGATCATGCCACCCGAACACGCCATCGCCCACCTTCACACCCCCAGCCATGATTTTTCATCTTTAAAATCTCAAAGGAATAATACTGACCTCAAAGTGTTGTAGATAAAATTAGGAATTATGTACATATGAAGAGATGAACACTCCTCACAGTGGTGAGAATGTGACATCTCTTAAAAGGTTTTGCCATCTGTTGACTGAAGAGCCTTTAAGGAACCTCAGATGCTCAGAGTAACCCTATCAGCTCTGCTCCTGACACCAAGTGGTGATCAGCTGTGGAACTTGCTTCCCCACAGAATTGAAGTATTGAATGGATCAGAAGGTACTAGATGCCTCAAATTAGACAGAGGCAGAGGACCAGACTTTAGAAACACATGTGTCAGGGAGACATGTGGCAAAGAAAGCCTTTACTTTTTGGAAGAGGCCACATCACACCATCATCAGTACCTTATCTTGGACACTGGACCACTAGAATGACCCCATCCTCATTTATAGTGGGAACAGATGGAGGGCTCCTCTTCATCCAGGGAAGCACTAGGAGAGGTGGGCCGCTCTTCTCCACTGAGGCTTCCCTCTGACTAAGGGAAGTCCTTGATGATGGCTACTGAGAATTAACAAATGTCCCTTATACCTACCTCTGCCTCTCTCTATTAAACACACACACACACACACACACACACACACACACACACACACACCCTCATCACATCAATGTCTTTCCTCAAAAGAGTAAAACACGTTCAGACCATCCCTGCAGTTCCTTTTGGAACCCATGAGCTAATTGCAAATTCAGTTCCTCCCACCAAAAGGCCAAACAGTGATGCAGAGGAAAGATGAGGATGCTTCAGTAGAACACACAAGTTCTTCCGATGTAAGGACAGGAGAGCAGATGGGAGGCAGAGCCTTGTCTCGGATGGCTAGTGCTCGTGCTTCTTTCTGTGATTCCATTATCCTTTTGCTGCTTTTTGTCTTCAGTCACCCTTTCCCTGGCCCCTGGTGGGTGGCCCAAACATCTAGTTTTGAGGGATATGAGCTCTTAATAGGAACTTGCAGAACATTTTCACTGACTCTAGCTATGAGACAGGGCAGAAGTAAGAGCCTCCTGAGAAATCCTTCTTTTTAATCTTTTCCCATTTTTCCTCAGGAATTCTGGCCAGTGTGGGGACTGCCCCCCCCTTGTTGGCCTGTGTTTCCAGAAGTGTAAGCAATCTGAATGCCCAGATGGCCCTGTGAAATCTCAGTTCACTGCAACCACTGCCTTGCCACCTCATTGGAGCAACCCTCCCCAAAGTATCACCTCTCCCCCAGATCCCCCAGTTAGCAGAGCCCAGAGCTGTGTGCACCCTGAGAGAATGTGGGTGAGTGCAGCACGAGACACAGTCCTTCCGATCCTTGGCTCTGGACATCTTGTTTTGGCTACGACAAACAACAAACTACCTCCCCACTCAAAATGGGAAGCACGGTCTTCAGGAGAGTGTCCCGTCTGGTGAGAAGTGATGTTATCCCCTCATCCTGTTGACATGAAGCTTGTGGGTGCTAGATTGCTGTAACAATATTTGGGGAGTGGGGGTATCTACTCTAGCCACTTACACTATGCATACAATCCCCAGGAGCTTGTTTTTACTGGGTGACTGAATATTGTTGGGCATAGCCAACTTTATGGGCTGGATTATGTTAACACTCAGTCTGGGAGGCTCAGCTTGAGACAGGGCTTATCTTGAAGTCTGATTTTCAGTCATTCAGTCGCCAACAGGGCACAGTAGCAACTCAAATGGTGCTTTTTAAGGGGACATAATGACTTGACATATAAGGCCTGGATTTGCCCCTAGACTTCAAGGCCTTATTACTGTGACTTTCATGGGGAAGATTGCTGGTGTGCTACCCATTGTTCCAGTCTGGCTGAGGCACTATAAATATTCCTGGCCCTACTGGAACATCACAGAGAAGCTGTAGACATGACTTCACCAGGAAGGATCTGGGGGATGCTTCACGTCCCCCTAAACCCCCATTTTCTGTAATGGTCATTTTTCAGCTGTTAAAATAAAGACTAGATCAGTGGTTCTCAACCTGTGGGGCACAAACCCTTTATAGGGGTCACCTAAGACCATCGGAAAATATAGTCATTTACTTTAGGATTCATAACAATAGCAAAATTACAGTTATGAAGTAGCAAATGAAACTAATTTTATGGTTGTGTGTCACCACAACATGAGGAACTGTATTAAAGGGTTCCAGTGCTGGCAAGGTTGAGAACCACTATACTAAAGAAAAATCATCTTGAAAAGAGTAAAAGTTTATTGTGGTTCACAGTGTTAGAAGGTTCAGTCCATATCCTCTTGCTCCCTGTCCCCGGGGCTTGTGACATAGCAGTCTTCATGGGGGGAGTGTGTTCTGGATCAAGATGCCCACGCTGCGGCAGCTGGAATGTCAGGGTCCCGGCATCTCTTCTAGGATGGACCACAGGAAGTGATCTAACTTCCTTCTGGCAGGCTCCATCTCTTAAAGGTACCTAATAGCACCACAGACCAGGGTCACATCTATACAATGTGGGCCTCTGGGGGATGCTTCACGTTTAAGCTATGACAGTGTTTCCCATACAAAGCTGGCTATTTAAACCAAGATGGGTTACTGTGCTATGTTCAAATGTAATATATGTTGCCTCCAAAATTCTGAGGCCCACCCATCTCTGTCCTTTCCGAGTGGTAAGAAGCACCAAGTGCAAATAATTATCTGTGGGTCTGATTTTCAGTGCTGCTGAGGACTGAACTCAGGGACATGCGGGACAGGTGAGCATTCTACCATTGAGCTGCATTTCTAGCTCCAAGTTATTTAGTTTTTGAGGAACTGTGGAAACATGCCCTCAAGTCCTGGTGTTCATGAGATTCCCACAAGTCCAGTCTACCTTTGTTGGATTTATCTCCGGCACCCAGCTCCCACGGGCCTTACCCAATGCATCTATGGGACTTGGTGCTGCTTGTGCTCGGTTCTGACATCATAATGCTGTTAATACTGGGGACCAGCATTCTGCCAGCTGGAATGAGGTAGGGGCCAGGGGTCAAGGCCTCTGTGGCTTACAGTGTGATACAGACGAGGAGTTCTGATTTTTTTTGAGACAGAGTCCACATGTGGTTGCTTCTTCCAGTTGAAAGTAAAGGTCTTCTGGTATCTGCTGACATTACCACAGGAAAATCTTGTCATTGCATATCGATCAAGGCAGAAGTTCATGATTTGCTCCATTAAGGAGCAAATGTAAGCTGCTAATGTCTCTTCCTGTTTGTGGTGGTGCTGACCATTCATTCCTTAAACTTTGTATTCCTTGCTTATGTACCTGACTGGAGTCTAGATTACATACGTTTTATATTTTGTTGGTGGTGTGAGGCACTGAATCCATGCCCTAGATCATGCTAGGTAAGTTCTCTACTGGAGAGTTATACCCTCCACAACATAGGCTTCATGACTACTTTCTTTTATTGGCTTCCGAGACATGTCCCAATAGAGTATTGATAGAGTATTTCTTATGTTAAGTTAGTGGGTAGATTCCTCTCAAATAGGAATAAGGATTGGATAGTGTGGAGCCAAAACAGAGAGGGCTTCTGTAGTAAGCAGCCCGAATGCATAGCATTATCTGCTGTTGTTTACTGCACTCCTTCTTGCCTGGCTTCTGGCCTGGGCTCCACACATCTCCTGGGGTGGCATCAGTTAGTTCAGAGAGGTCAGCATTTCCAAGCTCTGTGTTCTGGTCACAGGACTGAGAATGCAGAGGAGATTCAGTCAGGTGCTGCCCTGTGCATGCCCCCTCTCTGGGGATTGGCTCACTTGCTGTTGTCCTCTGTCTGTGGGTCTGAGGCTGCAACAGGGACATTTGAACAGAATAAAGGAAGACATCACCTAAGAAATGGTCCATGCTTCTCACCCCTGGTGCTTGTGTTACCTCCTAGGACCGCTCCCCCTAGGCCACAGGTGAGGGCCTTGCAGCGAAGGGTATTTCTTGTCTCATAGTTCTGCAGTTGGGAAATCTGAACTCCGTCTTGGTGACAGGAGTGGTATCTTCTCTCAGATGCCGAGGATGAATGTCCATCTTTAGTTTGCTGCAGTGACACTCCAGTCTCTACTGCCTGTACAGGGCTGCCTTCCCCCACGTTTGTCTTTTCTGTTCCTGTCACTAGTGGTCACATTAACCTGCATTAAATTCCAGCACAACTTCATCTCAACTTAATAATATCGACACACATCTTATTTCCAAATAAGATTATATGAGTTGGTAAAATGATTAGAACTTTGCATATTTTTTTTTGTGGAACTTGGTTCAATCCGTGAAAGTGCTAAACTCTTAAAGAGATTTCTTTTAATGTCATTTCTTCAAATCAAATGTAAATTGCATTTTCTTTGAAAGGAGAGATCTGTTTTAGAATCAGTACCTCTCCTGAACCTCTATCTTTAGCATTTCCACTTAGCAAACACTTCAATATTCAAAATTTGCTGGTTGCATGCACTGGGAAAAATGTCTGCCAGCCACTGGTCTGGCCACTTCAAAGAAATCAGGAACTCTGAATTCCAACAACAGTGGGAAGGTGAAATTCTTGAATCGAAATGTTAAGAGTCTGGGTAGGGTCAAAATTGCCAAATAAGTGACTTGTTTTTTAGGAGGAAGAAAACAAAGAGAACTAAATAGAGAAAATTCCCTTTGCATCCCAGCCGTGGCCAGGCTTCCTTATATGATAAAATGGATTCTTCAAGTTTATTTAGTTCAGTTCAATATCTGTGCCTCTAGGTTTCTCCTTCAGATAGATTTAATCATTCTGTTTCTTGAGAACCATCATGTGATTACTTTTTTAAGTCTCAAAATAACTGCAAGAAAAGACCAAAGAGATTCCTGCTTTATATATTTAGAGAACCATAGAAGCAAGAGATGGATTTGCTACTCCAAGTTCAACTGGCTGGCAAGGGATGGCGTGGAGAACAATGATTCTTCAGCTAGAGGAGAGGCTGTCACTTGATCTTATGTGTCAGTTCTTCATTTAACCTTGGGCACACTGGAGCCATTGGTAAGTAGGCGTCCTTAGGCCAGGACTTTGTTAAGTACCGGGTGATAGCATTATTATCCCCACATTTCCTATAGACATATAAACCGGCAATTTTACTAGAACTGATATTCCCACAAGCCTAAAGGTTTCAAAGGTCCGTTTGAAAGTGCTGCCTGGATTGCTTGGGTAGAGGTGAGTCAGTATAGATCTCCAAGTGAGACCTGCGGCAAGATGGGGGATGGGGCTGAGGTGGTGTCTGCCAGGGAAGGTGCATGGTGCAGGTGTGAAGGAGTCGGGAGAGAGGGGAGTCAGATACAGTCAGATGGAGAGTGTCTGAGGTAAAAACCAGTACTGTGATTTCACGTAGAGGGTGAAGAAAGGTCATATCTAGGTAAAGAAAGGTTGTATTTGCAGAAGAGAGAGAAATGCTTTGAAACCAGGCTGTCACCTGAGGCTGGTTTTCTGCTTCTCTACCTCCTGGCACCTGAAGGACACTTGGAAACGTCTTAGCTCATTTTGGTTGTTACAATGGTTAGGAAGTTGCCTCTACTGACCTGTTAGGGAAGAAGTCAAGAACCCTGGGTAACTTCTCACACTGCTCAGGCGGTCCTCCTACAGCAAAGGCACGGAGTGCCCCCACCAGAATCAAGGCCTCCTACAGCAAAGGCACGGTGTGCCCCCACCAGAATTAAGGCCTCCTATAGCAAAGGTGTGCCCCCACCAGAATCAAGGCCTCCTATAGCAAAGGCACGGCGTGCCCCCAACAGAATCAAGGCCTCCTACAGCAAAGGCACGGTGTGCCCCCACCAGAATCAAGGCCTCCTACAGCAAAGGCACGGTGTGCCCCCACCAGAATTAAGGCCTCCTATAGCAAAGGTGTGCCCTCACCAGAATCAAGGCCTCCTATAGCAAAGGCATGGCATGCTCCCACCAGAATTAAGGTTGAGGAATAAGGTTTTAAATTAGACAGTGACATTTCTACATTTGCTTTTATTTATTTATTTATTTATTTTTTTGGCTTTGGTAAAGGCAAACTAGAAGCTGTCCTAAGAACTGGCAAACTGCTAAATGATTCAACTACCTTATTTATTTTGAATGTTTATCTTTCTAGAGTAGACTCAATGATAGCATTTTCCTCTCTGTTTTGGTCACTTGCGTGTTTGCTAAGATTGTCAGGGACAGAGTCTGCTGTATAGCCTTTTTTTAAAAAAAAAAAAAAAAAAAAACTCCTGCCTCAGCTTCCATGCCAATATGCCTTGTTCGTTTTGTTTGATTTTATGTTTTAAAGTTTCATCTTTATTTAGATGTATGTTGTGCAACTGTGTGAATATGTACCATATATGTGGGTGGCAGAGGAGAACAGAAGCACCTATTGATCTCCTGGAGCTGGAGTTATAGGTGGTTGCTTATGAGCCCTCTTGAACTCAAGTCCTCCGGAAAAGCAGCAAGTGTTCTTAACTACCAAGCCATGTCCCCAGATCTTCCTTATTTTGATTCTTCCCTGTCCCACTACTATAGCAGGCCCTTGGTGTGGTTGTAGTCTCTGAATGGCCTCCTTCCTCCAGAGGTCTGCACAACATGAGGCTTGCTTCGGGGGGACCCAGTCGCTCAATGAATACCAGGTGGAAAGAACTGAGCTCCTCGTAGTTTAACAGGGTAATCTTTCTCCTCGCTTTCAGCAGAATCCACACAGGAGCTCAGATTCGCTCATTGATTGGACAAGTAAATGAATTTTGGACAGTGCAAAGAATGGGTGAGCTCAGTGGGTACCAGGTGGCGCTGGAGGAGAAGCTCATTAAAGTCCCAGCCAGGTACCAGGCTGCCTTTCCAGCGCACATTGGAAGGGAAGCAAACCATTCTAGCCAGGGCCCTCTTGGCCCGCGCCTCAGAATCCAGGCTGGATTTGGAATCTGGAATCTGGAAAATTACTAGGTTTCTGGTCTCCTGTGTGCTCCATAGTCTTATCAGTGAAGCTTTGTCAGTGTTTCCACTGTAAACCTGGGCGTGGGGCTAAGTGGCCTATAAAATCTTACTCTAAGGCAAAAGCTGGCAGGCAGCAGCCTGCTAGGATGCAATTAGTTTGGCTCAAGGAGGCTGCGGTTGGCTTCTTTACTTAATTGGGAGAGCACAACCAGGAAATGCCAAGGGCTGGTGCTCCTTCTGTCTCTAAGGACAGACATAGAGAGGCTTCTGTTGCAGGGTAGAAAATGGGCCAGTCACCAGCTCTGGGAGGTTAGAGGTATGGAGAGGGATGCCCACCAGGGCCAAGGAAATGTATTCATATGGGTACCAAAGGTTAGCCCTATACTCCTTCTGGGTCTTCGTACCCCTGTGATTAACTCCCAGAATCCTTAGGGTCTGCTTTTGTACTTGTGCGGGGATATTCTGAGAAAGCTGCAGGAAAATGTTAGTCTCTCCTTGCACGGATGCCCTCTTCACCTCTTTAGTCAGTGTGAATGGCAACACTCCCTGCTGTGCTCAGTACCTTCTGTTGCTGGGGAATGTGAGGGATCCAGGCCTTACAGTAGTGACTGGAGCCTCAGTTGCCTCATACCTGTCTGTCTGTCTGTCTATCTATCCTCTCTTTCTCCCTCTCTCTCTGTCTCTCTGTCTCTCTGTCTCTCTGTCTCTGTCTCTCTGTCTCTGTCTCTGTCTCTGTCTCTCTCTCTCTCTCTCTCTCTCTCTGTGTGTGTGTGTGTGTGTGTCTACATGCAGGAGTACTGCGGCATGCCTATGGAGGGTCAGAGGACAACTTGAGAGACCCAGTTTTCTCCTTTCATTCTGTGGGGCCAGAATTGAACTTTGGTTGTTGAACTCGACAGCAAGTGCCTGCCTTTACCCACAGAGCCAGCTCTTCATCCCATTTCCTCATTTTTAAAGTGGGAAACAAATACTGAACTTATGGCATAGTGATACAATAGAAATGATATAATTTGTAAAAAGGGAGGGCGGGAGGGAGAGAGATAGACACATAGACACATAGAGAAAGAGAGAGAAAGAGACAGAGAGAGAGACAGAGACAGGGAGAAAGACAAAGAAAGATGTACACAGAGAGAGAGAGAGAGACAGAGACAGAGAGACAGAGAGAGACAGAGAGAGAGAGAGAGAGAGAGACAGAGAGAGGGGGGGAGGGAAGAGAGGCTTCTTCAGTGGCTGTGTTCCACTTGTGCTAGAGTGACTACAGTCTTAAAGTCATGAAGCTGTCCTCTGGGTCAGTCACACGTGACAAACACCTAAGGGTGTGGAGGCCATGACTGAGGGTGAGTGGACGTGTGCAAGAGCCAGGGGAGACTTCACAGAGGTTTGGAGCCGACAAAATGGGTTACAAACTTCTTAGGCAGAGAAGCGAGGAAGTCCGCATTGCCGTTGAGTGTCCATGGGCCACAAGGACCCAGTCAGTCACAGGTGCCTGGCAGAGAAAGGACTGCTGGGAGAGCAGCAGAGGGGATCTGTGCTTTCCTCCCCTTCCCATGCCTGTTCCTTGTCATCGTGCTTTTAGAACATTTCAGATACCCATGCTCACTAGTCTACAGACCAGCCCCAGTCACTAGTGGGCAAACCAGCCCAGTCACTATTAGTGAGCAGACCAGCCCCAGTCACTAGTGGGCAGATCAGTCCAAGATGGTGAGAAACCCTAGTGGTTTTAGCATGTGAGAAGAGCCAGCTAGCTCGGCCTTACACCATCTATCAGGGAGCTCCTCCTCCCCCCACCCCAGGCTTTCTCAGCTCTTTACTCCACATCCTTCATCCCTGTTCTGTTGGAGGGAGCACTCCCATGTAGTTCTCTGAAAAGTCTTTGAAGACTCCTGTGCGAGACCCCTGGCTCTGTGCCACACATGGTCCTGCTAATTCCTTAAGGTTGCAGCACACCTTAGTCATGTGCATGTTGATGCCCAGGGGAGGACATCTGTCATTGTTGGGTGGACAGTGAGTATCTACTTCTCAGGCCAAGGGCAAGGCCAAGCTGAGGGTTTGGGAACAAGTCGGAATCAGGCATATTTGAACCCACCATTGCTGAAGATCACACTAGGCGTGTGCACTTGAAACTGAGGCTCAAATCTGACTACCACTAGCTACCTCAAATGTACTCATTTACTCAAATTCAGTAACTCTCAGTTTTATTGTGTGCAAAGTGAAACTGGAAATGCTGGCCTGGTCCAGAAGGAAGATCTAATGCCTTGACTAGCTGCCTTTGAGACTCTAGCTTGAAGAGGCTCTCTCCTCCAGAGGTGTGGACAGAGCTACCTTGAACCTGCAGTTCTTTTGTTCATCCATGGGATTTTTTTTCACTGCCCAGTAGAGGTGGGAGATTGAGTACTGGGCCTGGACTTGAGGCTTTGTTTGCCACCCTGGGGAGTGTGAGACAGAACACAAAAGTGTCCCTTGCTCCTTATATAGCTGGGAAAGGGTAGCTTTCCTAGCTATCTATCCCCTAACAATGAGAGGACTTGTTCAGTTTACATAGTGCCTTCTGAAAAGCTGGAGAACAGGGCCAGTAACCAGGAAGCCTGCTCCTTTGTAGCCTGTTTGGCTAGGATGTGTCTTTTGCCTCAAGAGAATGGGGATGCTGTTAGTGGAAGGGCCCTGACTGGAGTTAGCCAGGCTGGCCACTTAATTGCTGCTGTGGGCAGCTCACTTAATACTTAAGTCCCTCTCAAGCACCAAACACCACTCACTTTAATTTCCCAAGGAGGGAATGGCCTGGTACACAGTGAGTACGCCGTAAATGTTAGTCCCCTCTTCCCCTCTACCCCTAAATGCCATTTCCCCCCACAAACAGACACCCAACCCTGGGGGCACAGTTCAATAAAGTCCCCATAAAATTCAGCTTCTCTGAACCCAGCTTCAGAATTTACAGCGAGTGGATTCATCACATTGTTTGAATTACAGCAATATGAAAATACAGAAACCCCACAGGGAGTCAGGCTTTTCCCATATATAAACCAGGGTTACGATCCCGTATAAACTTTTAAAAGAGAATGCTTTAGTTTATATCTTTGTGCATATGATTGAAAAGGAAAAGGAAAGAAAATGGAACAATAGAGTCTCACACCCTCTCTGAGGAAGCCCTTGCCTCCTTTCCCTGCAGTCTTTCTTTTCACAACACCCCTACTGTATCCAGCTAGGATTTACCTGGCTCCAGAGCCCTGGCGCCTCTTGGGGAGCCCTTGGCTTATCAATGCTTCCCCATCATCTCTACTGTCACACCCTGTGTCCCAGTCAACAGCATCTGTGCCACCAGTTTCCTTTTATTGGACCATATGCCTCCTTGTAATGAATCATCGTATGTCTGTTGGCCTGCAGCAAACAGGATGGGTGGAGGCAGGAAGGAGGTAGTGGCATACAGATCTAGAGTGTCTTCTTCCATGGCAGACCTCAGGGAGGCCCATCTGAACCTCAGGGTGATGTCCTAGCTCCCATGCATCTTGGCCTGGCTCTGCCCCACCTACTTCTGCTACCACCTCCCTTGCTGTCACCATGGTCCTTTCTGATTGATTCCCTTGTCTGGAAGCTCTTTCCTCTGAACATCCTGTGTCTGGTCTTGTCTCTGAAGGCCCAGGCCATGCGAAGTTTTGTCTGAGAATATCTACTGTTCACCCTATCTCCCCTCATTCACCCCAAGCCAGGTCAAATCCTTCAGTTCTGTGTTACCTCACAAATGTCCACTGTCCCATGTTGGGGAAGAATGTGACTGGGAATCTACTGAGCCCCTCTAAGCTGTGAGCTCCACAGGGCAATGATTGACTGAATTTTTTCGTCCTTATATGAAGTTATGATACTGAAGACTTTTAAAGAAGTGACTTTCACACGGCAGGCACTTAGGACACATTTCACGTTTACCACCACTTTCACTCATAAAATGGAAAGAAGGACAACTATTTTGTGGTTCTGAGAGAGTATAAGACAAGTTTGTGACCATCTGGTGACTCCAAACTCCAGAAGTCTTTGGAAAGATGGACCAGACTCGTCCATGATCACCCAAGAGAATTTAATCCTTAGTCACCTTTGCTGCTCCTTACAAATGGCCGCACGTGCAAGGCCAAGAGGAGAAAGAAATTAAATAATTAGCATACTAAATAATTATCATTCACTATTGTGACTCTATAATTCTTGATTTTATTTCTCATTGCCTATTCTTCTTACCAGGATCTGGGGGCAGAAGAAGCCTTTCTAGCTCCATGATCATTGCTCACGAGTTATTCAGCACTCAGCTAATGCCCGCCAGAGATGCGCACTGGTGGATTCTCGGATCCCAGCTCTGTTTGCCTTTGGTCAGTGAAGGAATATCAGTTGTGAGCTTTCAAATGGGACCTCCTCTTGGATGGCGGCACATGAAAGACTCGCCTGGGCACTGCTCCAAGGTTCTGTATGCAACATGTGTGGATGTTCGAGAGCAATTTTGTTTGCTCGTGACCCCACCTGTCAGGAACCACATCCAAATGAGAAAAACACATTGCCAGCCCTTACGGCAGTGGGAGTGATGTGACAACGGTAATTTGACAATAGTTTAACTAGAAGTGGTAATAATTCACGATAGTAAACCTTAATTATGTAACATACTAATTATTTTCTTTCTCCTCTTGGTCTTACATTCACAGACATTTGTAAGGAGCAGCAAAGGTGTCTAAGAATTCAATTCTCTTAGGTGAGCATGGGTGAGTCTTGTCTATCTTTCCAAAGCCTTCTGGAGTTTCTGAGTTGGGCAAAGCATTTAAGATGACATCTCAAAGAACCCTTGGCCATGCGCTTTGGCAAAAAAGCCAGACATTTGGAGACTAACATCAACCTACAAGTTTATTATTATAAAAGACCCCTCCCATGGTGTGCCATGTTGTGGTGCAAATTTTATATTCACATATGTTACGTTGTGTGCTTTTTATGCAAAACTCTGGTACTGGATGAACTAAGTTTTCCAACCCATTATACAGATGAGGAAAAGGTGCAGAAATTTACCCAAGGCTGATCTGATGGACAGCAGCACTGCCAAGCCACACCCTTGGCTCTGCCTCTAAGTTCTTGTTCTACACTCATATATTTACTCCTCCTAGGCAGGGCTGGGTTTTGAGTCTCTACGTAAGGCTGCCTCCTCTGCCCTGGAAGTCTGTCTGTTCCACACTAGCTTTTCTCTACAAGTGTTGGCCTTCAGGCCTTCCCTGCTGTGTCATCTAGAGCGCCCTTCCCTCTTTCTCCACATGTGTGTGTTCTCATAGCACTTGCTGATCCTGTGTGCTTCTGTGTAATGGGGAAGTGCAGGGTGGTCTGAGCCACAGCCACATGGGAAATGTGATCTGTCTTGTGGGTTTCTACTTAAAGACATGATGTTGGGGCAAAGGGCTGCACGGGGAAGCTTGAAGAGATGCTCTGCAGTTTCTAGATAGCTTTGATCTCTGTGTCTGTGTACAGTGAGACTTTGCACACATGCCTTCTAAAAATGATCAACAGATCTTACCTGCATAAGGAAGGAAAGGCTAAAGCATTTATTGAGCACCTACTGTATTCTGGTACTTCATTGACCACTTCCTGAATCCACAACATCCTACAGAAGGTCTGTCTGTTTTTATTTTACAGAGAAAGAAACTACAGTTTTGGGAAGTTAAGCAATAGGCTCATTGAGTGAATGCACGTCAGAGCCCACAGTTCAGGATCAAGCCTATCCTGCATTTCGAGGAAACTGTTCCAGACAGAAAATGTTATTCCTGGATTTTATCTGCTGAGAAAAAGCCAATTCAGTGTGGGATGTAAAACCATGCCAGGAAGTTTGGTAGAGTAGAGCAGGTTGAGACCTGGAGACTTGATGGGCACACACCTGACTCCAGCTCCCTGCCAGACATGTGCCATGCTTCTCACCCAAAATAAACATGTCTTATCATCACTCAGAACAGAGTTCTGCATGCTAATGAGGTACCTAGAGGCCCGGAGGGCTTAGCCAATAAGCTTTCCTTCCCAGACATTCCTCCTTGCAAAAGGTATTTAATCTCAGGCCCACCCTGGGAAGTTGGATATGATATATTATGCATTCATTTTCCACCATGAGCAACCAACAAACTTTAGAACCAGGGGCTGTCTCTTTCCTCAAGATTCTCTAAGAGGAACCCAGGAAGGCCATTGTCTACAGAGCAGCAGATTTATTCTCCCATAGAAAGCATCTCTATGCTCCCAGCTGCAACAGCCACCAATTCTGCGTCTGCCAAGCTAAGGATAATCAAGTGGACAAGTGGAGCTCCCCTTCTCCTGACCCCAGGCTAAATGTCATCCACAGATCCTGGGCCCCTGACTCTCTTCCCTGCTGCTCTTTTGCAACTCCCAGCGGCACCTGGATGACCAAGAGGTTGAGAACCCCACGGTCCAGGCTGGCCTCCTTGCAGGCCCCGGTATCCCTGAGCCAGCTCCAACTCTTCTATATCTCAGACTACACTTTCCACCCCTGGAACAGTGTCTCTGTGCTTCCTTCCAGCCTGGCACCCACCCTGGAAGTGGAGTGGGGTAAGTACAACCAAACTCCCGCGAGTTCTGCCTCCCCAAGAGGCTGCCCTGCAGTGAAGCAGACTTGGACCCACAATCCAGTTAACCTAGCTGACGATTGGGGTATAACAGCATGTAATTATTAGTCAAGAATGAAGGAAGGGATTATGAGCTGTCAGTCAAATAGGAAACAATGGTGTTGTGATTATAAGGAAAGTGTAGGCAAAATTCCAGGAAGCCATACTCTTTGTAAAAAAAAAAAAATTATTTATTTATTCACTTTACAACCCATATCAACCCTTCCTCCCCTCCCAGCACCCCGTCATTCAAGTCCTCCCCCCCACTTCCTCATCTTTCCACCATTGTGTGGTGTTTATTTCTGGGTATTTTATTGGATCTCATTGATCAAACTGTTTCTATATCAATATCATGCAGGTTTTATTACTATTGCTTTGTAGTATAGCTTGAAATTGAGGATGGTGATACCTCCAGATGGTGAGATCTTTTGTTGTTTTATCATTTTAGCTATTCTAGGTTTTGTGTCTTTCATATGAAGTTGAGAATTGTTCTTTCAAGGTCTGTAAAGAACTCTGTTGGAGTTTTGATGGGGGTTTCATCTAATCTGTGGATTGCTTTTGGTGAGATGACCATTTTCACTAGGTTAATCCTACCTATCCATAAGCATGGGAGATCTTTCCATCTTCTGATATCTTCCTCAATGTCTTTCTTCAGAGATTTAAAGTTCTTGTCATACAGGTCTTTCACTTGTTTGGTTAGAGTTACACCAATGTATTTTATATATATTTTTTGTGGCTATTGTGAAGAAAACTGTCTCCCTAATTTCTTTCTTGGTCTGTTTATCATTTGTATAAAGGAAGGATAGTGGGTTCTTTGAGTTAACTTTGTATCAAGCCACTTTGCTGAAGGTGTTTATTATCTGTAGGATTTCTCTGGTAGGATTTTTTTGGGTAACTTATGTATACTATCATATCATCTATGAAAAGCAGTACTTTGACTTCTTCCTTTGCAATTTGTATCCCCTTGATCTCGTTTAGTTGTCTTATTGCTCTACCTAGAATATAGAAGTACTATATTGAAGAGATAGGGGGAGAGTGGACAAGCCTCATCTTGTCCCTAACTTTAGTGGAAATGCTTTAAGTTTCTCTCTATTTAATTTGATGTTGGCTATTGGATTGCTGTATATTGCTTTCATTATGCTTTGGTATGTGCCTTATATCCTTGATCTCTCCAAGACTTTTATGATGAAGGGGTGTTAGGTTTTATCAAATACTTTTTCAACATCTAGTGAGATGAGGATGTACTTTGTTTATATGGTACATTACATTGATGGATTTTCATATATTGAACCACCCCTGAATCCTTGGAATGTAATCTACTTGATCATGGTGGATGATGTCTTTTATGTGTTCTTGGATTCAGTTTGCGAGTATTTTATTGAGTATTTTTGCATCAATGTTCATAAGGGAAATTGGTCTAAAATTCTCTTTCTTTGTTGAGTTTTGTGTAGTTTAGGTATCAGGGTGACTGGGCCTCATAGGGTATGTTTGGCAATGTTACTTTTGTTTCTATTTTGTGAAATAGTTTGAGGAGCATTGGTATTAGCTCTTCTTTGAAGGTCTGATAGAGTTCTGCATTAAACCATCTGGCCCAGAGCTTCTTTTTGGTTGGGAGACCGTTAATGACTGCTTTTATTTCTTTAGGTGTTATAGGACTATTCAGATAGTTTGTCTGATCTTGATTTAGCTTTGGTAATTGGTATCTATCTAGAAAATCATCCATTTTTAGATTTTCCAATTTTGTGGAGTACAGGCTTTTGAAGTAAGACCTAATGATTCTTTGAATTTCCTCAATGTTCGTTTTTATTTCTAATTTTGTTAATTTGGGTACTGTCTCTCTGCCTTTTAGTTAGTTTATCTAAGGGTTTGTCTATTTTGATTTTCTTAAAGAACCAGCTCTAGATTTCATTGATTCATTTTTGTTCTCCTTATTTCTAATTGATGGATTTTAGCCCTGAGTTTGATTATTTCCTGCTTTCTACTCCTCGTAGGTGTGCTAGCACCTTCATATGTACTGTAAAATTGTTAGTATGAGAACTCTCCAATTTCTTAATGAGAGTACTTAGTGCTATGAACTTTCCTCTTAGCACTGTTTTCACTGTGTCTCCTAAGTTTTGGTATGTTGAATTCTGTTTTGTTTTGTTCTTTTGTTTTTGTTTTGTTTTGTTTTGTTTTGTTTTTGAGACAGGGTTTCTATGTATAGCCCTGGTTGTCCTGGAACTCTTTCTGTAGACCAGGCTGACCTCGAATTCAGAAATCCGCCTGCCTCTGCCTCCCAGAGTGCTGGGATTACAGACGTGTGCCACCACCACCTGGTGGGTATGTTGAATTCTGGAAAGTCTTTAATTTCTTTCTTTTTTTCTTCCCTGACCCAATGATCATTGAGTAGAGTTGTTCAGTTTCCATGAATTTGTAGGCTTTTGTTGTTGTTCAAGTCCAGCTTTAATTCATGGTGATCTGATAAGATGCATGGGGTTATTTCAATCTTCTTGTATCTGTTGAGGCTTGCTTTGTGACCAATTATATGGTCAATTTTGGAAAAGGTTCCACGAGGTGCTGAGAAAAAGACATATTCTTTTGAGTATGGGTGAAATGTTTTTTATATATGTTAGGTACATTTTAATCATAACATCTGCTAGTTTTATTATTTCTCTGTTTAGTTTCTGTCTTGATGATCTGTCCATTGGTGAGGGTAGGGTATTGAGGACTCATACTATTAATATGTGGGGTTCAATGTGTGATTTAGACTTTAGTAATGTTTCTTTTATGAATGTGGGTGCCCTTACACTTGGGGCATAGATGCTCAGAATTGAGATGTCCTTTTGGTGTTTTCCTTTGATGAGTATAAAGTATCCTTTCTTCCCTGTCTCTTTTTGGATGAAAATCTATTTTATTAGGTATTAGAATGGCCACTCCAGCTTCTTTCTTGGGTCCATTGGTTTGGAAATCCTTTTTCCAGCCTTTTATACTGAGATAATGACTATTTTTGTTGCTGAGATAGAAGATAATGAGAAGAATGATGGCTTCTGTTCACACATCCATTCTGTTAGCCCGTGTCTTTTTACTGGAGAATTGAGTCCATTGATATTGAGAGATAGTAATGACAAATGATTGTTACTCCCTGTTATTTTGATGTTGGCAGTGGTTGAGTGTGTGTGTGTGTGTGTGTGTATTTCTTTTCTATTGATTTTAATGGTGTGAAATTATTTATTTCTTGTGTTTTCTTGAGTATAATTAGCCTCACTGGGTTGGAGGCTCTCCCCAAAGCCACTCTATTGATGCAGAATAGAGACAGGATTTGACTGACCCATAGTCGTCTGAATCCAGAGTGACAGGCCCTTCCACTCTGCTGAGACCTCTCTACAGCAGAACAAAGACAGCTGCCACTCCTCCTAGCATTCTGGGGTGTTCATAGGAAGGGTCTTTAAGACTTAGGATCTAAATATCTCTGGCATAGCATGTGTGATTAAAAGCCCTATGATACGAACATATTATACTACAGAGCACATAATATATAAGTGAGGTACCTAACAAATAGACTGGAAAACAGTAGAAAATGTCACCTCTGCTACCTCTGCCTGTTTCTTTACTGCTTCGTGTCATTGGCTTGAGTTGCTGAGTAGGACTGGCTTAAGGCAGGCGTTTTTTCTGGTCTCTGTCCTGTCTGCAGTGAGAATTCTCAGGTGGCTGCTGATTGTTACGGTTCACCCCACCCCACCCTGCTTAGATTATATAGGTTATTCCCCTAGGCTCCACCCAGGGACCTAGCAAAGGCCTACATCATATATGCTGCCATTACCTGCCACCACCACAAGCCATCCAATAAAAGAACCTATAAAAGGACTGCTCGCCATCCCAGTTCTTCATTGTGCTGATTATTTATCTCTGGGCTGGGACAAAATGCCTGACAAAGGTCATTTAGGGAGAAAAGGTTATTCTGACTCACGATTTGAGGGTATAGTCTATATGGCAAAGAAGTCATGGAGTAGGTCCATGGGCCACTGATCATATTGCATCCGTAGTCAGGCAACAGAGAAAGATGAATGCACACGGTCTCCTTTTTGTTCAGTCTGGGACTCCAACCTGTGCAATGGTGCCACCCATGATGCTTATTCCTATTAGCTTAATCTAAGTCATCCCTCTCGGACATGCCCAGAGCTTTGTTTTAATGGTGATACTCAATCCCACCACATTGACAATCAAGATTAGCCATTACTGTCACTTTGGTGAGGACATACATTATGGTGTCAATGGCATGAAGCATTCATATCATGGAAGTTGGGAAGAAAAGGAAAAGCAGGTGTCCTAATATAGCTCTCATGGAAACACTCTTGATGACTGACTCACATTTCACTTGGCCCTTGTTTTCCAGGTTCCATTTCTTCCCAATAGCACCACAGGTAGGCAACTAATTCCTTGGCCTCAGGGTCTCTGGGAACATCTCAGATACAAACCGCAGTAATCCCATGAGAACCGGCCCTGGCAGATATTAGGAAATATTTCTTCACTGGAGACAGGCAACTAGGGGCCTGGCAGGACCTTGCTAGAGAGTCAGGGCTCCTCAATAGGCCTCAGTTTCCCCACATATAAAATAGAAGGGCTGGAGAGATAACTTTGAAAGTTATCTCTCTGTCTGTCAGTCTGCCTGTTTAATAAATGTTCACTTGACTCAGTTTGAATATGTATGATGTGGTTGGCATCTATCCACTACAGTCATGCCTGTATTACCCAATATAACCCTCATGCCTCCAATTCTCACAGTAGTTCAGAGACACTTCTGGGTGTGGCTGGTGAGGGGAAGGTTAAAATAGATGCACAAACTCCTTGCCAGCTCTGTCTCTGATAGGAAAGATTTACTCCCCTGCCTTGTAGGTCTTCCAAGGTAAGGTGTGAATGGTCTCACAGCTTTTTCTGGCCTTTACCCTAAACTGTCTGCTCTGGGGTCACTCACAGTGCTCTGTGAAGATGGATCTCTATCCAGAACCCTTGTTAGCAATTGTGTGAGATACTGTGGAAGTGCCAATCAAACCCTCAGTTGACTGTAGCCCTCACTCACAGTTGACTGCAGCCCCAGGATACATCATGAGCCAAGAACACTCTGCTAAACGGCTCCTGTGTTCCTGGCTTTCAGAGGCTGTGTAGAACGGTGTATGCCTGTTATCTTAGGCTGTTAGATTTGGTGACATTTGTTGCCTGGCATTTAATAGCTAATCCATTACTGGGTTGTGTTACTGGTGGTGATGGCAGAGACAGCCACTCTACCTGTCACCCTGCTTCAGTATCACTGAAAGTTTCTTTCCTGGGAACTCATGGAATGTCCAGGGAGGTTCCAGAAGAGCCCTCCATAGCTTTAAGTTTTAGCTTAGGCTCAGACTTGGGGAATGGTTTTGCTATGGATCAGGGAATAGCAGTGCCATGGCTAGGTCAATAGACTAATAACTTAACATCCAAGACTCTTGACCGCAGTTCCCTGACCTTATTCCCTAATCTAGTAATGAATTTTACTACCCCTCATTCCACCACCATTATGACATAGTTGTTTCTTTTTCATTTATTTTATGTGTATAAGTGTTTTGCCTGCATACTTGTGTGTATGTTTAGAGCCAGGATAACATGAGGACATTAGATCTCCTGGAACTGGAGTCATAGTTGTGAGCTGCCACGTGGGTACTGGGAGCAGAACCCAGGTCCTTTGTAGCAATAGTAAGTACTTTAAACTGCTGAGCCATCTTTCCAAGTGGGTTCTTTTCACCCTGAAAGGTCTGCAATTTGCACCACTCTGGCTAAGTCCAGGAGGTGATACATTGTATGAGGAACCTGAGGTAAAGAGAGAAGCCAAGAACTAAAGCACTTCTTGCCTGACTGGAAGGGCAGAGCTGCCTTTAGCTGAGAAGGCATGTGCCCCTGAATCTCAGTGGAAAGCCCAGGAGCCCAGGACTTGCTGACTTGACTCTGTTCCATAGTGCAGTGGAGTTCTTGAGTAGCCAGGAAACAATTGTTCTTTCTAGGCCCTTTTACGTTGACAAAGGATGGTAGAAGTCACCTGTAGGAAAAGGACAGCAGGTGGCAGCAGGACAGATGATTTCTGGTGACAGGAAAAAAGTGTGACTCATAGGCATGAGATAGGATAGTGTGGAGCGTGCCAGGTATCTGTCAGGTATCTTCAGATGCATCAATGTTATCAAGGGAGAGAAACAAAACCATAGGCTCGGATTACATAAGAGAGGAGGTGCTGAAGATGAGAGGTGAGGGAAAGTCCAGGGAAAGACATGGCCGGTTCTCATTTTTCTTCTCATCCCTTGCACAGGACTCAGCACAGAAGAAATCTGAATGAACAAGTGACGGCTGAAATGGATTCTCCGACAGTGACTTTGAAGTCTCAGCCACATCCCTCCTTAGATGGGTGGTCTCTGGAGAGTGGTGGCACCCTCATTGCTTCTGTTTCCATATCTGGAAGGTGGGGACTGAGTGAGGAGCCACCTGTTATGAGACAGCACAGAAGCAATGTCACTGCTGGCTTCCCAAACACCACCACTGCCATATCCCATCAGGCGGTGCAACGGCCTTGAAGTCAGAAAAAAGAAAAAAACTGGACTGGACAAATTTTCCATTTTTGTACTTCAATAAATTGGCTTAAACTAATCATTAAGGATTTGATTTTCCTCTCCTAAAAGTGGAAGAAGAGATTTTATGAGGTCAGGTTTACTTTTTTTTTTTTTTTTTTTTGAAGCAATTTGGCAAGGTTTTCTATTTCCAAATTTGTAAATGGTGGAGTGGGCAATTACAAAAGAAAGAGAGGCTGGGCCAAGGAAGACAAGCTGGGCTGGAGGCTCTGTAAATTGCTCTGTTCCTGTCAGTCCCACGTGTGTGTGTGCTTTATGTGTGCACTGAGCGCTACCTGAAGCTCTTTCTTACAGGGCAGGTGTGAGGCCTACAGGAAGGAGCTGAGGGGGAAGCAGTTTGCACACTGTAGTGTGCTAACAGTTGCCCGGTAGGGTGGGAACAGCCTTGATGAGAACTCTGGGTGCCTGTGCACTGTGGGAGAAAAGGTCTCAGAAATTCTGGAAGAGTGTTCTAGAAAGCCCAAGGCAGCTCCATGTGATCCTTTCGGTTCTGGCTTTTGCAGTCTGTCCTAATAAAACTAGGACATGTCACCCATCCTCTGCACTGGAGGCAAAGCAGAAACAGATCAGCTGCCCAGTACTGACAAGAAACAGACAGGGAAGAGCACACTATTCCCGCCCATCTGGAAAATTGGCAGCACTGTCCACAGTCCACGGTTCCCTGGTCATCCCAGGCTAACACAAAGAATCAGATTCTCAGAGGTGGGCTGAAGAAGGACAGAGACAGACTTGTCACTACTTATTTGGACTCTAGTTCTGTCACATTTTAGATATGAAGGTTAGTCATATATGTTTCTCCTCCTCCTCCTCCTCCTCCTCCTCTTCTTCTTCTTTGTTTTTTTTCTGAGACAGGGTTTCTCTGTGTAGCACTGGCTGTCCTGGAACTCACTCTGTAGACCAGGCTGGCCTCGAACTCAGAAATCTGCCTGCCTCTGCCTCCCAAGTGCTGGGATTAAAGGCATGCACCACCACTGCCTGGCGCAAGAACAGACTTCTTAACCTGACCCTATGTAGTGATTTTATAGTATGCACTTTATGACCTGCTCTTTCTTCTTCCAACCTCATTTCCACATCAGAGAAATGGAAATTTCTATCTGTAGACCGCAGGATTGTGATTGATAGCCATACGGGGTTAACATGAAGGTTTTAAAACAGGACTAAGGACCAGTACTCTAACGTTAGCCTTGCTCTTCCTTAAGATTTCACCTTGTTTTCTCCTGAGTATGTACACAAGAGTCTAGCATGGTCATGTGGCCTCCAGTCCAGTGGGGAGCACATCACTGGCCTGGTTTATTAAAACAGATCTCTGTGCTCTCACTTAATGTTCTCAAAGTAATGGTTCTGGGCTTGGGTTTTGGACTGCATGTGACAGCTTCCTAGTGAACCTGAGGCTCCTGACCTCAGACCATGCCTTGGGAGCCACTAACCTAGCTTTTCTATTCCCAAACGCTTCCATTCTCTGCCAGAATGATCCTTCCAAACACAAGTCACTCTGAGCTGCTCCCACTTTCAATGGCAGCGGGGTCAGAGATCATGCTCCAGAGTAGGCAAACTCAGAATCTGAATGATAATGAGGGCATGGCTGGAAGAGTTCATACTGAACATGGTCAGCAGGATGGACCAGGCTATGGGGAGGGGGGACAAGAGAGGAAAAGAAGAGAGAGGGACAAGGAGAGGGAGATGGACGAAGAGAATAGTAAGGGGGAAAGACAACCAAGAGACTAGGGAGATCGCTTGGCTGAAATGCCTCAGTTATATAAGGATCAGAAGCTGGAGAAGGCAAGGGAAGCTCAGGGGCTGAAGAGGTTTAGGGTAGGAGGCTGGTGTGTGTGTGTGTGTCCAGGACTCTAACCATTACTGAGAGAACTGGTACTGAGAGAAGCCGGTGGACAGTACCCATTGTCTTTGATATGTTTCAGAAACATCCTAGTTAGCCATTTGTCCCAGAATTAAAGTGGCACCTGGCCCTTCTTTAGGACACAGAAATTACCAATCATGCCTAAACTTCACTGGGGAAGAATTGTCTCAATAGCACCTGCGAAAAGTTAGCCTCAGAAAAGGAGTTGTGACATGAGTCCTTCCTGTCCTGCCCCAGTATAAAAAATGGTCGTCTCACCCCATGATCTGACTGAAGGCCCTGATCGCCTCTAAAGAGAAGACTGTCCTCTGCTAGCTATGACCTGATCCTTATATTTCAAAGCCCAAGGCTAGAGTTGTCCCATTGGGACAAAATGAGATCTACTGAAGGCAGAGACCTCTGAGGTTGTGGGATCCCACTTCATTTATAGCTGAGGAGGAGAAAAAGAGGGAGATGGGATATGACTATTCATGGAGACCTGTCGCCTCAGCTAGGTACTAGGTCTCTGCTGTATACATCAAGGATACTATGTTGTTTGTGGTTAATGTGGTGGCTAGCCACATGGTAATGAATGGTAATGAATTAGCCTGCTCTGGCTGTCATAATGAAGTATCGAAATCAGAAATACATTTTCACACAATGCTGGAGGTTAGATAACCAAGATCAAGGCATTGGCAGAGTTAGTTTCTTCTGAAACTTGCCTCTTGTCCTCATAGGTGGCTGTCTTTTCCCTATATGCCCAACTGTGTGCTCTTAGGAGCATGGTAATCACATTGATTTGGGATCTACCCGATAACTGCATCTTACCATAAGCCCCCTTTAAAGGCCCCGTCTTCAAGTATGGTCACATTTGGAGGTACTAGACACTAGATGTTCAACCCATGACTTTGGAGAGTGGGGCACATAGCGGGAAAGTAGCCTTCAAGAGGCTCCAACAATCCTGCCTCCTGATCTTTACTCCAAAGTACTGTCCCTTCTGCAGTGTCCCAGAACTGGTCCGTGTGACCAACAATGCACAGCAGAAGGGATCGTGATGGCATGTCACTTCCAACATGAGGTTACACAAGGGCTATGCTTCTTATTAATCATCCTGGCTTTCCGGTGAGACACTCCCTCTTGGGAAAACCAGCTGCCATATTGGGATATTCATGTTGCTGGGACAACAGGTCTCCTGCTAAGAGCCCTGGGAAAGTAGGTCTTTTAGCCACAGTTGAACTTTCAGAAAACTGGAACCTCACAAGCGACCCTGATCTGGCCCCACCTGGCATAGCTCTGCTGGGCTCAGGGAGTCTGAGACAATGAGTGCTTGTTTGAAAGATTGCTGCTAACTTTGGAGTTGTTTGTTATTTAGCAATAGCAAAGGCTTGGAACAGCAAGGCTTGGGAAAGTCGAGGACATACAGATCCTGAGGGGCAGAAAGAACCAGATGTCCATGTGTCTGACTCCCTACCTCTTTCTAGAACATCCCATCAACTGAGTCAAGATGAGCTTTGGCTCAGACAATAGTGCTGAGGTATACAGGAAGACAGGCTGGGGACAGAAGAGAAAGAAAAGACCTCCATAGCCAGGCGAGGGGAGGCTGGGAACAGGGGCAGCTAAATGTACTAGTCCAAAGGAGAGGCAGAAATGAGGAGGCCAAATGCCACCCGCTGGTGTTTCTGCTGCATCAGGCCTTGTCTGTGAGCAGAGGAGGGTGTGCTGCAGGCTTCCCCAGAAGGCAGTGTGAGTCATAAACTACTCTAGTCTGTCAGATCAAAGGCCTCTTCCAAGCAGGCCCTGATTTCTTTCACAGCTTTGCAGTGCCCAGGGCCCCACAAGCCAGTCAGTGAGCTCCAACAGTCCTTTATTCATTGCCTACTGTGTGCCAGCTGCTGGGCCAGACTTGTGGCTTAATCCCACAGCCAGAGGACATATAAGATGCATATACTGTAAAGTTCATTTCACAGGAAAAGTTACAACAGGATCCGAGAGCCAAGGTTACATATGCATGCCTGCTGGTAAGGACTTGAATCCAGTTCTGGGTCTTTCTAACTGTTCCTGGTCACCGGGGACTCTGCTTTCCCCTCCAATGGGCCACTTTAATAAGGAAGCTGGCTGCACAGTACCTTATCCACACAACTTTTTAAAGGCACCTACTACATAACTTACATCATGTGATAAGAGCACAAGTTAGCAGACTCCCATGGGTTGACTAGAGAAATCAGCACAGTGTAGTACAGTCATCTGTTTCCTTGTGACAGAGGGACTTGGAAGGCTTGTGAGAGTTGAGACCTAAGCCTGACTGACCTGAGCAGTCAAGAAAGACTTCATGCAGGAAAGGATCCCTGACAGTTTGATGTTGGCAATAAAAAGAAGTAGAAGGTGATTGGACTATATACAAAACCCAGGTTGCAAAGAGCTGGGTATTCTGGGGATAGCCTCCCTCTTCCTCGTGTGATCTCAGGATGGAGCAGCAGGAAGCTTGTCCGAATGGCAAAATCTCAGGTTCAACCATAGACCTGTAGAATCAGCATCAGAAGCAGATGGGTTTTAAAAGTCAGCATCCTGCTGGGGACAGAATAAGCATGTGTTAAAGGCATAACATATGACAGGAAGGTGCCAGCCATGGTGGCACAGTGGTGGTACAAGCATTTGATCCCAGCACTTGAGAGGCAGAGGGAGGTGGGTCTCTGTGAGTTTGAGGCCAGTGTGATCTACATACCAACTTCCAGGTTAGCTAGCGATGCATAGTGAAATTCCGCCTCAAAAGAGTCATGGGAGAGTTGACTTCTTCTGATACCGGTGGTGAGGGTTTATCCCATTTTTTAAATGGGACAGCTAAGGCTAAGAGCTTAAAAAAATGAGCTGATCCAAAACTTGACTCCATTTCTTCTGTCCTAAAACATGCTTGGTTTGTTTCATTAAGTATTTTCCACTGCCAGACATCATGAGTTCATCACCCAATTCATTAATCACATCAACAGATCAGTGAACAGAATGAGGACACTAAACAAAGGAATTTGGATGGCAGGAGGGCAGACAGCGAGCTGGGCTCGGACCACAGGTTGCTGTTTGTTAAGAGGAGGCTGGGCAAAGTGCTGGGTGTCAGAGGTTGGAGGCTGGATGTCTTTGGGACTGGGATGGGGGGAAGAGAATGCAGTCCTGGCGGTAATGCCAACTTCCTCTTACTGAGTTTTTAGACATCTTCATGTTGTGACTAGCTGAGGCAGGTTTGAGCTCCCTCAGCACAGGACACAGACTGGCATTTGTTGAGGCAGGTCAAAGCAGGTGAGCTAGCGTTTGAAGCATTAGCTTGTTGGGACTCGATCAATGTTATGGCCTGTAACTTTTCTTTTTGGACTTTAAGCCCTTATCATTTAGTCTCTTCTATTCGTCTTATGTTCCTCTTAAGTGACTTGTTCTTTCCTGGCCTAGGCCTTTCCACATGCAATTTATTCAGACAGGGAGAGGTGGAAAGTGGTCAGCAGAGGGGAGAGAAGAGCACTGCTCTGAGGAATTCTCCAGCTCTTGAGGTGTCAGCCTTTCTATTGCTCTGATGAAATATGGGAGACGACAATGACAAAGAAGGAAAGACTGCCTATGGCTCATGGTGCCAGAAGTCTCCTTCCATGGTCACTTGGCTCTGTTGTTTCAGGCTTTGTGAGTGCTGAGGCAGAGAGTCACAGTGAGGAGTACAGGGTGGCGCAAGGTAGCTCACCTTGTAATAGGTAAGGAGCAGAGACAAGATATGTCCTCCAAAGGCACACCCCCCACCATCCGCCTCCTGCAAACAGTCCCCTCCTCCCAGTAACCCATTTAGCTGTGAAGTCATCAATAGATTAAAACACTAGTGAAGTATCTCTCAATAGCAGGGGACCGAGCTTCCTTCAACACAAGAACCTTGCTGGGGGCACACTTGATGGCCAAACCATGCTTGCAATCAGCAGAATGAAGAGGAGCTCCTTTTCCTAACGGTGCGACCTGGGCAAGCAGCTTAGCTGTTCTTTGCTTCATTTTCTTGACATGTACGGTAGAGATGATAAAAGAACACGGAAGACTGGCATGGGGGGATTAAAGTGCTAACAAGAAAAGCAGCTGCTGGAGGATTAGGTCGGAAAACATGCAGAAAGCTTAATCAGGGTCGCAATTTGGCTAGTACTCAATGACAGCGCAAACTCTTCTCAGCTTCTTCAAAGGCCTTTCTTGGACCCACCCCATTGATTCTGGATATCTGTAGTGTTTGTGTTTTGGCTTTGAACATGGCTAAGGAAGCCCTGATTCCTTTGGTTTGGCTTGGGAACTCAATAGGCCTGTTTCTAGCAGGAATCTGGGAGATTATAGAGGTCTCCGCTTCGGTTGACTAAAAGTTTTCTTTAACTCTTCCAAAGATGTGGAGTCATGTTCTCCACATACTGAACCCTGTGAGGGCAGGAGCTGCACCTGAATGATTGGCAACTGACTTCCTAACCCCTTCTTTCGCACAGTGCCCAGCGCAGGGCAACTTTCCCACGATGCCCAAGCTTGCAGACCTTCCTCCACTACGCTTTCCCTTGCTATAGTTTGCACATGTAATGTCCTCTAAAGGCTCAGAGTGGCACTAGGGGAGGTGGTGGGACCTCGAGATCTCTAAGGTCACTGGGGTATGCCACCAAAGGAGGCACACCAGCTACTTGTTCTTGTATTTTTGCTTCCTGGCTTGTGATGTAAGCAGTTTTGGTCTATTCCATGCGTCCCGTCCCACCATTGCTGTCTGGCACAAGCCTACAGAAGACTGAAGCATTAGATCTATTCAGTGATGGGCTACAATCTCCAAAACTGTGGGTTTAAAAAAATTCAGTCTTTTTTTTTTCATAGGTTAATTATCCCAGGTGCTTTTGTTATAAAGATGGGAATCCGATTAGCACTTCCCCCTACATACTGGTTTTCTTGATGTCATCGTACTAGTTACTAAGTATTCATGTTTATCATCCCCTGTTCAATCATGTTTCTATATCTTTACAGGATGCTGGTGGATGCAGAGCAAGTGCAGTGTGCCAGTGCACAAGTGTGACAGACTATGAGTGTGAAAGAGTGTGAAGGGGTCAGAGTGTCAATGGGTAAGAGCAAGTGTGTTAGAATGAATGTGTCAGGATGTGAGTAGATCAGAATGTGACTGGGTGTGTGTGTGTGTCAGCGCGTGAGTACCAGAGTGTGAGTAGGTAAGACTGTGAACTCTAGCATCAAAAAGCCTTATTTTCTTTGTAAACAAAAACATGGCTAATCAGAGCTTCACAAATTGTGCAAGTCACCGAGAAGCTTGTGAGAGACCGATAACCCGTCCCGCGGGTCAGTTATTCCAGGGTTCCGAAGGGGTGCTACCTGCGGGTCAAAAGGGGGGGGGAGAGAGACGGAGGCCAAGCACCAAGAATGAAAAGCCACTCTGAGTTGTGTCAAAGCCTCGTTTATTGTTCTGGGGTACCCAAGTTATAAGACTTTCAGGAGGGGCGTACCCCAAGGTAGGGACAAAGGAAGGAAAGGCAATTAGCAGGTTCAGCAGGAGGAGATAGGGGTCCTCCGGTGGAGACAACAGGTGTTTGCACAGGCCGGAGCCTGCCGCAGTTATCTCAGGACTTCCTTCCATCGCAATTACCGGAGTCGGTGGGTGATGGTGCAGGCAGGATCATTCTGTAGTTATCTTCGAGACAATGACTAAACCAATGCCCACGGGAGAGGCTCTAGTTAATTGTTCTTATATTTTAGCAGCCACCACCTTAGGGCCATGAGTAAGCAATAGTCTGAATAGCTCAGGATGGCTTCCCACATCTCCTCCTTTTTCCTTTCTTATGTTGGGGGGTGGCTATGGAAAGAGGGTCGGTGGAGAGCCTGTTTTAGGCTATGTGGTTTTGCCCCCACGTCCAGCACCGCAGTAACTAGGCCTTTTTAGATCCTAGTAGGGCAGGGCCTCTGCCTTAGGCTATGTAAGTTGCATCCACTCCTGGCATCACATCCCACTCCAATGGCTTAATCAGGCCCTTGGTGGGTGTGACGGGCATCCAGGTAGCGGACTCACAATAATCCCGTCATGGAGTCACCCTGCAGCCAAGAGGCGGTGTGCATCTGGCTCGTGGCACCACAATATTTCCCGTCATTGGCTACTCCACAGCTTATGGCCCTCAGCCACTATTAGGAGCCAGAGGTCACCCTCTCTGGGATTGACGTTTCTACTGCTTAGGAACCAAGAAAGCTCTTTGCCTGCAGCAAGGGTAGAGAACTGAAGGCCTTGCTACCTCCACGTCTGTCAAGGCAGAATCAATCTGTGATTTAACAAAACTGGTTAATCTGTTAAAGGTCCAGGGGCCAAATGACAAAAGAAACAAAAGACCCAGGAGGGGCCCCAAAAGGCTGGAGAGCAAGGTGGAAAGTCAGGGTGAAATCTCAGCATCAGCATATTCTGGCAGCTAGCATGTTCCTTCAGCATCCTGTAGAAAGAACACAAACATACCTCTTCTCTACACTTAGAGTTCCCTGGCATTAAAATTTTTAAATTTTTGTGGTATATAGAGATGTGATTCTCCCCTCTTTTATTATAAAAATATTGCAAAGTTATTTTTATTATAAAAATATTGCAAAGTTCTATGGGCTTGTTCTATAATATCTTGTCTTTGCGAATTATGAGGAATCTCAGTAATATGACTAATATCAAATTGTTAATAAGACATCTTAAATGACTGGTTATAATAATCAGTTATAATATTTGTCTTAATCTGATTTGGAACATTTAGTATAAAAAATAACATATGTAATGACTAATTTTATTTTTGTTTCTTATGTTAAAACAGTTATAACTAGAAAGCCTGAAAAGCTGTCAATAGTCGTATGTATATTTTTGATTAATTTTTTGAATTGTATTTGTACAAACAATTGTAAAAGTTAAGAATTAGTATCATTAAAAGGAAACAACTTTAAGCAATTGCAAGCCATGAGCTATATATGTATATTATTAATATAAAAATCAAGTTTGATTTTTAACATTTTAAAACAAAATTGTATCTTTTAGATAACAATTATTAATTTTGTCAAAAAGGCTTGTCATGTAATAGATTAACAATTAATAATAATCAATTTGATTGTTGTTTAAAATAAGGAACAAACATTTTATCATGCTCTTAAAACATTCTTTTTAAAATATTTTTTTTATTTTATTTTGTAACATTTTATTATTATATCAAATCTTTATTGGAGGATGTCAAAATCGTATTTGGAGAGATTTTACATTAATGTTCTCTTTGTTAAGGAATGGAAGTGAGCATATATCATAAACTGTTGACAAATACTTATGGTAGCTTTCTCCAAGTTATGTCTCTCAGTATTTGTTTTGCATCTATCTTGAGAACATCAGAGACTTAAATGACAAGCTTAAAGCAGTGTCTTAGGCAAAATATTTATCTTAACATCTTTTGAAAATCATTTTCTTAAAAAATTTAAAAGCCCAATGTTAAGAGCAAACCATTTCTTGAGGAATAACCTTCTAATGAAAATCTTAAATCTATAATAATTTTGTATGTAGTAGGCAGGCCAAAATTTTAGATCTAAGTTTGAACTTCATTTTGAACCACATCTGTATGGATCTGTTAAAAATGTTCTTTTGGCCAGAAACTCTCTAAGTGAGGCCTGCAAGACAAAACTGCATCTCTCAAGCCTCTGCAGCTTTGAGCAGCTTTGAGGCAGCTCTGAGCTTTGTATTAACTCAAATGTAAAACTCCTGATTTGAGTTTGTTATCTCTAAGGCCAGACCTACACCCACCAGGTCCTGTAAAGAGTAACCTGTAATCAGACCCTATTGTATAGAGGTCAAATAACAAAAGGAACCTGTAATATCAAAGCATAACTACAATTTGTTGAAAGCAAAACCCAGTTTTAAACAATCTTTTCTCCTTAAAATTAATGGCAAATATATTTTTATATTGTAAAGTTTGTGCATCATCTTGTGTTTGAATGTATGACTTTGTAACTTATTGAAGAGACATTATTTTAAATCGTATTTCTTATAAATCCAATCTCCAGGCCAATATTCACACAAAATACCATGTCAATTTAAAAGCATCTTAGAGGCCTGTATTTCCTGGGTTGCGTCATGTCACGTGTAGCTAGTTAAGATGGCTCTGACACTAAATCACCAGTTTTAAACTAACCTTTTCTTAAAAACACTATACCTTTTAAATTATAACCAATTAATTTATAACTCTATAGCCAAGATATGTAAAACATTTATAACTTTAAGACTAATTAGAAATAAAAATGAAGCGATCATACAAATCTCATAAATTTAAACCAAATATATATTTTTTTCTAGCTGTAACTTCAGAGGAATAAAGCACTTTGAACCCAATCATCATCATGGTAGAAATTTTTCTAGGAGAATTAACCATTTCCACTTGTCCGGCACCTGGCCCTTTAAGAAGCAGCTTTTTTTCCCAGCTGTCTTAGACTCTTACCTTAGAATGTGAGGCACCTCAAATTAGCCTCTTCTGTGTAAACCACAATTGGCAGGACTGCCAGCAAGATAAAGCCTTTTTACCTTTTTTTTTTTTTTTTTTTTTTTTTTTTTTTTTTTTTTTACATAAAACATAAAAACAACCAATCATTCAGCCAAGCAAAACAACAGACAACATGAATTGACACACATATAGACAAGTTTTGGTGCACCAAAGACGTACAATAGACAACGAGGGAACTTCATGTCCCAAAAGATCCAAATATCTTAACCTGAACTAAGGAGATCTCCAGTAGGTTTCAGAGAGAAAACAGGACGTCTCCCGTTTTCTTCTCCTTTCCAGGAGAGTTTTGAAATAGCTTCTAACCATTATTTATTTATTTATTTATTTATTTATTTTTGATACCGTATCCTACACATGGAAAAACTGCTTTTCTGTAACCTGCTTTTTCTCTTGTTTAAGATTTAACAAGGGGGAAGGAGGATGCCTAGTCGAACACACACACCTGTGGAGAGGGGTGGGAGGAGAGCCCAGGAATTTCTCTGCAGTCCAGGTCTTACATGCTGCCCATGAGCAGTTTTTCTCTGGCCGCCTCAGCAGCAGTCTCTGACTTCTACCTGCATGGGTCTCCCCTGTCCATTTTTGCCTAGTCCCTGTCCAGGGAGATAGCCCTGGGAGAGCATTTGTTGAGCAATAACCTCATTGGGACCACACATAAGGACTTTCATTTGAGAGTGAATGTCTCTTCCCCAGAGGTTAACAGGCAGACCAGGAACCACGAAGGGCTGAGTAGAGCCAGTATTTCCCTCTGTCCTCCCAAGTCAGCAACTGTGAGCTCTTGGAGAGTATTTTTTTGATTGTCCAATCCCCTGCAGAAGGGTCAGAGAGGCTTGCAAAAGCCAAGCAGGGGCCAAGCACATTGCGAGATCACAGTAGAATCGGCACCTGAGTCTAAGATGCCCTCAAAGCTTTTACCATTTATTTTAAGGCTGAGTATAGGACGATCTCTGGTGATTGCCTGGACCCAGTTAAGGTCTGAGGGACTTGGCTGAGAGGAGCCACGCTGCATGCCTATCGCCGGGTATAGGGTGGTGGGCAACGTGGAGGGGCTTGTTTTGGCTCTGGCTTTTTCTAGGCATTTGACTTTGAAATAAATCTTGAAGTTAGAATGACCATTTGTCCTTCGTAGCTCCTTTAAGAGGACTGCTTGCTCTCTGCAACTTTTCTCCTCTAAGTTGGCTTTCTCCCCGGGGGTCTCTTAACTTAATGACATATCAGCTAGGAATGGGTCCCTCAGGAGCGGAGGATAAAGAGAAGTTACAGGAGCGGATGGCGGGGACTCAGACCTGTCTATAACGACCAAGGAAGGTTTTGGAGAGTTCTTTTTAGGGGAAAGTGAGGTCACAGAAGCTGCCCGCGACAAAGGGCGGAGGCAATATTCAGCAGGGTCCTCGTTCGCACTCTGAATGAGCCTCCAGTAACTAAAGAATGTATCAAACATTGGTTCACCTGTACCTGTTTTTAAAATCTTATTAATTTCTTTACCAACCTTATCTCAAGTTAACGGGTGAATGTCAGGTCCACTTAAAATTAACCAAGGACATTTCTCATGACAAAACAAAAGAACTTAATTAAATCTTTTTTCTTAACTCTTACTCCTCTCTCCCTGAATGATTGCTTGATTTCTCCTATGAATCAAGACTCTTTAGCCTCTTTTTTTTTTTTTTCCCCAATGACAATCGGACGACAATGTTTGGCCACTCACCTGCCCCTCCAGCGACGCACGAGCGATGCGGTCTGTGGGGTCCTTGATTCCTTTTCCCGGGATTTCTCCTCCGTCGTCCGGTAGTTGACCGTACTTCGGGTCCCTGTTCGGGCGCCACTGTAACCCGTCCCGCGGGTCAGTTATTCCAGGGTTCCGAAGGGGTGCTACCTGCGGGTCAAAAGGGGGGGGAGAGAGACGGAGGCCAAGCACCAAGAATGAAAAGCCACTCTGAGTTGTGTCAAAGCCTCGTTTATTGTTCTGGGGTACCCAAGTTATAAGACTTTCAGGAGGGGCGTACCCCAAGGTAGGGACAAAGGAAGGAAAGGCAATTAGCAGGTTCAGCAGGAGGAGATAGGGGTCCTCCGGTGGAGACAACAGGTGTTTGCACAGGCCGGAGCCTGCCGCAGTTATCTCAGGACTTCCTTCCATCGCAATTACCGGAGTCGGTGGGTGATGGTGCAGGCAGGATCATTCTGTAGTTATCTTCGAGACAATGACTAAACCAATGCCCACGGGAGAGGCTCTAGTTAATTGTTCTTATATTTTAGCAGCCACCACCTTAGGGCCATGAGTAAGCAATAGTCCGAATAGCTCAGGATGGCTTCCCACAGACCGATCCTGGACATCCCCCAAGGAGTTCATTTCTAGGTAAACTATGGGGCAATCCTGGTTTATATTTGTCTTTACCAAGTGTAAAGATCTGTAGGGCTATCAAGAGGGACTCAGTGTCCAGAGCAATCCTGAGAGCCTCTGGCAAGAATTTGCAGTACACACTCTTGGATTATCCCTTGTTGCCCAGACGGGGAGCTCACAGTGTGGAAACGAATCAGGACAGAGGGTATCCAGAGGCTCAGACGAGTAGCAGGTCACCCACCAATCAAGTGCCTGCCATCCTTCATCACAGAGGTGCACGGGGTATCGCTTCTCGGCCTTTTGGCTAAGATCAAGTGTAGAGGTGCACGGGGTCTGAGCCTTTTCCCATGGAGGAGCTCCAGCCTGTGCAGGTGCTGTCCCCATTGTGGTGAACTCCTCTTGTCCCTGCCTCTACCTCCCCGACTTACATCCCATTTTGAGCTTTACCTTCAAATGACAGGTGTGACTTGTGCTTGCCTTCTACCTTGAGTGGCTGGGGAATGGGAAAGTCTTGAATTGGTTCCATATACTGGAATGACAAGAAGCTAAGTTGCAGTTCAGGTACTTGGAGAGTCAGCAGAAAACCAAGGTTATGACAGGCACTAGAGAGTATCATGGGGGGGGGGGAATCCCCTTGACCATGGCTTTTTTGAGTGAATAGTAGGAAAATCATGAAGTGAGAATTGAAGCAGGAAGAGAAAATGACTTATTCAAGGCCTCTAAGGGAGGCCCCCTCCCGTGGTGCTTCCCCAAGCATCAGAGCAGTCTACCTGTGTTTATGAGTCCCATTTTACCTACTTGACCTCTAAACGTTCACAAGCACCCTCCCTACTTTCTTGTGCCCTAAGGCATCTTTACAACTGCTTCCCAACACATGGTACCTCCACCAGGTCGACCCAGTGGGGAACTACAGGAGAGGGCTCACGAGATGGTTGCCTTTCCAGTAACTGCTCTCATGCCGATAGTATTGCTGCCAGTACTTCTTCTGATTAAGAAAAACCTGGGATGGAGAGATGGTTCACTGGTTAAGCACACTGACAGTTCTTCCAGAGGTCCTGAGTTCAATTCCCAGCAACCACATGGTGGCTTCACAACCATCTGTAATGGGATCTGACACCCTCTTCTGGTGTGTCTGAAGACAGCTACAGAGTACTGTAAGTAAAATAAATAAACCTTAAAAAACAAAAAACAAAAGAAAGAAAGAAAAAGAAAGTCTGCAGTTTCCTTGGGTTCTATGGAACCCAAAGTGACATGTTCACAATTTTTTTCTGACCATAATTATTAGGGAAAAGAGACACTCTGAGGTGGCTGTGACCTGCGGATCAAGGCCTCAGGGCTGACCCCTGTTTACAAATGTTTTAGTCCTTTTCACACAATAGGACTGCTGGAGGGAGGCAGGTTGAGTTTCAGCAGGAAACAAGTGCATCCTGAAGAGCAGCAGTCTCTGCCTGCCCCACTCAGCACTTCTTCCCTGATGCCCGCGTGCAGAGCAGATTGCATAATTCATTATATTTGTCAGGACTTGAAGACGATCTAAATGCAAGCTGCCCTGCTTGAGATTTAATAGCCTTCAGGATAGCTTGCATATTTGTTATATTGCCACCTTTGGTGTTTTAACATTTATTATCCCCCAGGGTCATAAAAATGTCTTGCTTTTTACAGAGAGCACAGACCCAGAGCTCCTGGGCCCACCAACTCACTGGCGCTTGAAGGGATCTCAGTGAAGTTTCATACTCTTGATTTGTAACTGAAATGCTGCTCTGCTATTAAGTTGTTTGGCCTGGCAAGTTACAATGAGGGAGCCTTCTCCCTCCCTGCAGCCCAGATATGGTTTACGAGATGCCAACATGAGCAAGTGTGCTAGCTCCTGGGCTAGCCCAGGGCCTTGGACTCATGTGTTTGTCCTAAATGATTTGGGGAACAATGTATTTCCCTAAAACTGCTTTTGTTCTTTCTCTTTAAACTATTCAGACAAGTTGAGAGCTGGGTTTGACTTCATCTTCTGAAGCAGGACTTAATGACTGTACCACCTGACCCCCACCATCAACAAAAACAAAACAACAATGACAACAATAACAACAATAAAAACAACCCCAGCAACAAAAGAGAAAGGGTTATTTTGACTTTAGCAGTTTCAGAGATTTTGGTAGATAGCCATATTTCTGAGCCTCAAGTCGGGCATAATATTATGTTGGGAGTTGTATTTGAGACAAAGCTGTTCTACTTATGGTGGCCAGGAGACCAAGAAAGAGAAAAGGAGGAAGGCCCCAGGGTGCCGTCGAAGGACCCCCCCCCCCAATGACTTATTTCCTTTAACCAGGCCCTGCCTCCTCAGGCTCTACTATCTCCCAGTAGCCATTTAGTTATGAATCTACCATTGGACGAAACCTCAATGAGGTCACCTCCTCAACTCCAAACACTGCTCTGGTGGGACCAAGCCCTTGACATGCACCCTATGGAGGGCCATTTACTATGCAAACTTGAGCAGAGTCCCTGAGGAAGCATAGATGTGTATATATACCTTTACACACAAAATGGTGACAGTTCATAAACATGAGTCAGCTCCAAAGTTGTAGAAATAGCTTGCTTTACATGGTCATTCTTGTTAGAGTGTGGTTCTCTGACACTGTAGTAGGAAGTTCTTCAGGGACACCCCCAGGGAACCCCAAGAGTTGTCATCCTGCAACAAAACAACAATGTTGATAGAGCACAGGATAGCTTGGAGTTCAGGTATAACATGGATAACATGTACTTATGAATATTACTGCCTTAACCCTTATAATAACTTAATTAATATATAGATAAGACCCATGTCTGCTACTTTATAGATAAGGAAATAAACATACCTCTTTGAATAACTTGCCCAAGGCATAGCACTTGCATACTGCCCCATAAAGCCTTACTTTGTCCCCTATTGTCCTGACAGAAAAATACTGCAGGGATCTAGTCTCGAGCTCTTAGGCTTGTCTTCTGGCTGCTACACAGGCTACCACAGCTCCCTGGAATTAGGATGCCCATGTAGTAATTCATTATTCAAGTGTGGCACTTTTGAGAATAAAAGGATGTTATTAATAGTTGCGTTGGTACAAGAGACACAAATGAAATGGTGGTATAGGGCATTCTGGCTCATATGGTCACCATCCAGCCAAAGGAAGTCCTTAAAACGTGCGCTCTCCTCTGGCTTAAATCTATTCTTAGAACAACAATACAGAGTTGAAAGGCGCTTTGCTTGGCATCTAGAAATAGCACACACACACATGGGAACGGAAAGGACAGAGGAGCTGTGAAGTCTCATGCGTACACCCTGCTTCCCAACTAGTCAGTTAGCCTCACAGTTTCAAGGCTCCTGGTAGAGGCTGCGGGACTCTGCCCCCAGACAGCAGCTCACCACTCACATATGCAGAGCAGACAGCACACACTTGCTTCCTGTCAGCTTTTCTCAGTCCTTCCAGTCCATGAAGTGACATAAAGTGGCCCAGGTAGGTGGTGTTTGTAAGGAGGGGTGGCTCTACATCAGGCTTAGAGACCCCAGATGTTTTACAATGAATAGAAGCAATCCCATAAGATCTTCGCTCCAGGGAAAGCCATTATCTTTACTAAGCATGGCTGCAAACAAGACAACTCCTGGGAAGATGCTATCTCTGGAGGCTGTTCTGCCATTGACAAAGGTGCTGGTTGCCTGTTTACAAGAACTGTGAGAGCCTTGGGCAACTGCTTCCCAGTACCAGGAGGGCTCAGAGACTGTGTGGCTGAGATTTCTGGGCTGAGTGCACTGGTTAGATTTGTGGGGATCTATCCAAACCAGAGACTCCAGGTCTGTTTTTTATCTTGAGAAGAGGCTGAAGTCAAGATGGAGCAAGCGATGAGAACGAATGAACCGTGAATGCGCTGTTGTGCTTTTCTCTTAAGGCCTGAGCTTTTATCGGCAAGACTGGAAAATTAGTTCTCTGCGGTGCTCACGGGTGATTGTTTTTGTTAGAAGATGCCCCAGATGATTAATAGGAGGGTGGATACCTGTTAGAGCTATTTTAAACAAAATACTTTATTAATCCGTTGAGAATTTCATTTATGTGTACAGTGTATTTTGATTCTATTAACCCGCCAGCTCCCCCAGGATCCACCCCTCCTCCCCCACCCTTTCCCACTGAATCCACTGTGTGCTGTCCATGAGTGTGGGACCATCTACTGGGTCTATCAGATGCAGTGCCCTTAAAGAGAAAGGAATTGTCTCTCCTCAGCAGCCACTGACTGTCAATAGCTCCTCCTTTAGGGGTGGAGACTCCAGAGGCCCCGCCCCCTGATGCACGGGAGTGCTGATTGGCTTGATTTTATGCAGGTCCTGTTCAGGCAACTGCAGCTGCTGTGCACTCATGGTTGCAGAGGTCCTGTCAAATCCAGATGACACACTTCACTCTTCTTCCTGCATCTTCTTCTGCGTTGGTCCCTGAGCCTTGGGGAGAGGGCATGTGACACAGATGTCCTCTTTATGCTGAGCTCTCCACATCCTCTTATCCGCTGCACTTTGATCAATGGTGAATTTCTGAGTTAACCATGGGCCACTGCACAAAGATGCTTCTCTGACGGGTTAGCTGCACTAACCTGTGAGCAGAGAGATAGGTATTTTGAGGGTACATTGATGCTGTATGAATTCAGCAAAATAATGAGGAGTGGGGCCTCAGGCCTATGAGCTCCCTGGTCACAGGTTCTGAGTCTAGAATTATTCTTAATAAGCATACTTCTCTTACTATCAAGAATTACCACGAGAATTATGTAAAAAGTAGAGACCCAAAATAAAATGCCACACTGGGCTAATTACTTTATTGCAAACACTGGTTATGTTTATTTTCTTTCAGTGTGTGTGAATATACCTGCTTATACCTTTTGTTACCATTATTATCATACTTTTAAACTACTTTTTATTTTTCATTAGGCTATGGAAAGTATTTTTCATAAGTAATATTTAAAAATAAATATTATTTTAAAAACTAGGTAATATACCGAATACCAAGATTTATTTAGCATTTTGGAAATTTGATTTTCAGTTGAGTAAATAAGATCACAGGCCTTAGAATGGTTAGTCTACCTTTATTATTTACCAGAGCTATGACAGTGGAGTAGTTAATTACTTTTTGTAGACCTTTATTTACTTTACAGTAAAATGGACTAATTGAATTTTTATAGGGTGATAGAGAAAGCCAATGCGAATGAGATAGTACTTATAGATTATCTTAACAGTGCCTGGCCTCAAACAGTATCTTTGTAGGAAATAATTCTTCTTCTTCTTCTTCTTCTTCTTCTTCTTCTTCTTCTTCTTCTTCTTCTTCTTCTTCTTTTTGCTATTGCTTCCAGTTGCTTATTTTAATCCATGGTCCAAGACAGAAATAATAGTAATAGCTTAAAATGCCTGAATCTGGGATTTTCTAAAGAACAGCATCTTAGCTGGGTATGGTAGCACATAGCTGGAACTCCAGCACCTGAGAGGCTGAAGCAGGATTACAACTGTGGACTCTGCATGTCCAGGTTTTGTTCTTCCAGCCTGGACAGACAGCCGTCAAAGTCTGGTCTAACAGCACCACTTTCTGGAAAATGGAAGGGGAGCCGGGAGCTTCAGCTGCATCTATAATGTTCTGCATTTTCTGCCAGGGAGTGGTTTCGTATATTATTTATACCAGTTAAACATTTTTGTCCACCTGAAATATTTCTTAGTTTGAAAGTCCAGGAAGAACATACAGCAAGGAAATGGTGCTTACTGACTCTCTGGGCAGTCTGCAAACTCTGGAAGGGGCGGCCTGCCCAGGGTGCTAGGAACTAGTATTCTGGGAGATCAATTCTAACAGTCAAGTGAGACTTCAAGGAAGTATTATGTAGCAGTGAGAAGGCAAACTGCTGTTCATGAATTGGGGTCTTTATTTCCTATATGGTGTTCAGCAAGTTTCACACACACACACACACACACACACACACACACACACGAGGGAGGAGGGGTAGGGGAGGGGGAGGGAGAGAGAACAAATGGAAAAACAAAGTGGTAAAGAGCCACAAACACATTCAGTTACTGCAAATGAGAAAGCCTTTCCCATATAACATCTGATTTTAAAGGCAGGGGAAGGTCCTAATTGTCCTCGGGCCATGGGCTGCAATCTAATTTATGGAGGGAAGGGCCAAGGAGGTAAATCTTTGTGTCATTTTCTGAGCTACCCAAAATAAGCCCATTAAACCACCTCCTATGAATGGAGGCGTTTTTCCCCCAGCTTTACATCCCCCCAGCTTTCTCCCACACCCAGCGTCACCCAGGGCACCGGCCCTGAGATCCCCAGGGCACAGCGGACAATAGGGACATTCAGTAAGGCCTTTCCCAATGGGGGTAAGAAGCCTGTTTTATGCCCTGTTAATTACTGCAACAATTTATAAATTCACAACAAACATAAAGTCCTCACAGAGATTGGATTTCAAATTGTATTTACCTGTAACAGAATCCCTTTTGTTTGTGATTCCTGGATTTATGAGCTGTTGCACAACAAAATGGAACTGCCCCTTGTCCCCCAGAGGGGCACTGGCAGGGGACCTCAAGCATGCCACAGAGACAGAGGCCCACTCAGGCTTGGATGCAGGGAATGTGATCTCTAGCCTCTAGTTCTTGATGCTCCTCTGTTTCAAAGCCTTGGACTTGGGAGTCCTAAGGGGAGAGGAGATCACTTTGGGTCAGGTAAATTTTTTCCCAGGAGTGAACTACTTTGACTTTGTGTCTATGTGGGACACCTCTGCTTAGCATCTTTATCTCCATTTGCATGTTACAGGGACAAGGCTCCCTTCTTGACAAAGCAGCCTAGGTAATTGCCACAGTTTCTCAGTCTCCATGTTTACCTTCCCTTTGGATACACGAGTGACTTTCATGAAACCTTAGATGCAATGATTTTTTTGCATTTTGCTTTTTTAAAAAAAAGTCACTCAATTTCACAAGAAATGCACACGCCTGCATGAACCTGCCAGGTCCTGTGTGGGTCCATGTGCAGGCTGTTCCTACTCCTGGTTTCTGTCCAACTGCAGTGGCCTCTTCTCTTCTTGCTCTCTCTATAATGTCAAGCTGCCTCTGTCACCATGTAGACCTTCTATGGCTTCATAGATATTCCCAAGATAATCAGTGGGAAAGAAAAATGGTTCCTTTAGCTCACAGTTTAGGAGATTCTGGCCCACAGCGAGGGAACTCGGTTGCTTTGGGGACAACACAAAATGGTGTGGTGAATGAGGCAGAGCAGATGTTGATTTCATCCAGGAGAGGTCAAAGAGATGGTGGCAGAGTGATACTATCTCCTTTACTGCCACTTTCCCAGTGACCAGGAGGCCTTCCACTAGGTCCACCTCTTAATGAGACTGCCACCTCATAGAGACAGCTGTGGCACAAACCTTTGGGAGACTTTCAGATCCCAACTCCAGTATCTCTTTTCCATTAAACACCTAAAAGAAGAACCAAAGACTCCACGTAAGGGCAGCAAGTGGCAGTAAGCTGTGGAACTGGAAGGCCGAGGCCATCCCAGTAGGCAGCATTGAGGATGCAGGGTCAGAACCCCCGCAGAGAGATGAACCTTGGTAGCCTGAATAAAGAGAAGAAGCCGGTTGCTTTCTGGAACTCTGGGAAAATAGAAGCGGGGACTTTCAGGAGAATTGGACTCTTGAGAATGAGAGAAAGGCCCTCCTGTGCTCTCCAGAGACCTTGGAACCATTGAAATGTGCTGTTTCAAAGGAGTTGGTCTCATCTGACCTGCCCTAGAGGCAGGGAGAGGGAGCCGAGGGGAGCTCTCATTTCTTCTGCACTTCCTACTGGCTTTCAGTGAGTCCTGGGCTTCAGTAAACACTGTCTATGGATGGGAAGGTGCTAACTTTATGAGTCTTGGCAAGGAGCTGCTTTTATTTTCTATTTGGTGTCAGAATATCCATCCTCTGTAAGACACAAGGGGGACACTGAGGGGGTTGCGTCCATTTGAGCAAATCATCTCCTAAATTCTGCGATAGTGGTGTGCTGGGGCTTTCCAATGAGCCTATTAAAAATGCACGCATGCACTATTTTTCTTTTCTTATGACAAGAACTATCTGCATAGAGATCTGTAGAAAAGTGCACATACATCAGACTCCACCAGCTTTTGGTAGTTTAGTGCACTGGCATCTGACCACAAGCAGAATACTTTCTTCTGCTAGGTTTTGATGAGAGTCTCTGAATAGGAGGTTGCTGCTTAGAACTCAGGGAGCATTTCGTCCACATGCCTTGGGATCAACCACATGAATTTTCAGTCTGTAAGGTGGAGCCAGCACTCACATCTGCTGCCAGGGCTGCTTTATATAAGAATGACACATCTAAGGACCAGCTCTTTTATTTTTCTGGCAGGGAGCTAGGAGCAAAAGTTGCAGCCTGTTCAAGTTCAGGTGTGGGAGAGGGGAGTTAGGATACTTGTATCTGTAACCCATAGAAATTAGAACTCTAAAAGCTTAAATGATGAAAGAGCTGTATCAATGTAGTTATCACATGTGAACTGAGGCAGGTTCCAGGGCTCTTAACTCAGTGATTTCAACATTATTGAAGAACCCCAGATGATTCTCAGCAGACCCCAACATATCCTCATGTCTCATTTCTTGGCTTCCTTTGGTGTTGGACCATCCTTCTCAGGATGTAAACACTACATAAGTGACTGGGAAAGTATCTGAGTGACAGTAAGAACTGAGGACTGGCCTTAGGATTCTCAACTGTGCTTCTGCATTGGCCATAACAGTGGCCATGGGTGTGAATTAGTTCCCAATGAGTGGCTATATCAGAACTACTTCACCTTTGATACAGACACTTCTGGTACACAAGGAACAACTTGATGTTAGTAGTTTAGATATGAAGTATGTATCTCCACAAAGGCTCCTGTGTTCAAAGATGAATTCTCAGCTGCTGGGGCTGTTGGGAGGTGATTTAGAGCACATGGTAACTAGCTTCACTGGCAGATCTACCTACTATTGAGGTTGTGGCTGGATGGCTATTTGGAAGTAGGGCTTTGCTAGAAGGAAATAGGTCGCTAGGGGTATGCCTCTCTGCTTCCTGACCACCATGAGTTGAATGGCTTTCTTTCTGCATGTCTTTCTGACATGTTCGCTGTCTCACCACAGGCCTAAAAGCAGCAGAGGCAGCTGAGAGTAGACTGACTCTCTGAAGCTGAGCCAACACAGACCTTTCTTCCCTTAGGTTAGTTTTCATTAGTCACATGTCAGAACTATGGAACATGGAGTAACTATGGTGCACAGGGACAAGCATAGCATCTTTAGAACAATGGCTACCTTGAGTTCAAATTGGCTCTACTTTGACTACTCGCAAGAATTTAGGCAGATATTTGCCATCATATGTTTAACCAGTCAAATAAATACAAATGACTACCTCTATATATTTACCCACAAAAGTTGATGAATGGGGGGCTCTAGCAGGCCCAAGCATGACGAACATGGCTCAGGCAGGCCTTGCCCTTCCCCCACTCCTTCTGAGCTATCCAACAAGATCCATCCTCTTATTTAGCCACTTCCTCCTCCTCAGGCTGACTACCAAGGTCCAGCTATCAAAGTATTGAAGTCTAGCATTTGAAGCCCCCCCCCCCCCCTTAGCTCATCTAATTAACAGGTCCACTCAAAACAAACCAACTCATTCTAACACAGGGTTTCCCCTTTATAAACCACCATTTGCCTATAGGCTACACTTGTCTGCTCTTTATCTAGAAGCAGCCCTTTGTCCTTCTGGGGCAGATACCCTTTCCCCCCTCCCCTGTTCCTTTCCCCTTCTCTCTCATTCTGACTCTGTCTTTGGTTCTTATCCCCTGCCTTTTGTCTCTCTGGGGCAAGTATAATCTCCTTTGTGCTGAGAACCTTGGTCTTAGAGTGTCCTGTGCTGATTTAGATGCCTTTATCAGTTGGAACAACCAAAGTCTCATGTATTGTTAGTGAGAATATAAACTGCTATATAGTCTATGATGGAGATTCTGTATCTACCAGCAATGAGTGGTCATATCCATGATAAGATATCTTTAAACATGTCTGAAGAAATGTTTCTAATCACCTACACTATAATCTCACCTGTATGCTCATCAGGAGAGTAGATAAACTCACTAAAGTATGATGGTGTCATCAATATGCTGTCCTGATCACCATCAAGGCGGAAGTGTTGCTCAACTGGCAAGAATGTTGCCTGACAGACAGCCTTCATCCTGTCAGTCCCTTCCAGAATGTCCTTAGCTGTAATGAACTACGTTGCTTAAGGGTACCCTTCCCTAGGGGCCCATTTCTCCCAGGACCGTCAAGGCAGACTATGTTGGCTCCTGCATGTATCAGAGATGGTAATTCCTTGGGTTGATGGAAGCTTCTCTGCAGACAACAAGGGCAATCACTTACAGAGAACACCCCACATATCACAGTGCAATTCAAGTGAAGATCAGATCTGGTAAAATGACTCCATGGTGAAGGAGGGCAAAATAATAGTGACAACTGGTTTTAGGGAGACTTCTGTGGTGCGGGGGACAGTGTAAACCTGACTAAAAGGGTAGTTGCCCCTTTACCTGCATAAACATCCATACACCTATATTTAACATTTATTGTGCTGTGACTTTGTTTTGTATACTTGACTATGTCGTTAAAGATAATAAACTTTTAAAATCAATGATAAAACAGTCAGTTTGTATTGTAGCTGCTTCTGTGTCTTCCTAGTCTGCAGTATTTCATATATAATATTGATTGTCCTGGATATGTCTGTGAGGGTTCTTAATGAGATTATGTTGTATGACTTTTTCTAGAGCAATATGAATAAAAGTGTCTGTTCACCCTATGTAGGACACTGACCAAAGAAGCGATCCCACCTAAGTCCAGTG